>NC_028645.1:31111978-31186022 GCF_001406875.1 Solanum pennellii
TATATATATATATATATGTATATATATATATATAATATAAGTCATAATACATATTTAGACTATAAGTCTCTTTTGTCATCTTAGACTCAACATCATAGAATAGAATAGGGACCCTTTTAAAAACATAACATAATATCTAAACTATTACATAACTTTTAATAAGAACATAACATAGGAAATCCTTGAAACATAAGGATCCCTTTCCAAACTTGGGGAAGCTATCCAAGCCGTTCACTTTAAGAGACATCTTCTAGTCATCAACAACTACACTTTTTGTAAAAAGATGAAGAAGAATGGTGTTAGTACAAGAAAGCACTAATTATGGCAACTATGCAAAAATATGCATTTAAAGAGGACATTTTGTTAGAAACCATGCATCATTTCTTTTCAAAGAACCTTCATAAAACTTTGATATATGAATCACGACATATCTCATATACTTCACCTATGGATGACCACTATTCACAACATCAACAAAAGCCACATTATTAATTTAAGGAACATTTAGCATTTCATTACATTATCTGATCTTTTACCTCAAGTCGTTAACCCCAAAGTAACCCTCTAGTAACACTTTGTGCAATGAATGAATATTGTCCCATTCAACCATCCACACTCAAACATCACCTTAAGTTCACCAACGTGAACATCCACATAAACTTCATTTACTTAAACATAGGAATTCATGGGAACATAAAAATCCTAAGACACCTACTTCACATATGAACCATAATGTTCCATGAACCACATTGAGACTCACTTCAAGACCACATGCAAGTCAACACTACCAATAACATCATAATAGATAATCGTCAACAAAAACATACTTTGGCCTTCACTTCCGAAAGACATCATAGAACTCTACTCATAATCCCAATCCAATCCTACTAATACAATGTACATGTGAAGTCTCATAACCTCACTCGTACTAAGTAAACCTACAAAGAGACTACAAGCCTTAAAATTTACTTCATACATCAATATGGAATGTATATACAACTTCATACATACCAAGTGAGACCTTCATCATATAGCAACTAAGACCAACATTATGCATATAAGGTAAGACCTCATCATCTAGACTCAATAGGACTTATACCATGCATATATCATAATAAGTAGATAATACTACAATGTAATTCATAAAATACACAAACATATACATATACATATAGAAAACCTTCCTATAGCACCCCTCAATAGATACATTGCAATGCATAGGTAAAGTCCCATACCCTCACCTACACTAAGCAACTTCTCTTAGGTTATCCTAGTTAGGGTCCATTACTTTACTTCCATTTTACTTTAGGGAAACTATAATCTTAACCTACATTAAAACCATGTGTGCTAAAAATAGATATGGTATTGTAGAACTTTACACCAAGGAGAAGTGCTCTACCTTGCCAAAGTAGAATATTAACATCATGCTAGCATATTAGGTGTTATCACTTGGTAGATCCTATGGGCAAAACATAGTTTAAGGAACTTGGAGGCATATATGAAAACCCTCTTTATGCTAAATGGGGCATTGTAGTTATCCACCTCGTGAGGACTATGGTGAACAAGCCTTCCCATATGGGGAAGGGGCACCCCTCATTTAAGTTAACTCTGTGCTAAGCTAAGTTTCCTTTATGGAAAACTCATTATTATTATTACCTTATAAAATATAGACTTAGGAGAGTTAACCCCTCACATGCTTAGCTAATAGGTCATAGATGAGAGTCCTTACATCAACCTAATTCGTGTGAGAAACCTTTCCAATGGACATAGCATATTCAAGCACCATCTAGTTTAGGATACTCTTGAGAACACCTTTCAAGACCCCCTCTATTGATTAGATCATCATACATGCATAATGGACATGTTTTCATGTCTATTTGATCTTATTTGTGAGCAAAGTTGTCACATAAACACCTTTGACCCACACATGTTCATACTTAACTTCATTCATCCATATAAGACATGTTCATAAGTTAACCATTCATTCATATTCATATACATATAGAATCAACCTAGGAACTATCCTATCAAGGCACACGTGTGCAATGCGTAGACAAGGTCCCATACCCTTGTCCATACTAGTATACCTTCCAAGTAATTTTTGTTAAGAGTTACATTCATACTTCATGGACATGTACTCTACATGAATAGTACTAGACATTAGAGCATATGATAATTATCCCTTCATTATACACCGTGAACCTATACTACTTGTAAGCATGCATGAGGTGTGTGTCTAGTGGACAACATGATCACATAATGGCAACTATCCTAACATTGAGGCATCCACCTTAAAAAGGTCACAATACACATTAAAGTCCCCTACACTATAGACAACTCACATATAGAGTAATAGTAACTATAGACCACACACAACAACATTATAACATAGGAGACAAGACATCTTCATTACTTGAATCTAAGAGTCCTAATCATACTTAAGACCACACATTCATGTAGACGTTCATAGGTAGGGATCATACGACATAATATTGTTCAAACATCAACATGTAGACCATAACTAGCCCTGACATAGTAATTTAAAAATATAGAAAGCATCATCAATATGACCTAGATCATTAACTAGCATTGGAGACTAGGCAAAATACTTTACATTATGTGATCATCATAACCAAACTTTCAAGATACAATTGCCTTCAAGGCCATGATCACATATAATATAGAATGACAATAAGGTAAACACCGCCACCATAAGTGGACCATACCAAACAATTCCATACAAGGCCAATTCAACTAGCAATTCAATAGGAAAGTAGAGATGTAGAGCAATATTACAAACTCACATAAGCTTTGATCATTATTGATTAATCCTCATAATTCATCAATAATTCAAGTATTGGGCAGTAGCTAAAAGTACACTAACATAATAGAAATTTATAATTCATTTATCATAAGATGAATATCACATTATATACATCACATCATTAAACTATAGATAGTACATGAATATAGGTCAACCTTACCAAATCTTCAAACCTTGATTACCTGGGATCATTACTCCACAATTCATATTCAATTGACATGAATAAAACTAGTAATACGCAATTACACATAATTGAAACATAATTCAACCAACATAGAATCAAGACCACAAGACCCACATTATAGGACAATTTGATACTTTAGGAGGATCATGGGTTCATCATGAAATTGGATTGAAATTCATCTATAAAATAGTATATAATCATCAATTTATCATAAACATGCTTTTGAATTAATTTGATAATGAATATATGGCTAGATTGAAAATTGACAATTTTAGTCTTTGAACTCACATTTGAAAATCCTTGATGGACTCCTTATGTTAATGGATATATAAGGATGAAGGATAACCATACCTTATTTATTTAATACCCATGAGAAATTTGAGAAGAAACTATGAAAATCCAGCCCCTAGCTTAAACTTGAGTTTTACCTCCAACGGAGGTTTGAGAGAATTTGGAAGAGAAGAGAGATTTTGGATTTTTATTTTCTTATTGGGTATTGGGGTTTTGACTTGGGAAAGGGGTTAAATAAGGTCTAAAACAGTGTATAACCGTATCTCAATATAACAAAAAAAAACCCCACACTTATTTGGAATTTTAGAAATGTCAAACTCAACTTTCGTTTTTGAAATATTCGTCGGGGAGCAAGTTCGCGATGAGGAGCTGTTCCTGCATGATATTTTTGAAATTAACTTATGGGACAGTTGAGTCTACGTTGTGTCCGCGACTCAGACTAACTTTTTTACATAGGGAGGACCAAGTCCGCGACGCGGACCTATTTCACCAAGGAACAAAAGTTGTTTCCATGGGAAGCTTGTTGTCCAAAGATTGGGTCCTCCTTAAGGACCCTTTGGTTGGTCCTTGGGGAGTTTTTCTCGGACGTTTCAACCTCAAATACTCTCGTATACATGTTAGAACCTCTCCTATAAATTTTAGCATCAAAAAACACATAAAACATACAAATTCACACTAGAACACACAAGCACGTTTCAAGGTCTAACTTTCGAACGTCTCAGACGTTCTTGGACGTTTGACCTCCTAATCATTTCAAATCAAGCATGCATACTGTAAAACACTTATTTTAACTTATTTTAAACCTTTTTAGACACACATAAGGCTCTAGGAACATTATTTTGAGGGTCCTTACAAGAGAAAACATTTGGCCTTTAGAGACCCTAGTCTGCGAAGCGGACATGTTTCATGGAAGAACAAATCAATGCTGCCTTGGGCAGCTTGTTGGCCCAAGGTTGGGTCCTCCTCAAGGATCCCTAGGGCTATCCTTGGGGAGTAGTTCCCAGATGTTTTGACCCTAAATATAATGATATACATGTTAGGGTCCCATCATATCAATTTGAGAACCAAACGTCATATAAAACGTACCAAGGCACACTAGAAAACAATAGCACGTCTCAAGGCTAACTTTCGAACGTCTTGGACGTTCTTGGACGTTTGACCTCTAAACCACTTTAGATCAATCATGAATATTGTAAAATACTTAATTAAAATATTATTAACCTTTTTAGGCACATGAGAGGCTACAATATCCCCCACTTTGGGAACGTTCATCCTCGAATGACACTTGGGACATTTTATAACACTTTCAAGGACTCAATGAACCATTGAGAAACTTATAACAGTCAACACATCATCACAAAAAATTCAATGCACAAAACATACAAGGGACACCAACTTCAAACCATTTTGCACTCAATGCAACACGAGCAAGCAAAACCTTTATTCACTCACTTTTTAATGCATCAAACACATAGTCTCTTGTCATGTTCATAATAGGAACATCATTCTCCTAATCATAACATGGTCTTTACATCTTAGTTCATTAAGAGCTCATTATGCATAAACTTTTAAGTCACACATTGGAAGATTCAACATCACTAAAGAAGAAATAAGCAACTCACACTAGTTGCACATAGATCATGAGTAATGTAGTTCAATAAAGATACGCACCCTTTTAGTCATAGTATCATTAAGGTCATACTTAACATCTCCATGGTTATTTATGTGTAAGGAGGAATGTCCTTCTCCTTAACATACTTACATGTTATCATAGAGATCATATAAAAGCAAGGCATAAAGGTCTATTCATTTTAAAGAGAAACTCCTTAATTTTACGCAAAGCATGCTCATATTTCCTTCATAATGCATTCCAAATGTTAAGTCATACCGCACACATCACAACAATAGGAAGTCATTTAACAAAATTTCAATTTCTAACATGACAATAGTCTTCATAAGCATGCATCAATTAGGGAAATTGTTGCAATTTATAGGCACACATCAAGAACATTAGGTAAACACACTATCACTTCTCAAGAGTGAGACTACATTAACATTTTCTAAGATATAAAAGTCACACATTTTAAGGGACTCGTCATTTTTCATTTAAAGGAGACTCAAATTTTCATAAATGTCTTAAAACACCACACATTATAAGTGACATCAAAATGCACCATCAACATTAAAAAACATGAATTTGATCAAAAATCCTTTTTCATGCAATTTAGAATCTTCATAACATGCATAACATATTGTCAATTAAGATAGACAAAACATATGGAGAAAATGCAACTTATACTTTTATGCGAGACTCCTATTATTAAAAAAACTACTTGGAATCTTTGGTTTCAAGCTCATGTAAGAATAGAAGGACTAGATAGAGATATCTACAACCTTACTACTAACATCATCATCCCCCACATAGGGTAAACCAATTCAAAAGCATCTTGTCTCAACAATAAGAGAAACTTAGCATACCAATCTTAGCAACTAAGCACATCACCCTTCTCATGGAATCTAGGCTCAACACCTAAAGGAAATCCACAAAAATAAAGTTAGGTCATACTATCCAACCACATAAGGTCTCAACTATACCATGAACACCAAGGGTGACGAAAACCTTAGGGGAAACAATAGAGGATACTTGTCCATAAAGGTGTCTTTCTTTTCTTTTAACACTAGGGCAAGGTAACTTCTAGCTCATTTCAAGGCACATCGTTACCTTTGGTGGAAACTTCAAACAAACCAAGCCTAGGTAAAATCTAAGCATCTTCTTTGGATGACCGTACTTTGAATCAATCTTAAAATACAACTAACCACTTTAAAGTAGGTCAACATCAATTTTTTCTCCTCTTTAGGATTTAAGGGATACATACTACCCTCTAGGTCAACCTTAGGGAAAAACAAATTTCCAACCTTTGGAACAAACTCTTTTCTTCCCCTTTAGACACTCTTAGAATAAGTTCATAAGGGACCAATAAACTAGTCATAAGTGTTCTCCCATTACTAGCATAATCCACAATCATCTTACAAGGTAAGCACACTACCTTCACTTCTAGAATAAATCCTATACAAATTACTCCAATACATATAAGGAAACTATGATGAATCACACACATAAAAAGGCAACTTTTAAACAATTTCACATAAACAAAGGCAACATGCATCTTTAGCTAATTACTACACTTATTCAAAGCATTTCAGCCTAAACCGTATTATTATACTTTCATCATTAAAAACCATATAGAAAATTTTCATTCCAAAAAAATATAAGAATCACAATAACTCCTAAGAAGCTATAACCACATTATAGCATAAATATTCACATAACATGTCATTTCTCATAAATCACATATATAGTCATAAATTGCATCACATCAACATATATTAAATTCACCTTCATATATACTCATCAAACCATAAAATAAAGATAAGCATCAAAATTCGCCTTTTTATCCTTGAAGCATATAGAGATACCATCTCATCCAAGAAATCTATAACAGTTCGAAAATCTAAGATGTGTTCTAGAGCCTAACATAGGTGTCATAAGGTTTATACACTTTATTAAGGTCTATTTTAATTTATATAATTCATTTAGGAAGGCTATGAACCAAAATGTGAAAGAACGTCCATGATGTTCGGAAAATAGTCTAATAAGGTACTAGCGTACCTTAGCCTGCTTGACTAGCTTTTAGGGGTCAGAAAATGGTAAAAATTTGTGAAAGGGTGTCTAACACGCAGTAGCGTTAATTCATAGTCTAAACTTCTGGGCACGACTCTCCAAGAACAAACCAAGGTCGCTTTAGGGGTACCCTTTCAAAGGTGACCAAAAGCTATTAATGTACAGTGTAACCTAGGATGCCACAGACGGCTCATGGTCCAATCGATGGGACTTTGATTGCACCATCGATGGTCACTTAGACAAAATATTGGAAAGGTCATTTTTCATAGTCTCTGAACTTTAACGACGGATTTTCAACATGAAGGTGCACAGTGGCCCTCGATTGACCCACGATCCGTTGATCGTGATGTCGTCTATGAGGTCTGTATTTTGCTGCACGTTTCTAATTAAATAATTTAATTAGTTGGATTAGTTAGGAGGTTAATTAGGGGTTAGGTAATGTTTAATTAAGTTAATTAACAACCTATATAAAGTCTTTAAACTTATTAGACAAACCTATGATCTCATATCTCACAAACACAAAACTCTATTTCTTCTCTCTTCTTGCTCTCTCTAGTTGAAGACCTCCACTGAAGACCAAGATAAGGGTGTGTTCAAGGGCTGTAAAGGGTCAATTTTCTTCATCAATATTCATCAAACATAAAGTATGGATCCCTTTCACCTTTCGGACTTCTTTCCCCAAAAGGTTCCTTCAAATTGATTTCAAAAGTGAGTTTTCATGTGGGTCTTTTCAAACCTCGAAATTGACTTTGTGAATTACTTTATTTATGATTTATTTTCGATATTATGGATATATTAAGATGTATTATAACCTAATTATGTTGTCCCTTGATGGATTGGTCTAAATTGTAGAAGATGACCCATTCCAGTTAACCCTAAGTTGTGATTTTAATATGAATTACGTAATTTATGTTCAATTGACTTGATAATGATTGAATTACTAATCTATGATGTTACTGTAAAATTTATGAATAGATTAAGATGAATTATAGAACTATCATGATAGTTCTTGAGTAGTTGATCTAGGTTATTAAGTATGTTATGAAATTGACCTAAGTCTCTTATCTTAAGCTATGAACTAGTAATAAATTATGATATAGTGATTCAATTGGACTTTTTATCATATTGGTTATTGTTGTGTGATGTTACTCCCTTATTGGGTTGAATAAGTTTTGATGACCTTGAAGATGGATTATGAAGGAAACTTGGTAAGTATTATGATCCCTATTCTTTACTTCAATTGTGGCTGCTTAAGATTAAGTGATGATGTTGCAATGAAGTATATCTTGAATTATGATTGATAGGGTTGGTATGATGTTGAATTGAAATGTATTTACTATGGTTGTGAGGTTTACTAAAATGCAAATGTTATAAGGATGGTGATGACTACCAATGTGCTTATCAGGAATGACAATGTAATGTGTTAACCTCACTTATATGAACTGCAATGAAAGGATTTATACTCATGCGAATTCTTATTGATCTATGATGATGATGATGATTATAATAGGGTAGACCCTATGACCTACAATACGTTATGATTGATTAATAAAGAAGTTAAAAGACATTTCAAAAGGGACTCTAGCTTAGCACCGATAAAACTTGACATTGAGAGGTGTTGACTTGCCATAGAGGAATATTCACCCTATAGTTCATTATGAGGTGTTCAGTCCCCTACGAGGGATACTCACCCTATGACTTCTCATGAGAGAGGCTCCAACTGCCAAGTGGCATGTAGAGAGAAAATACCTATATCTTAGTTCCTTAAACTATGTTTCCCCCATAGGAAGACTAGCTAGCGGATCCACCTAGAAAGCTATGTTTCTTTTTGGTTCTACTTTGTCCGGTAGACCACCTTCCATTGGTGTAAGGTTTTACAGCACCAGAATCCACAATTAGCTCTTATGGTCTATGTCGGTTAAGGTAAGTTTCCCTAAATAAAATGAAGTAATGAAGTACAAACCAACTAGGATGACTTGATAGGTTTGACTTAGCCTACTTAGGGGTATGGGACTCTACCTATACCTTGAACTAGTTTGCCTTGAGGGAAGACTTATAAGATTGATCTTATGTATATATATGATAATGAATGGAAATGATGATAATATGATTATCTTACATGTAAATGACATTATGTGATGATGACTATTCTTATGAACATGTATTTGGTCTCTATTACTAAACTATGATGTTATGAACTCTTATTAATATATCATGTAGAGTTTGTACATTGATTATGGTTCTTGCTAGGTTGACTTGATTAAGTAAGGTTTTGGTATTTTTTTTTAGTTATTTCACAAATAGACTTAGTGAGGGTCATGAGTAAAGGTTTTGCTCTATTATGATATGATGAACTCTTATTCATGATTGTGATGTTATTACTTGATGATAGGGTTGTAATAGATTATGGGTTTAAGTATGTTGATTTACACGTTACTTGCTTAGGTTTAATGAATATGATTTATTGATTAGTATGGTTATCTGGAATATGTATAAGGCTTTCAAAATGTAAAATAGCATGTTTTAATGGAATGTCCCTTTTTAGCATGAGTTGATACTATATTAACATATGGTCTCATACTTAGTAAAAGTGGTGCACTAACCCCATTTTCTCCCTTTTGCCCAAGCATTTAAGGTTCCATTTATTGAACACTTTTGAGATGACTTTGAAGAAGACTTGGAATTTATCAATCATCCAAGTGGGTAGGTCCTGACTTATAGAGGGCGGTGCTAATATTAATTTATGAAGTTGTTTTAGTTTTAAGACTCTTATGTTCTTTCCCTTTATCATTTGAGTACGAATTGTAAAACCTATATGTGTCTCTATTACATTGATATATGGGCTAGGCCAAAATTGATATAATCTTCTTACATGGTTATGAAATGAGACACTATTTAAAGACTATGTTATATCTTACATATACTTATATGTAATAAAACTAGAAGATTATGTAATATTCCTATACGAAGGGTCTATGTATACTCAATGTGAAATATTATGTGTATGTAGATGTCTGTGGAAACCTCAATGTAGAAGTAATGAAAAGTTTTAAGTTTTCCACGTTTTTAACCTATGAATGTAATGATGTATGCTAAGAGACTAGTCTTAGTCATCAAAGAGGACGGCGAGGTTGGTTACATCTAAAGGGTGCTCCCCAAATGTGACACAATAACATCTAAAAGACCACAAGAAAAAAAAATATAAAAGATAGATCATATAGAGTTAAGTTGTATGGCACGACATAAGAATAGTAAAGAACGGAAACTTTATTGTCCTATAGCCTCTCACTTATAGATGTGTCGCGAATCACCACAGATGAACGTGAATCTAGTAGACGTGGAAATATGAGTCTTTGGACCCTAAATCCACTTTTTAATAACCTGATGCTCATGTAAACATAATTTGGTCCAACGGTGTGAGGCACTCTTTACTTACCCTAAAGGTGTGGGCTTGAATCCCCATGAGTGCATTTTATAAATCATTTAAAATTTATTATTCATTAACTTGTTTCTTGAAAAAAAATTGATGCTCTGATACCACATTTTTTACGATGGGGGGGGCACACCCTAGAAGTAACATGGCGTACTTAACCTCTCGGAGGTCTTATACAAGTACATAGTAATCTTTCATCGCATTGTCATTGTAATTTAGCAAAAAATTTAAAACTTTCATAGCACACATAATATGCTAGAACATCACTTCAAATATATATAAAATATATGTCATAATACATTGTTAAACTCGAAGTCTTTTTTGCCATCTTAAACTCAACATCAATACAATAGAATCGGGACACGACCCTTATCATCATAATATAACATCTAAGCTATTATATAACTTTAATTAAGAAAATATTATACATATAATTATATATATACATATACATATACATATAGAACACCTTCCTAGAACTCCCTACAAGAACTACTTGTGCAATACATAGGTAAAGTCCCATACCTTCACCTACTGTTCATTACTTTACTTCCATTATCCATGTTACTTTAGGGAAATCCTAGCCTTAATAGAAAATAAGGCCATGTAAGCCAAACATGGAATTTGGTGTCGTGCCCTCACACCAAAAGAGGGTATCTTACATGCAAAGGTAAGACATGATTATCATCCTAGCATATTAGGTGATATCACTTGCTAGATCCTATGGGGAACATAGTTATGGAAAGTTGTAGGTATATATTGAAACCCTCTTTATGCCTATTAGGGAGTGTAGTTATCCAGAAGACTATGGTAAACAAGCTTTCCCACATTTGGAAAGGGCACCCCTCATCATCAAATTCACTTGGTGCTAAGCTAACTTCCCTTTATTGAAAAGCTTTTATTAACTTTACCTCATAAAATGGCTTTAAGAGGTTTAAATACTCATATGCTTTGCTCATAGGTTATATATGAGAAGTTGTCCTTTAATAAACCTAAATCATATGAGAAAACTTTTCACACGGACATAGCATATTCAAGCAATATCTAGTTTATAGTACAACTGAGAATAACTTTCAACATACCCCCTCTTACTAGACTATAATACATGCTTCATTATATGCATTAATGTGTGTGTATGTATACTTACATGATAATACCTTTCACATCAACACATTTAGAGACTACACATATGCATAATTCATCATATCATATACTTTCATGTTCATAGCCTAGACTTTCATGTTCATAGCTTAATCATGCATTCACATTCATATATATAGAGTAATCACCCTAGAAATATTCTATCAAGGTAGACATGTGAAATGTATACGAAAAGTCCCATACCCTTGCCAACACTATTAAACCTAAAAATTCATCCTAGTTAAGATATATTTTGTACTTTCATGGACATATACTTTACATGCATAGTAGTAGACATTAGTGAATATGAGAACTATCCTTGCATTAGACATCATGAATCTATACTACTCATCAACATGCATGAGGTGTGTGTAAATTGGACAACATGATCACATAATGTCTATAAATATAATATTGAGGCATCCACCCTCTTAAGAAAACAATACACATTCATACATAGACCACACACCAGATTATAGCATAGGAGACAAGACATCTTCAACACTTGAATCTAAGACTCCTAGTATTGTTTAAGATCACACATTCATATAGGGGATCATGTAGGGGTCATTCATAATTAGTATTTAATTAGTAATAAGCACAAAGACCATACCTAACCCTAACACCTTCATTCAATTATTATAACATTATCAATGCACCCTAGATCATGAACTAGAACGGAAGACTAGACATATAGCTTCACATGTGTGATCATCACAACCACACTTCACAACATTAATTGTCACTCAAGGATATGATCAAAAGATATAGATATATACAAAAGAAGGTAAACACCGCCACCATAAGTGGACCATACCAATCAACACAACTCATTGTCAATTCTATACTAAATGGAGAGAGATCTAGGTCAACTCACCAATACTTCCAAGTTATGATCACCATTGATCAATTCACATTGATTCATAATAAATTGACATATATAAACATAGAATTATCAATTAATTACAATGTAACAATATTCGAATCATCATCTAATCAAGATCACAAGACCCACATTATATCATAAATTAAGAAATTAGGGAGATAATGGGTTCTTCATTGAATTGGATTTAAAATCATTTATTAATCATAAATTCACCATTAGAATTCTTTTGAAATCAATTTGACAATGAACCCATGGCTAGATTGAAAATTTAGAATTTTGGTCTTTGAATCACTTTTGAAAATCTATGATTTAACTCCTTAGATGAATGGATAACTAAGGATGAAGGATCATCATACCTTATTGATTGAAGATCCATGAAAAATTGAATAAGAAACCATAAAAATCCATCCCCTAGACCATACAGAATAAAAGCATAATTTTCTTGGAGAATCTAACTTTACAAAATTGGCAATTTTAGGAATCACCTTTGAATTCAAAGCCAAAAGTCTATGATGTATTGTAGAATTGATATTGAAATCCTAGACTTTCTGTTCTTCCATAGAGAGCAAAATTTTTTAGACGATGACTTGATCAAATTATGGGAATTTAAGAGAGGAATTGAGTTCAGTGATTTGGGGATTTAAATAAATATATAGGGCTTAGGTAGAGGGTAAAATGACATAGTATTGGGTTAAAAAATTTTAAAAATACCCATAGACCATTTAAAAAATACTATAAGATTCCATTGATAGCTAGACCCACGGTTCGTATGTCCAACTTTGAACCTTTCTAGTCAACCGTCGGTGTCTTCAAAGCTGGTTTTTGGACCTTTTAACCGCGGGACCCATGTACGGTCCATTGTTTAAACAACGTTCTATACATGGAAACCGTATGTCCAAATTATGTTCCTTAAAATTTTACAAAGTCTGGAACTCATATGTGAATCTACCACGACTAGTAAAAAGAGTACTGGGACTTGACATTTCAACTGAGTTTGACTTACCACCTACGGTATGTGATTCGATCTTACGAACCATATGTTGTTCCATTCAAAGTTACACTAGATATTACAAACTTGAATTTTTTTCCTTCTTTTTGAATCCGAGGTTTTAAAAAATCACATTTCTTCTATGTCATCACACGACATCCATGAGCAAAAAAATGAATAATGAGAAACTGAAGGGCTTGAGACAATTTACTCCTAAATATGATAAAAAAAAAAAAGGAATTGTGAAAGATGTAGTAATTAAGAATGCTTATTTTATTAATGAAATAAAATACAAGTTACCATTTTATATTTACTAAAATCTTATGAATCCTATTAAGAATATATAACAAAAATCAATAACTCGAAACAAGATTGGGCCATGCATTGGTAGATACTGGTGAACCAAGCATACTGCTTGACTTGCTTTTCTTCTCTTATGAATTTATGATACTGATAAGTCGAGCCTTCGCTATTTTCTATACCATGAGAATTCAGGCAAATTATATAAGGTATATCGAATTTTAAATTTCACACATTTGATATGTGTTTTTGTGCTAGTGATTAGCACGATAGGGTTCTTAATCTTTATATATACTTAGATAAAAAAAAAAGGTGCCCGCTTCCCTTACATTATGTTTTATGTCAATATTTATTTCACATTTGGGGAGAACCCCCTACACGTAACCGGCGTCTTCTTCCTCGAATGGGACTAAGACTAGCTTCTTATCATTCATCATTACATTCATAGGTTAAAATTGCAGAAAATTTAAAAAATTTCATCTACACTACTTCATGAGGTTTACTTAGACCTCTCGCTTACACATAATATTTTAATATCGAGTATACATAGACCCTTCGTATAAGAAGATAACATAGTTTTCTACTTTTATGGAACATATATATATATATATATATATATATATATAAGATATATAACATAGTCTTTCAACGGATGTCTCATATTAAAAGATCTAAATGGAGTATAACCAACATGGACATAAGCCCTTACAATATGTGTAAATTCCACTTAGGGCTTACAACAATATCTGGAATAAGTAGAATTAAATCATCGTCTTTACACTACAACAAAGAAACATAGCTAGAGTAATAACAAGGCATCATCCTTAGACATAGGACATACCCACTTGGAGAACGATTCCAAGCCTTCCATGCAAATGGCCACAATCTCCTCAACGGCCGCAACCTAAAATGTTGGGGAAAAGGGAGAAATGGGGTTAGAAAATCATATGTACTATGCATAGGATCATATGCACATAGAACATAGAAATCAAGTCAAAAAGGGACATTTATTCAATAGCATGCAAAGTCACTTTGGAAATACCTTATGCGCATTCAAGAACCAATACAAGTCAATAAGAACATATTCCTTAAGTTAAGACCATGTAAATCACAAGACCAACAATATCAAGTCTAGTCAAGTCAACATGCATATCAACATATTTGAGCACACAATCAAGATAACTCTATCATCAACTGATAATATCAACATGAATGCATAAGAGTTCATGATATCATAATCTAAGAAATACCATCACTCATACACCCCCATTTAGTCCACTAGTGCAATGACTAAGTCAGGCCCCACAACCTTACTCAACCAAGTAAACCCAACAAGAACTATAAGCAATGCCCAACTTTACATACTATATCATTAAGAGTAGACATCATCGTACTTTAGGAATAGAGACCAACCACATGTTCATAAGTTAAACCCATATCACATAGTTTCATTAACATGTAGGATCAACATATACAAATCATTTACATTTATAAGAATATAAGCACATATGAACCTCCTTCTAAGACTTTCCTCAATGCTCACTAGTGCAATGTATAGGTAGAGTCTCATACCCCTACCTAGACTAAGCCAAACCCATTAGGTCATCCTAACTAGAGTTCAATTTATTAATTCATTTTACCTTTTGAGAACACCTTCCTTAAACGACATAGACCACAAGAGCTAAGTGTGGAATCCGGTGTTATGAAACCTTACACGATGGAAGGTGGTCTACTTGACAAGGTAGAACCAAACATGAATATAGCATTCTAAGGTGGATCCACTAGCTAGTATTCCTATGGGGGAAACATAGTTTATGGAAATTGGAGGTGTATATGGAAATATCACTCTATGCCCTTTGGTCCATGAGTCTATCCACCTCGTGAGGACTATGGTGAACCCTACCTCCCCACATTGGGAAAGTTACACTCATCATCATCAAGTTCACTAGGTGCTAAGCTAGAGTCCCTTTTTTAACTGTCTTTAATTAATAATCATAACGTAGTTTATGGTCATAGGGTCTACCCCTAATATAGTCATGGTCATAGCTCAGTAGGAATTGCATGAGTATTGTCCTTTGAATACAATTCACACATGTGAGGGTAGCACATTTACATCATCATATCATAATAAGGCACATAGGCAATTCATCACCAACCTTATATTAGTACATCTTACCCAAATACTCACAAGTCATAAATCAAGACATCTCAATTAAACATCATACCAATCCAAATAAATATTATCATAAGTTATACTTCAATATAACTTCATCACTAAACTCAAGTAATCGTAATTGAAGTATAGGTTTGAGATCACAAAACTTACCCAATTTCCTGCATTGGCCACCATCCATGGTTTTACGATGAACCACTCAATTATACCCAACCATATGTGTAACAACATCATACAATAGTAATCAACACATTACTAAGCCAATCTTCAACAACTAGGTCTAATCCCAAAAATACATGTCCCTAGGCAGTCTATAGATTGAATAGGATAGTAACGATAATCATTAATTTCATAATTCCCCTTCAATTAACAAGTAAATATCAAGACTTGAGGAAATTAAAGAAAGGACATGAACTATAAAAAAAATCCTACAATTATGATAATTACACAACAATCTACACTAGATTATTCATAGGCAATCAAAATTAATCGTCAATTTCAACTTTAGAAGAAAACCCATTTGTAGAGAAAAACCTTAAGAATATGGGTAATTGAAATTCAACTTTGAGAGGACCTCTTGGGGAAAGGAATCCAAAGAGTGAAGAACCCATACGTTAATGAAGCTTTGCCCATGAAAATTGAGTGGAAACCTTCAAGATTTTATATTCTTCCTCAAGCTTTTTTTTCTTCAATGGAGAATGAAGGGAGACAGAAAGTAGATACAAGTGGGAGAAATTTGGGTTTCAATTTGAGTTTGTGTTTTGGAGTGGAAAATGAATGAAAATTGACCTAAAGTCAATATATAGTCCACCCCAAAAATTCCCAAACTACCCCTCATTAAGTTTGACTTCCAAAAGTGAAGTCCAACTTAACTTCACTGGGAGACCCCCGTCCATCTTCACGTTCCATGTAGTGCATGATGGACAATGGTGTGGGCCATGAAATGGGCAGGCAGTAGCTCCTCTAAAGGAGCCTCTTCCATTTCTCCCACCAAGTCACTTTCACGAGTACCCTAGGCCCCTTCTATGAAGATGCACCACGCCCGTCAAGTGGCCCATTGTGCTCTTAAGCAGTAGCTTCCCAAAGCCCCACCAAACTCACCCATTTTGGCTAAGGCATTTTCGCGGAAGCCCCTTTCCCTTCGTCAAGTTCACCACGAGTCCTACGGTGACTCGCGGTGCTTTGAACAGTAGCTAGGTCCAATGACCTCTTTTCCACCATGGAACTTGTCACACCCGAAATCTAGACCCCAGATGAGACCGGCGCCATTAACCTCTCATAGGTCGCAGAGAAGCCTCTTCTTAGCTTTCATCACAATCATACAGTTAAATTTGCGGAAAATTTGAAACATTCTAATCCTTATTGAAGTGTACATATACTTCATATAATACTTCATAAGAGTGATATTCTAATAAACTCAAACTAAAGCAACCATCTATCAATAGATTTACCAATTGAAATAGAGAATCATAATAATAATAGTTTGCCAAATCGGCCTTTTTACAAACGTTTGAACAAATGTTTGAAATGAGATGCTAGGGACAAAATCCACTAGCTATGTCTAATGTACTAAGCGAATAGAAGCGTAGGAATCCTCGAACTCAAGAGGACTTACAAAAGTCTGGAGATTGCAAATCCAAATAACTTCAACAAATCTTCAATCTTCTCAAGAACATGCACCTATGAAATTAGTAATAGTATAGGGGTTAGTAAACATTTGTACTAAGTATGGGTGTATGCACATAAAGACATAAGGACTATGCATGATCAAGGAAAGCTCTTCTTTTAGCAACATGTCATTTCTGGAAAATTATGTCACTTCACTTTCTTAATTCATTATTTACGAATCATGCAATGAATATGACATATTTCCATATATTTAAAGCACACAACTCTTTTTCTATATGAACATAAGACCTTGGAATCATGAACATAATTTTAGAACAAATCAAGCAAAATTTAATAAATTTGCTCCTCTTAGGCCGAGTGCTCTTCTTCCCTGCCTTAGTTTGTTTTTCAGACTTTTCTTCTTCTTATTGTGTAGTTCAATGATCTCCTTTGATCATATATTTTACTTACAAGTGCAATGATTCATTTAGTCCCATACCTACAATGAAGCGACTAAGTAATCCAAAATACTAAGGAAATGATTTGGCTACCTTACTTACAAGTTATTCTTTTCATTCTTGTTAAATTGGGAATGAATGTATTTATAAGCCAATCTTTATTAGCTATGCCCATTCTTTTATTATTTGCATAACATATAGATCTTGGGGGCATATATTCATTCTCCAATATTGGCATAAACCAATAACTGTTATGTTTTCATTCTTATCAAACACTTATGATTGATATTCTTAAGCAGTTGCTTACTTAGTTCACTTTGAACTTACATTGCTTTTTCTTTGATCTGCTGTTCACTTTGAACATGTTACTTTCTTTCTTTCTTACTTTCTTACTTAAATGGATCATGTGAGCTAACATGAAATCCAGTGTCTTCCCCACATCAAAAAGAGGTGGCTCACCGGCTAAGGTGAAACCGAGTCCAGTGTCTCCCCCACACCGAAAAGAGGTGGTTCACCGGCTAAAGTGAAACAAACTTCAATGTCTTCCCCACACCGAAAAGAGTTGGTTCACGGCTAAAGTGAAACTGAATATTTTCTTAAGTATTTAACTGACATAGATCATGTGATCTAAACATTAAACCCAGTGTCTTCCCCACACCGAAAAGAGGTTGTATAACCGGCCAAAGTGAAACCGAATACTACCTAGCATTCTTAGGTGTAATATCCACTAGCTTGTTCCTATGCTGGAAACATAGTTCAAAGACTACGAGACTTCGGAGACCCTAATCCACCTTGGTGGTGATCTCGTCTCATGAGCCTTACCTGTTCTGGCATAAGCTCATTCTAGCCTATCGGTGCTTAGTTCAGATTTATTATACTTTACAATTTTTAGAGTTGACTCAAACATTATGCAAGTTGGATTCTAGTATGTGTTATACTTAGCTCAATGGATGACTACTCACCCCTTTCTTTTATACTTGATGAATGTAAATTTAATCTTACATTATCATCATGGTGCGAGTGAGACTTGTTGCACAGTTTGTAGCACCCTCTATATTAGTAACTTTATCATAATCGTTTAAGTGTAATTGAGACTTGTCTCACTTCTTTTAACACTCTATATTAGGTCAATTTCATAACTTATAAGATTTCAGTTATTTCGTTACTCACCTTATCTTGTTCAACGTTAATTGATAATCTTATACAATTCTTTATGAAAGTTATAAGGACTTAGTAAATGTGCTATTACGTTCACAAGTTCATGTAGATAGGGTATGTTGGGACTTGTCCCAATTATTTGAACACCCTATGTTATGATCTCATTTAGCTAAGATTGGTATGATTTTACATATTTTGGAAATAATATTGCTAGCCAATTTATTGGCATAAATCAAACTATGATGAGGTTATCACTAGACAAGTCAACAACTTCATGAATACACTATAGTAATCTCATCATGGTAAACAAGACAACTTTTAACCTTTTATTAGCCTTTAAGAACAAATAAATGAACGACATATAACAATTTCATATTCTCGAACACAAGTAGGCATTACAACATTTATTATCTCATGTAAATAATACCCTAATCATACGGATCTAACCATTAGGTCTCATTCGAAATTATAAATCGCAGAAACCTACACATAATGATCAGTTAGCACCACATACCAACAACATGCTTAAGATTTACATCATACAAACTACTAGAATCGGACATAGGGAGAACTAAGGAGATGTAAATGTGATTCATTGGGAACAACCCTAGTTTCAAATTTTTTAATTCAAAAACATTGAAATCCTCATGAGGAAAGGAATCAAAGAGAAAAAACCAATACCTAACTGTAGAATTCAATCTGCGAAGATCACCTTGTACTTTGCACGAAAATATTGAAAAGCTGCCTTGAAATCGCCTAAGGTTTTTGTTATGTTGTTCACAGTTTTTAGTCGTAGGTTTACTGATGAATAGCGTGAGTCTAAGTCCTTAGGAACTTAATATTAAACAATTCAACTTAGTCTAAATAACATAATTAAATAAATCAATTAGTTAATTACCAACAAGCCCCTCCTAAATTGACCAAAAATAGGAGAACACTTGACTTAACCGAAATCTGGAAATTGCTTAAGGGTTTTGGTTTGACCACTTAAATTAATTAATTAAGTTTCTTATTTAATTAATTAAGTAACCTAGGGTGCTAAAATACCCCTATATTGTTAGGACCATAACTAACCCTTTGGACCATCCTAGGTTAGGTACTAGGTGTCTTTAGTTAGTTACTCGGTTAGTGTCACCCTATTTCGTCTTAGGATGTCGGGCACACTAGTTAGTTATTTTTTGTTAGTCCTAGGTTATTTAGCTAGTTAGGTCAGTCAGTTAGACCTAGTACTGGTTTGGAAGCTTGGCCCCACGTGGCTTGACCCAGACGTGCACTTGTCCCCTAACCGCTTTAACCGAATCGGTTAGCTTGGTCTCTTGGTTGGTTGCACATGTGCTTGCACATGTGTTGCGGTGCACTTTTCTAAGTGATCCCTCTGGAAAGTTCATTTGGAAAGTTCACTATTGTCCCAAGGATCCTCACTATTTCCTTGGGCACTGCTTAATCTACATGATCATTTTAAGTGATCATGTGCTATGGTACTTAGGTTTAACACTTGGATGCCTAGTACCTAATGATGGTGTATGTGAAGAATATACTTATTTTATCTTATGGTATTCATTGCAAGTATAATTCTTAAACAATCTTGGATTGGTGTATTTAACATCGACGTAAATTTTAATTTACTTGTGTTGACATTGGCTGACACCCTGAAGCCAATATTCTCTATCATGCCAAATATTGGGCATGCGGATGTCAATGTACCCCAATGCATATTCTTAAAGCCTACTAGACTCTTCACTAAACAAGTTCATTTTTCTGGAATGTTACATTATCCCCCCTTTAGGAACAGTCGTCCCCGAATGACTCTACACATCATTTGAATCAAAGAGGGTATTTTTGAAAAACACATAAACATTCTTGAAACTTTACTCTTTGTGAATATCTGATTTACAACTTACTCTGGATGATGCACCTCACTCAAAGCTTATCTCAAGTTTCATATCTGAGATTGAGGAACTTCCTTCTCAATCTTACTTTAACTCAACGCACATCACACTCATGCAACACAAAACTCATGGAAACGCTATACAAAAATAGAAACATGAATGCAAGCATGAACTCGTATTAACTCATATAGTGCAAGTATAAAACACACAATTATGGACTTAAAACACCAAAACCGCTTGATGCACTAAATTAGAGTCTCTTTAACAAAATCAGACTTAGGAAGAGTACATCTAACCTCAAAAACTGAATAGGTGAGGGTAACGGGATCTCATATCGGCCTCGGCCTCCCATGTTGCTCCCTCAACAAGGTGGTTCCTCCATAACACCTTTACGGTGGCAACCTTCTTATTCCTCAGCCGCTTAACTTGGTGATCTCAAATTTCAACTGAAACCTCTTCGCTAGAAAGGTTCTCATCGACTCCTAACCCCTCAACAGTTAAAATAGATGTGGGATTGCCTAGACACTCTATAAGCATCGAAACATGAAACACTGGATGAACATAAGCCAAGTCTTTTGGTAACTTAAGTTAGTAAGCAAAATTCCCTACTCGTTGTATGACCTCATAAGGACCTATATACCTCGAAATGAACTTCCCTTTCTTACCAAACCTATCACCCCTTTCATGGGTGATATCCTCAGGTAGACTTGATCACCTACTTCGAATTCAAGAGCCCTCTTTCTGTTACAGCATAGGATTCTTATGACTGTAAGTAGTAGCCAATCTATCCCTGATCATTCTAACTTTTTCCACAACCTCATGTATAATCTGGAGGCCAAGGATGGCAGATTCTGCTACTTCAAACCACCCAACTGGGGACCTACATCCCCTACCGTACAATGCGTCAAAAGATGCCATCCCAATACTGGAATGGTAGCTATTATTATAAGATAACTCAATCTCTGGTAAGTGATAATTCCAACTGACCTTGAAGTCAATAACACATGCTCTCAACATGTCATAAAGGGTCTGAATGGTACATTCTGCTTGTCTATCCGTCTGAGGGTGAAAAGTAGTGTGGAGTTTCACTTGCATACCCAAGCTCTTTTAGAAAGATTTCCAAAAGTGAGAAGTGAATTGGGCTCCCCTGTCCGAAATGATAGATAAAGGGATCACATGCCACCTCACTATCTCATTAATATATAACTTGGCATATTCTTCGGCTCGGTAAGTAGACTTCAAAGGAATGAAGCGAGCAGAATTAGTCATCCTGTAAACAATGACCCAAATGGAATCATGCAGTTTTCTGGTGTTGGGCAGTCCAACCACAAAGTCCATATTAATAGCCTCCCACTTCCATGTTGGAATCTTTGTCGAGCGAGTAAGACCTCCAGGATTAAGGTGTTCGTCCTTAAACTGTTGGCAATTGGGACACTTCTCCACAAAGTTAGAGATATCTCGCTTCACACCTTCCAATCAATAAATTTCATTCAGATAATGATACATCTTGGTGGAACCTGGATGAATGGAATACGTAGAGCCATGAGCCTTTACAATAATATTAGGTCTCAGATCATCAATATTTGGTACAGACAATCTTCCCTGGTACCTAAGCACAACATACCCCCATAGGGATAATGATTCATTCAGCTTACTCAACACTAAATCTTTCAACTCCATGAGTACTGGGTCGAGATGATGCTTGGATTAAACATCTAGAACAAATGAGGATTCATAACTGGAATTAACCGAAACACCCCTATTTGGTTTACCTACCAGTCGTACCCCTAACCTAGACAATTGGTGTACTTCTTTAACCAACTCCTTCTTCTCATCATCAATATGATACACACTGCCCATGCTCAATCGTCTCAAAGCATCGGCTACTACATTGGCCTTACCTGGGTGATACTGGACACTCATGTCATAATCCTTTAGTAACTCTAGCCATCTTCTCTTACGACGATTCAATTCTTTCTGTGTAAAAACATACTAAAGACTTTTTATGGTCAGTAAATACATCAACATGTACACCATATAAGTAATGTCTCCCAAGTTTTAACGCGATACCACAGCAGCTAACTCAAGATCATGCGTGATTCTTCTTGTGGACTTTCAACTTTTTTGATGCATATGCAATCACCTTGCCATCTTGTATGAGAAAACATCCCAAACCTACTCGGGAAGCATAACAGTACACCACATACCCTTCAACACTCTTGGAAGCTGTTTTCACAAGTTTCAGACCACTCAAACTTCGCCTTCTTCTTTGTTAGAGCCGTCAATGGAGCGGCAATAGCAGAAAAACCCTCAACAAATATGCGATAATAATTAGCCGAACCCAAGAAACTTTGAATATCTGTAGGAGTGAGGGGTCTCGGCAAATTCATTACTGCCTCAATCTTTTTTGGATCGACCTCTACACCCTGATCGGTCACAACATGACAAAGAAAGGTCACTGATCTCAACCAAAACTCACATATGCTGAATTTTGCATACAACTGATGTTCCCTAAGTACTTGAAATGTCATTCTCAAATGATGTTCATGCTCTTCTCTGGTCTTAGAGTATATGAGGATGTCATCTATGAAATCTATGACAAAAAAGATCAAGGTATTCACAGAAGAGTCTATTAATAAGGTCCATAAACACAGCTGGTGCATTAGTGATACCGAATGACATGAAAAGAAACTCATAATGACCATACCTAGTACGAAAGGCAGTCTTAGGAATATCCTCTTGTCTTACTCTAAGTTGGTGATAACCTGACTGAAGATCTATTTAGTAAAGAAACTTGAACCTTGAAACTGATAAACTAGATCATCAATTTTGGGAAGAGGGTATTTGTTCTTTATAGTGACTTTGTTGAGTTGTAGATAATCGATACACATTCTAAGAATTCCATCCTTTTTCTTAACGAACAATAATGGAGCACCCCATGGGGATATGCTCGGCTGGATGAAGCCCTTATCAAGTAAATCCTTTAACTGCAACTTCAACTCTTTGAGTTCCGTTTGATCCATCCTATAGGGAGGAATAGAAATTGGTTTGGTGTTGGGATCTAAGTAAACACCAAAGTCAATTTCGCGTTCAGGAGGCATTCTTGGTAAATCCTCATGAAAGACATCTTGAAACTCATTTACTATGGGCATAGAGTCTATGGAAGGAACTTCATGTTCTAAGTCATTGAATCTAACTAAGTGGTATAAATACCCCTTAGATAACATCTTATTGTCTTTAATATTGGAAACTATTTTGCCTGTTGGATTTGAACCACGCCCTTCCCATTTCAACTCTAACTCATTTGGAAACTGAAACCTTACTACCCTATTTTGACAGTCTATTGTAGCATAGCATTCATGGAGCCAATCCATACCCAAAATTATATCAAAATCAAGCATGGTTAATTCTATTAGGTCAGTATATGTAACTCTATGAAGAAAAGTTATTGGGCAATCTCTATATACACTTTCGGCCCTAATGTTGTCTCCTATAAGAGTACTTACTAGAAATGGCTCATGCAAGATCTCAGGAAGCAAGTTAAATTTACTAGATACTAACGGAGTAACAAAAGACAAGGAAGATCCTGGATCTAACAATGCATAGACAGGAAAAGAAAAAACAAGTAAGTTAACAGTGACCAGATCGGCTGACTTCTCTTGCTCTTCTCTACCTTTCAATGCATAAAACATGTTCCTCTTGGGAGGTTCGATTGCAGCAATGGGATTAGGCTGAGGCTGAGTATCTGCCTTGTCCTTATTATTCACATGAGGGGAGTCCCTGATTATATTCCCACTCTTACCGCACCCATAGTATGCATTTAAACCTACCATGCACTCACCTCCATGCGAATGTCCACACTTACCACACGTCTTTCGGTCACGCTGGGCTTTTCTATCATTTCCGTTCATGGCATTAGTGTTCTTTGATTGTGTAGGTTTACCTGAGTGTTGGTGCCCCTTATTGAACTTGGGCCTCTCCTGGACTCTAATCAAACCCCTACCAGTGCTCGAACCAGACTGATCCGACGGCTTAGATTTCTTGCTCTCTCGGCCTCTCTTTCTCCGACGACTCTCCTAAACCTACTGTGCATGTACCATCAACCTTCCAAGGTTTAGGTTATCATGCAACATGGCTACCCAATAATCCTCCTCCAAATCCTCCGATACACCAGTCACAAACCTGCTCATCTCATCTCTGCTATTGGTAACCAGAAAAGAAGCATATTCGCAAAGCTTAACAAACTTCAATGAGTACTTCTTGACTGACGTACCTCTTTGTCGTAGGTAAATGAACTCCTGAACCTTAGCCTCACTCTACTCTCTGGGAAAGAACCTCTCCAAAATGTAGTCTTGTACGACCGGAATATAGACCCCAGACGAGACTGGCGTCGTTGACCTCTCAGAGGTCGCAGACAAGCCTACATACGTCATACTTAATTCATCTAGGTTAATTTTAGCGGAAAATTTGAGCTTATTGTTTTCTTATTTCATGCAAAACATATTATACCTAACATCATAGGCGTTCACAAATCAACCATCTAATATAGAGATAATCAAATGAAAGAAGCAGTTCATAATTGCATTAAACGTATTCTTGCCAAAACGGCAACAATACTAAGTCTGAAATGAAATGGGAAATGAAACACTAGTGGAACATGCTCCACTAGCTAAAGCCTACATCTAAACTAGATAATAATGGTAGACGTCCTCGAAAGCATGAGGGTCTACCAAGTCCGGATGTAAGCTCCACGTCCAGATAGCTGCAACGTTGTACCATAAGCTCGAGCGTCCACCTGTGCCTGCACCTAAAAGTAGATACTATATGGGATTATTACACACTTGAACTAAGTATGGTTATATGCAAGCACACACAAAGGACATGCATGAGTAAGAATATCTCTTTCCTAGATGCATGATTTATGAAAAGTCAAGTCAGTAGACTTGCCAAATTTAGATTAGGAAAGTTAGTAGACCTGCCAAATTTGGATTAGGAAAGTCATGCCATGAGAGTAACATGCATCATCATACATATCATATTGCACACAGCACATAACGTCTTACACATAGCACATAGCATATTGCATATTGCACATAAAATCTTTCATATCATTCGTTCATATGCCATGAAACTTTGGAATCATGGACCTTACATCAACACTTCCCAAAGATGAGGGCTCAACATATGGGACCTCAACTAGGGAGTCTTCTTTAGCAAACACAGAGTTTGCTTCATTCATTCATAGGTACTTCACTTCATAAATTCATAAGCTAGTGTAAACACGAACTATACCTTGGATGTAGTTTAAGACTTTCATTGGGTTCACTATGCAGTGATCAAGAATGACCTAGTGTCATTTCTTTAGTCTAGCTCACCCCTTGATGATACTATTCTAACACCTTTGGTATCATTCATTTCATTATGTTCATCATTTGAGGCTGGACTCATTCATTCATAGGGAACTTTAACTTTAACTTACATAGATCATGTGAGTATCATGAAATCCAGTGTCTCCCCCACACCGAAAAGAGGTGGAATCACCGGCCAAAGTGACTCAAAACATGCTAGCGTACATGGGAATTGAACCCCGCCAGATCCCTATATTGGCAGTTTAGGATTGAAGACTAGGAGATATAAGGAGACCCCTACTCGGCATGTCGAACAGTCTCATCTCATGAGAGTTACGTGAACCTTCGCCCTTTCCGAAAGAAGGCATCACCGCTCATAGCTAGTCTATCAATGCTCCATATAAAGTTCCATTACATTCAACTAATAAATCATGGAAGATAGCTTCTAGTATGAGGACATCATAGCTCAATAATTGATTTCTCATCTCATCATTAGTATTAAGTGTATATTAATCTCAATACTTTCATTAGAGTGTTCATAGAGATTGGTGTCTTCATTAGCTTTATACTCTCATAAGTGAGTACGTTTTGGTAACATTTACTTAGGCTCATTTGAGATTGCTCTGATATTTCACATTAGCCTCTTATCATATTGTCACCATATTCATTAACATTAGCACATTTGCTTTTCATATACTCACCCCTTTTACGTGAATGTTCATTTCATCATATTCCAATGCACTTGGCCATTTAGTGTGTTTTACACTCGTATTTAACCCTTCTAGGGTTACATCACTCATTACATACATCTTAGGTTCACTTAGTTTTAAACGTATGCTAGACTTATGGGTCTATACATACTAGCCATGAGGCTTCATTCATAGTTCGTTTAAGTGATTCAAGTCTTCCTATGATTATGTGGTACAAGACTTATGCATCTTGTACATATGCCAAGATCTTGATTTTGATCTGAGTAGGCAACATTATTTTGAACATTTATTCACATATGACAAATGTGTCAATACGGAATTGGGCAAGGGAAACCGATTTCAACTCCCTTGGAAAGCACTTACATTTTTTTATTTATTCTATTTTGGTCCACACGGCTTGGGGACCCGAGATCGAGCCTCAGCGCCTTCATTTCACTTTTTTCTTTCATTCTTGTTTGTTTGCCTTGGGACCGAGAGTTTGTGGGATCGATCCCCCACAACCTCATTTTTTTATGCTCTTTTTCCATAACTTTTGCGAGTTGACCATGAGGGTATGGGATCGAATCCCCACAGCCTCACTTTATTTTTCTCTTTCATTCCCTTAATTAGCCTAGAGGTCGTGGGTTCGATTCCCACACGCCTCAACCTTTATTTTCTTTTAATTCCTTATGTCTGACCGAGAGTTTGTAGGTTCAAATCCCACTCCTTTCATTTTTTTATTTTCATTGTTTTATTTTCCAGTCAAGGTCACGGTTCGAATCCCCCTTACAACATTCTTTTTGACGTACATTAATCTATGACTTTTAACAAGGTGAGGTCACGGGTTCAATCTCAGTGACCTCACATATTTAATTCATTATTCATAGCATTTTATACCACTTTAACTTGAACGAAACTCATCAATATGTAGCATGAAATTTTGTAGTTTTTCATCATCTTTTTCATCAACATTACACGTTATCTCTTAGGGTACTTCATGGTTCATTTAGAACGTCTTAGGTGCATTTTCATGGATTCATTTAGCCAAGAGTTTCTCACTCAAATCAACCACATTACACATCATGTGAACATCACGATTTACATAAGTTTGTGCACGTAAAAATACAACCATAACATATCATTTTTGAACCTCAAATCAAAGGTAATAGTCATGGCTAACTTTGCACACACATACACATATTTTTGGAAAAATAGGTTGTCATTCATACGATTCCAAACACACATTCATGAACATATTCATCACGAAAACACATTACATGCCTAATCTACCAGCAAACATACCCAACTTACGAATCAATGGGAGCTAGTGACAGGAACATGCAACAGGGAAACAATCCTAGTTTCCGGATATCTATGACTGAATCTTAAGGGTCTCTTGGTAAAGGAACCAAGAGTAAGAAAAACCCATACCTTTTATGACGTTCAAACCTTGACCTTTCTTCTCAAAACCTTCTCCAAAAATCACGTCCGAATACCCTCAACTTCAACACCAAATCGACGAAATAATCCTCACTTTTGCCTAATGTTTTTTATTAGCTTGTTTTAATTATATTTTTGTGTAAGTTCTTCAAGTGTGAAGAACTTTAATAAATTTTAAATTCTTGTAGTTTTTTAGGAAGAGAGAGAAAACGTGAAAAGGAGTAGCGGAGAGACGTGAGGGAGGTGATCGTGAGAGATGAGAGCTTTCCTAGGATTAGGAGTTTAGTTTAGGATTTAGTCAAATAAGGTTTTGTTAAATTGAAAAAATCTTATTTAATTTAATCACACATGAATGTACCATTATCCCCTTACAAAAAATCAGATTTTAACTCACCAATTAATCAATTTAATCGATGCTCCCACCAAGGCTCAAACCCAGGTGGAGCCTTATCGCAAAAATGAGTTGTTTCGGGTCGACCCTATCCAAACTGACAGCTTCATTAAATTAATTAATAAATTAATCAATTCCTTAAGGTAATTACGATATTACCCTTGGACTGAAAAAGACCATTTTACCCCTAGAACCTCCAAACGTAAGGTTGCCCGTTTCAAGTCCGATTTGGACATACTTGGGTGTAAATTCGTATTCGAGGTCCTAACCTTTTTCAACCTGGTCCCACCTAGCTCAAAAAACTCACCAAGTTTGTTGCCTAGGGGAATGCATAAGCCCGGGGACCCGGTTCAACACATATTGAGTCGTCGGAACCTGGCCCCCCACACCTTGCCGGGAAGCCTCACCTTCACGGGTTGAGTTCAACTGGTGGGGTGTGGTCCATGCGGGTACCCCTAGGGTGCTTGGGTGGCTGGTTCTAGGGTCCTTAGTACGTTACTTAGCATATTTGATTTTGGGTTGTTACATTATCCCCCCCCCTTAGGAACATTCGTCCCCGAATGACACTACTAACTATCTAGCGTAATGCCAGTTAGAACATAACATAAATACTATTCACAAACAAGAAAAAGCAACAAAGAGTGGAGAGATAAGGAAACTTAGACTTAAGAGTAGGAAGTCTAACCTCAAGGGCTGAAAAGATGAGGGTAGCGGGATTTTATATCGGCGTCGGCCTCCCACGTAGCACCTTTAACAAGATGATTCCTCCACAATACCTTCACTGTGGCAATATCCTTGTTCTTTAGCTGCTTGATCTGTCTGTCTAAAATTTCAACAGGTACCTCCTCATAGGACAAGTCTTCATCGACTCCCAAACCTTCAACAGTTAAAATCGATACTGGATCACCTAGGAACTTCTTTAACATAGAGACATGAAAGGCCGGATGAATAGAAGCTAGCTCCGCAGGCAATGCCAACTCATAGGCCACCTCACCCACACGCTGTAGGATCTCATATGGCCCAACATACCTCGGACTCAACTTCCCCTTCCTGACAAACGTCATCACCCCTTCATAGGTGATATCATCAAATAGACCTTCTCACTTACATCAAACTCTTAGGGCCGTTTTCTATTTCCTGCATATGACTTCTGCCGACTGTAAGCAGTAGCCAACCTGTCCCTAATCACCCTGACCTTCTCTAAGGCCTCATGAATGATCTCTGGACCCAAGATGGATGACTCTCCAACCTCGAACCACCCAACTGGAGACCTACATTTCCTACCATATAGTGCCTCAAACGGTGCCATCCCAATGCTGGAGTGATAGCTGTTATTATACGAGAACTCTATCAAAGGTGGATGGTCGTCCCAACTACCCCTGAAGTCAATCACACACGCCCTCAATATGTCCTCCAATGTCTGAATGGTGCACTCTACCTTTCCATCAGTCTGAGGATGAAAGGCAGTACTAAGCTTCACCTGCGTGCCTAAGCTCTTCAGGAAGGATCTCCAGAAATGTGAAGTGAACTGAGCTTCTCTAAATGAAATGATGGACAAAATCCCATGCCATCTCAAAATCTCATCAATTTAGTGTCCCTCATAATCCTCAGCGCTGTAAGTAGACTTCATATGGATAAAGCAGGCAAACTTAGTCATATGTCCACAATAACCCATATGGAGTCATGCTGTCTCCTACTCCTCGGAAGACCAACCACGCCCTCCATATTAATGGCCTCCCATTTCCAAGTTGGAACCTCAATAATCTGAGTAAGACCGACATGCTTAAGATGTTCTGCCTTAACCTGTTGAGAATTAGGACACTTGGACACATATTCTACAATATTCTTCTTCATTCTATCCCAGCAATAGATCTGCTTAAGATCATAATACATCTTGGTGGAACCTGGATGTATAGAATATCTGGAATCGTGGGCCTCTACAATGATCCTGGTCTGCAAATCATCCACATTTGGTACACACAGCCTGTCCTAGTACCTAAGTATGTCGACATGACCTAACCCAACCCGGTCCAAATCTTACCTCCCAAACAAAAAGTCTCATTCATCTTAACTAACACTGAGTCCTTCATCTCCATCAACACAGGATCAAGATGCTGACCCTTTTTGACTTCAACTTATAAGGATGATTCAGAACTACGATTAACTGAAACACCCGCACTAGTAGAGTAAACTAACCGCACACCCAGTCTAGCCAGTATGTGTACATATTTTACCAACTCTTTATTTCCATCCTCAACGTGGGCTAGACTTCCCATGATCATCCTGCTCAAAGCATCAGCTACAACTTACCCTTACCTGGATGGTAGTGGACATTCATGTCATAGTCCTTCAACAGCTCCAACCAACTCTGCTGACGTAGATTCAACTCTCTGTATGTGAACACGTACTGGAGACTCTTGTGGTCTTTGAACACATCCACATGCACCCCATGCAAGTAGTGCCTCCACAGCTTCAGTGCAAACACCACAGCGTCCAATTCCAGGTCATGAGTGGGATAATTCTTTTCATGAATCTTGAGCTGTCTAGATGCATACGTTATTACCTTACCACCCTGCATAAGAACACAACCCAAACAAACCCTAGATGCATCACAATAAATATTGTAGTTCTCACCACACTTAGGCAAAGTAAGCACCGGGGCTGAAGTGAATCTGTCCTTGAGTTCCTGGAAACTCTTGTCACAAGTCTCCGTCCATTCAAACATGGTCTTCTTCTTAGTCAAAATTGTTAATGGAGCAGCAATGGAAGAAAAACCCTCCACGAACCTGCGGTAGTAACTAGCCAATCCCAAGAAGCTACGGATATCAATGGGAGTAAGAGTTTTTGTTCAGTTCTTAAAAGCCTCAGTCTTTCTTGGGTCCACCTCTACATCTTGATCGGACACAACATGACCCAGGAAGGTCACTAGTCTTAGCCAGAATTCATACTTGCTGAATTTGGCATATAGCTGATGTTGTCTAAGTATCTGGAAGGTTAGTCTCAAATGTTTTTCATGCTCTACCTTGGTCTTAGAGTAGACGTGAATGTCATCGATGAAAACTATGACGAAGGAGTCAAGGTATGCATGGAAGACCCTGTTCAGGAGATCTATAAATGCAGGAGGTGCATTCATGAGACCAAATGACATAACTAGGAACTCATAGTGACCATAACGGGTACGAAAGTCTATCTTTGGGGTATCTCCATCCCTAACCCTAAGCTGATTGTACCTGAACGAAAATCAATCTTCAAGAAGAAACTAGACCCTTGGAGTTGGTTAAACAAGTCATCTATTCGGGGAATTGGATAATTATTCTTGATGGTGACTTTGTTGAGCTGCCGATAATCGATACACATCCTAAGGGTTCCATCTTTTTTTTTCACAAACAACACTGGAGGTCCCCAAGGGGATATGCTCGGCTGAATGAAACCCTTATTAGTGAGATCTTTTAACTGCAGCTTCAACTCTGTAAGTTCAGCTGGAGCCATTCAGTAAGGAGGAATTGAAATTGGTTTAGTATCGGGCTCTATATCGATACCAAAGTCAATCTCTCAAGGGGGAGGAACTCTAGGCAAATCATCAGGAAATACATCTAGGAACTCATTCACTATAGGCACTAAGTCGATGGAAGGACTGTCATGATCTAAATCAATAACAATCATAATATGACATAATAACCCCTTGGACAACATTTTATTGTCCTAAAGATTCGTAATCAAGGGATTAGGAAGACTGGAGTTGTACCCCTCCCAGACTAGCTCTTCATTATTAGGGAAACGAAATCTCACAACCCTACTACGACAATCCATACAAGCATAACAACTATGAAGCGAGTCAATGCTAAGAATAATATCAAAATCATGCATGGGTAACTCAACCAAGTCTGCGCACATAGTCTTACCACATACCACTATTGGGCAATCCTTATATACTCTATCAGTTCTTACATTTTCTCGTAGAGTTGTACAAACCACTATAGGATCATGCATAACTTCAGGCAATATCTCAAAATTGAGAAGCAAAGGAGTTACAAAGGAAAGCGTAGACCATGGATCAAGTAAAGCATAAACAGAAGTTAAGAATACTTGCAGCATACCTGTGACCACATCAACGGACTTCTCCTGCTCCTCCCTGCCCTTAAGGGCGTAGAACATGTTCCTCTTAGGAGGCTCAGTTGCTGCCTCATCCTATGGATTAGGCCTAGGATAAGCAATACCTCCAGCCTGACCTCTTTTCTGTGGGCAGCCCTTAGCCATGTGCCCGCTCTTACCGCAACAGAAACAGGCATTAGTGCTCCATCTGCACTCTCCACTATGAGAACGCCACACTTAGCACAGTCCTTTCTGGGACACTGCATCTCACCTCCATTTCCCTTCTAGGGATCGGGTCTGCCTCTTCTAGGTGTTGTAATCTTCTGAAACTTTGAGTTCCCTGAACTCTATTGCCCCTTTTTAAATCTGGGCTGCTCACGAACGCAAAAGTTGTTCCTGTTGCCCCCACTGCTAGGACCTTCCTGATCATGAGGCTTAGGCCTCCTAGAATCACGGAGACCTCTCTTATTCCGGCTGTCCTTCACCTGCTTGACATGCACCATCAACCTGGAGAGGTCCATGTTATCGTGGAGCATCGCAGACCGACACTTTTCCTTCAGATCTCCGGTGATTCCTATGCGGAACCTGCTCATCTCATCCCTGTTGTTAGATACAAGGGAAATAGCATACCTGGATAGTTTAACAAACTTCAGGGAATAATCCCAGACTGTTATAGATCCCCTCTTAAGTTTGATAAACTCCTCAAACTTGGCCTCCCTCATCTCCCTAGGAAAGAATCTCTCCAAGAAGGTTGTCTTAAACAGCTCCCAAGAGACCGGAACTCCGCCCAAAGCTCAGGTATTCTCCCACATCTTGCACCAAGTCTATTTAACATCCTTGAGCTGATAGGAAGCCAGCTAATCCTTCTCAGTAGGTGTGGCCCCCATTGCCACCAAAATCTTATGTACCTCATCCATGAACTCCTGGGGATCCTCTGAAGTCTTGGACCCTGTGAAAGTAGGACGAAACATCCTCGTGAAGTCTCGCAGCCTGTTAGCCATGCTACGAACCGGTGGGTTCTCCCTCTGAACATTCTGCCGGTTGACCTGGTTAGTCATGGCTTGGGCCTCATAGTGATGGCTGTGCTTTCTAGGCTAGAGATGCCCGCACCTCGGCATCAGTCAACCCATCAGGGTTAAACGACATAGCCTCTCCTTCAACTGGAGCCTTGGGTGGAACTTGATTGTCCCCAGCAGCTGCTCCTCCTTTGCTCTGACTAATGGTTCTCCTATAGTCCATTCTCTCAAAACAACAAGGATTGATGTTAGACAATCTCATAACATCAAGAAATCAGACATTAGGAAAAGACAATGAGATCACAAGAAGGGAATTTTCCTACGCATCATGCAGTCTCTAATTCAGGATAGTAGTTCACTTCACTACCATGACTTAGAAAATACTCAATGTGGTTGATGTGAACTCATTATTCTCGAAATTTAACCTAGTGCTCTGATACCAACTTTGTCATGACAGGAATCTAGACCCCAGACGAGACTGGCATCGTTGACCTCTCAAAGGTCGCAGACAAGCCTACATACGTCATACTTAATTCATCTAGGTTAATTTTAGCGGAAAATTTGAGCTTTTTGTTTTCTTACTTCATGTGAAAAATATTATACTTAACATCATAGGCGTACACAAATCAACCATCTAATTTAGAGATAATCAAATGAAAGAAGAAGTTCATAATTGCATTAAACATATTCTTGCCAAAGCAGCACCGATACATAGTCTAAAATGAAATAGGAAATGAAACACTAGTGGAACATGCTCCACTATCTAAAGCCTACATCTCATATATATAATAACGGTAGACATCCTCGAAAACATGAGGGCCTACAAAGTTCGAATGTAAGCTCCATGTCTGGATAGCTGCAATGTTGTACCGTAAGCTCTAACGTCTACCTGGTCAGCACCTAAAAGTAGATACTGTATGGGATTAGTACACACTTGTACTAAGTATGGATATATGCAAGCACACACCAAGGACATGCATGAGTAAAAACAGTTATTTCCTAAAAACATGATTTATGAAAAGTCAAGTCAGTAGACTTGCCAAATTTGGATTAGGAAAGTTAGTGAACCTACCAAATTAGGATTAGGAAAGTCATGACATGAGAGTAACATGCATCATCATACGTATCATATTGCACACAGCACATAACATCTTACACATAGCACATAGCACATTACATATAGCACATAACATCTTTCATATCATTCGTTTTTATACCATGAAACTTTGGAATCATGGACTTGACATCAAAACTTCTCAAAAATGAGTGCTCAACATATGGGACCTCAACTGGGGAGCCTTCTTTACCGAACACAGAGTCTTCTTCATTCATTCATACGTACTTCACTTCATACATTCATAAGCTAGTGTATACACCAGCTATACCTAGGATGTAGTTTAAAACATTCATCTAGTTTGTTGTGCAATGATCAAGAATGACCTAGTGTCATTTCTTAAGTCTATCTCTCCTCTTTATTATCTTATCCTAACACCATTGGTATCATTCATTTCATTATGTGTATCATTTGAGGCTGGCCTCATTCATAAATGGGGAACTTTAACTTTAACTGACATAGATCATGTATGCATCATGAAATCCAGTGTCTCCCCTACACTGAAAAGAGGTGGAATCACCGGCCAGAGTGAACCAAAACATGCAAACGTACATGGGAATTGAACCCCGCCAGATCCCTATAATGGCAGTATAGGTTCAAAGACTAGGAGATATAAGGAGACCCATACTCGACATGCCGTACACTCTTATCTCATGATAGTTACGTGAACCTCCACCCTTCCCGAAAGAAGGCATCACCGCTTATAGCTAGTCTATCGGTGCTCAGTATAAAGTTCCATTACATTTAACTCATACATCATGGAAGTTGGTTTCTAGTATGAGGACATCATAGCTCAATAGATTATTTCTCATCTCATCATTAGTATTAAGTGTATATTAATCTCAATACTTTCATTAGAGTGTTCATAGGGAATGGTCTCTTCATTAGCTTTACACTCTCACAAGCGAGTACGTTTTTGTAACATTTACTTAGGCTCATTTGAGATTGCTCTCATCTTTCAAATTAGCCTCTTATCATGTTGTCACCACATTCATTAACATTAGCACATTTGCTTTTCATAATTACTCAACCCTTTTATGTGAATGTTCATATCATCATATGCCAATGCACTTTGCCATTTAGTATGTTTTACACTCGTACTTAACCCTTCTAGGGTTACATCACTTCATTACATACATCTTAGGTTCACTTTCTTTTAAACGTATTCTAGACTTATGGGTCTATACATACAAGCCATGAGACTTCATTCATAGTTTTTTAAGTGATTCATGTCTTCCTAAGATTATGTGGTACAAGACTTATGCATCTTGTACATATGGCAAGATCTTGATTTCGATCTGAGTAGGTAGCATTATTTTGAACATTTATTCACATATGACTTATGTGTCAATACGGAATTGGGAAAGGGAACCCGATTTCGAATCCCTTGGACAGCACTTACATTTTTTATTTATTCTATTTTGATCCATACGGCTTGGGTACCCGAGATCGAGCCCAACACTTTCATTTCATTTTTCCTTATTTCTCTTTCTTTCTTATTCGTTTGTCTTGGGACCGACAGGTTGTAGGATGGATCCCCCACAGCCTAATTTCTTTTATTTTATTTTTCCTTGACTTTTACGAGTTGACCGTGAGGGTATGGGATCGAATCCCCACAGCCTCACTTTATTTTTCTTTTTGATTCCCTTAATCAGCATAGAGGTCGTGGGTTCGATTCCCACACACCTCAACCTTTATTTTATTTTAATTCCCTAAGTCAGACCGAGAGATTGTGGGTCCGAATCCCACTCCTCTCATTTTTTTTATTTTCATAGTTTCATTTTCAAGTCAAGGTCACCGTTCGAATCCCCCTTACAACATTCTTTTCAACTTACATTATTCTATGTCTTTTAACAAGGTGAGGTCACGGGTTCAATCCTGAGTGACCTCACTTATCTAATTTATTATTCATAGCATTTTAGACCACTTTAACTTAAAAGAAACTCATCAATATGTAGAATGAAATTTTGTAGTTTGTCAGCATATTTTCCATAAACATTACAAGTTAGTTCTTAGGGTAATTCATGGTTCATTTAGAACATCTTAGGTGCACTTTCATGGATTCATTTAGCCAAGAGTTTCTCACTCAAATTAGCCACATTACACTTCATGTGAACATCACGATTTACATATGTTTTTGCACGTAAAATACAACCATTACATATCATTTTTGAACCTCAAATCGAAGGTAATAGTCACGGCTAACTTTGCACACACATACACATATTTTTGAAAAACATAGATTGTCATCCATACGATTCCAAACACACATTCATGAACCTATTCATAATGAAAACACATTACATGCCTAATATCTACCAGCAAACATACCCAACCTGCGAATCAATGGGAGCTAGTGATAGGGACATGCAACGGGGAAACAATCCCAGTTTTCGGATTAGAATTGACTGAATCATAAGGGTCTCTTGAGAAAGGGACCAAGAGTAAGAAAAACCCATAACTTTTATGAAGTTCAAACCTTGAACTTGCTGCCCAAAACCTTCTTCAAAAATCACGTTCAAATCCCCTCAAGTTCAACACAAAATCGACGAAATAATCCTCCCTTTTGCCTAACGTTTTTTATTAGCTGTTTTTCTTATATTTTCGTGTAAGTTCTTCAAGTTTGAAGAACTTCAATAAATTTTATATTCTTGTAGTTGTTTAGGCAGAGAGAGAAAATGTGAAAAAGAAAAGTGGAGAGACATGAGGGAGATGATCGTGAGAGATGAGAGTTTTCCTAGGATTAGGATTTTAGTTTAGGACAGTCCGACAAGGTTTTTTTAAATAGTAAAAATCTGATTTAATTTAATCACACGTGAAAAGACTATTATGCCCTCACAAAAAATCAGATTTTCAATCACCAGTTAATCCATTTAATCGTTGCTCCCACTAATGCTCGAACCCAGGTGGAGCCTTATCGCAAAAACGGGTTGTTTCGGGTCGACCCGACCCGAACCAACCATTTAATAAAATTAATTAATAAATTAATTAATTCCTTAGGGTAAATACGATATTACCCTTGCCTGGAAAAGATCAATTTACCCCTATACCCTCCAAACATAAGGTTGCCCCTTTCAAGTTTGGTTTGGACACACTCGGGTGTAAACTCGTATTTGGGGTCCTAACCTTGTCGAACCTGGTCCCACCTAGCTCAACCAACTAACCAAGTTGGTTGTCTAAGGGAGTGTATAGGCCCGGGGACCCGGTTCCACACGAATTTATTCGTGGGACCCCTAGGGTGCTAGGGTGGCTGGTTCTAGGGTCCTTTGTACGTTACTTAGCATATTTGATTTCGGGTTGTTACAAGGCTTGAGAACGTCCCAAGTGATAGGGACTTCTCGTGGTGCTCGACCATCTCCCCACACCCTGTACCACACCTGTGCCACATCTTTGAGATGTTATGCAGCCAACTCAGCCTTCTCCTCATCATTAGCACCCATATAGTAGAAAATTTTTAGAACCTCGTCCACAAACTCTAGGGGATCCTCATTGGTCTTGGACCCGAAGTACACTAGAGGATTCATTTTGTTGAAATCTCTCAATCTACTAGCAATGGTTCTAGAATGCGGTTTTTCCCTGAGAGCACCCTCTCTAGTGGCCTGGGCTATGATAGCATGTGCCTGAACAGTGATGCAATGGGCCATCTGAACCAGTGCCGCTCTAATCTTATCTATCCGCCAACGCATCTGGGTTGACTTGCACTTGCTCTACAGCAGCAAGGGCTTGAGGAGTAGCTTGGTTGCCTCCAGCAACTACTTCTTCAAGTCTCCTTCCTGGGTTTCTCCTTGTGTTCATTATCTACATGTACACACACGAAGGAAGTTAGATGCTAGAATGACACAAGATGTCAAAGATCTAGACAACGCGATAAAGAGTAAAAGAAAGGAAGATTCCTAACATCACTTAGTCTCTAAGTCATGATTGTGGTGCACTTCACAACCATAAGGTAGAAACTACGCAATGTGGTTGCTTTGAGCTTTAGTTCTTAAGAAATTTAACCTCATGCTCCGATACCAAGTTTGTCACACCCGGAATCCAGACCCAAATGAAATCGGCATCGTTAACCTCTTAGAGGTCGCAGGCAAGCCTCTTCTTAGCTTTCATCACAATCATACAATTAAATTTGCAGAAAATTTAAAACTTTTTATTACATATTGAAATGTACATAGACTTCATATAAAACTGCATAAAAGTGATATTCTAATAAGCTCAAACTAAAGCAACCATTTAACAATAGATTAAACAATTAAAGTAGAGAATCATAATAATATTAATAGTTTGCCAAATCGGCCTTATTACAAATGCTTGAACAAATGTTTGAAATGAAACGCTAGGGAAAACATCCACTAGCTATGTCTAATGTACTATGCTAGATTAGAAACATAGGCATACTCGAACTCAAGAGACCTACCAAAGTCTGGATATCGCTAATCCAAACCACTTCAACGAATCTTCAATCATCTCAAAAACCTACACCTATAAAAATAGTAATAGTATAGGGGTTAGTACAAACTTGTACTAAGTATGGGTGTATGCACATAAACACATAAGGACTATGCATGATCAAGGAAAGCTCAAACTATAGCAACATGCCATTTCTGGAAAATTAAGTTACTTCACTTTCTTAATTCGTTATTTATGAATCATGCTATGAATATGACATATTTCTATACATTTTAAGCACACAACTCGTTTTCTATATGAACATAGGACCTTGGAATCATGAACATAATTTTAGAAAAACTCAAGCAAAAGTTAATAAATTTGCTCCTCTTAGGCCGAGAGCTCTTCTTCCAATCCGTAGTTTGTTTTTCAGTTTTTATTCTTCTTGTTGTGTAGTTAAATGATCTGCTTTGATCCTATGTTTCACTTACAAGTGCAATGATTCATTGTAGTCCCATACATACAATAAATAGAGTATGTAATCCAAAAGACTAAGGAAATGATTTGGCTACCTTACATACAAGTTATTCTTTTCATTCTTGTTAAATTAGCCATGAATGTATTTATAAGCCAATTTTTGTTGGCTATTCCCATTCTTTGATTATTTGCATAATATATAGATCTTGGGGGCGTATATGCATACTCCAATATTGGCATAAACCAATAACTGTTAAGACTTCATTCTTATCAAACGCTGATGATTGATATTCTTAAGGTCTTGCTTACTTAGTACACTTTGAACATACATTGCTTCTTCTTTAATCTGTTGTTCACTTTGAACATGTTACTTTCTCACTGAAATGTTTCTTACTGAAATAGATCATGTGAGATAACATGAAATCCAGTGTCTTCCCCACACCGAAAAGAGGTGTTTCACTGGCTAAGGTGAAATCGAGTCCAGTGTCTTCCCCACACTGAAAAGAGGTGGTTCACCGGCTAAAGTGAAACCAAGTCCAGTGTCTTCCCCACACCGAAAAGAGGTGGTTTACGACTAAAATGAAACCGAATACTTTCTTGAGAATTTAACCAACATAGATCATGTGAGCAAAAAATTAAATACAGTGTCTTCCCCACACCGAAAAGAGGTGGTATCACCGTTCAAAGTGAAACCGAATACTACCTAGCATTCTTAGGTAGAATATCCACTAGCTAGTTCCTATGCTAGCAACATAGTTTAAGGTCTAGGGTACTTTGGAGACCCTGATCCACCTTGTTGGTGATCTCGTCTCATGAGGCTTACATGTGCTGGCAGAAGCTCATTACTAGTATATTGGTGCTTAGCTGAGATTTATTATAATTTACAACTTTTAGAGTTGACTCAAACATTATGAAAGTTGGCTTCTTGTATGAGGTATACTTAGCTCAATGGATGACTAGTCACCCCTTTCTTTTTATACTTGATGAAATGTGAATTTAATCTTACATTATCATCATGGTGCGAGTGAGACTTGTCTCACGGTTTCTAGCACCCTCTTATGTGAGTAACTTTGACATAATCGTTTAAGTGTAATTGACACTGGTCTCACTTTTTTTAATACTCTATATTAGGTCAACTTCATAACTCATATGTTTTTAGATATTTCATTACTCACCTTATCTTGTTCAATGTTAATTGATAATCTTATACAATTTCTTATGAAAGTTATAAGGACTTATTCAATGTTCTATTACGTTCACAAGTTTATTTAGATAGGGTATTTTGGGACTTGTCCCAATTATTGGCATACCCTAAGTTATGAGTTCATTTAGTTAAGATTGGTATGACTTTACATATTTTAAAAATAATATTGCTAGCCAATTTATTGGCATAAATCAAACTATGATATTATCACTAGATAAGTCAATCACTTCATGAATACATTATAGTAATCTCATCATGTTAAAAAAGCCAACATTTAACCTTTTATTAGCCTTTAAGAACAAATCAATGAATGACTTATATCAATTTCATATTCTCGAACACAAGTAGGCATTACAACATTTATTATCTCAAGTAAATAATATCCTAATCATATGGATCTAAACATTATGTCTCATTCGACATTATAAATCACAGAAACATACACATAATGATCAGTTAGAACAACCTACTAACGACATGCTCGAGATTTACGTCATACAAACTACTAGAATCGGAAATAGGGAGAACAAGGAAGATGAACATGCGATTCATTGGGAACAACCCTAGTTTTGGATTCTTGAATATAAAAATGTTGAAAAGCATCCTGGGGAAAGGAATCAAAGACATAAAACCCATACCTTACTGTAGAATTGAATCTACGAAGATCACCTTGTACTTTGCACGAAAATCTTAAAGAACTACCTTGAAATCGCCTGAGGTTTTTCTTACGTTGTTCACTGTTTTTAGTCGTAGGGTTTACTGATGAATAGTATGAGTCTAAGTCTTTAGGAACTGAATATTAACTAATTCAACTTAGACTAAATAACTTAATTAAATAAATCTATTAGTTAATTACTAACACGCCCTCCTAAATTGACCGAAAATAGGAGAACACTTGACTTAATCAAAATCTGGAAATTGCTTAAGGGTTTCGGTTTGACCATTCAAATTAATTAATTCAGGTGTTAATTTAATTAATTAAGTAACATAGGGTGATTACTAAAATACCTTTAAGTTGTTAGGACCAACTAGCCCTTTGGACCATCCTAGGTTAGGTACTAGGATGTTTCTTTAGTTAGTTACTCGGTTGGTGTCACCCGATTTGGTCTTAGGATGTCGGGCACACTAGTTAGTTATTCTTGGTTAGTAATAAGTTAGTTAGCTAGTTAGTTCAGTTAGTTAGATCCTAGGACCGGTTAAGAAGCTTGGCCCCACGCGGCTTGACCCGGACATGCGCTTGTCCCCTAACCGCTCTAACCGAATCGGCTAGCTTGGTCTCTCTTGCACATGCGCTTGCACATGGGTTGCCGTGCACTTTTCTAAATGATCCCTCTGGAAAGTTCATTTGGAAATTTCACTTATTGTCCCAAGGATCCTCACTATGTCCTTGGGCACTGCTTAATATATATGATCATTTTAAGTGATCATGTGCTATGGTACCTAGGCTTGACATTTGGATGCCTACTACCTAATGAGGGTGTATGTGAAGAATATAGTTATTTTAGCTACTTCATTGAAGGTACAATTCTTAAACAAGATTGGATTTGAGTATTTGACATCGACATATATTTTAATTTACTTGTGTAGACATTGGCTAACACCCTTAAGACAATATTCTCTAACATGCCCATTATTTCTCAATATTGGGCATGGGGATGCCTATGTACCCCAATACATATTCTTAAAGCCTAATAGACTCTTCAATAGACAAGTACATCATTCTAGAATGTTACACAACTCTTCTTCATGAGCACCCCACCTTGGCCGTGGTCATGCTCGTGATGAGTGAGGTAGTATCCTCCCTTCTTAGGCTGCCTTGGCCTCTTGGCTTTGGCTTGCCCTTGAAGGTTGGCACTCCTCACTTGTCCTTGCTTCTTATGACCCTCTTAGAAACCTATATTCCCATCATCCTCTCACCATTATTAACCCTTAGTTACTTCCTTAAAACCATCAAGGCACTACACTAGTCCAAGTTACAAATTCACCTGACGCCATGGATGTTCCTTGACGTTTTAAATCCAACACCTCCTAACTGATTGATATTCATTATTTTAGGCCTACTACAAGTGTTACAAACCTTAGACACTCATGTGAGGCTCTAGATTATGTTTAAGACGTTTGGAGCATTACATTATCTCCCCTTTAGGAACATTAGTCCCCGAATGATACTAAAATCTTTTAAAGGGAAAGGATAGACTCAATACTAACAGCCCAACCAACAACATACATAATTATCATGAGTTACAACTCAATCATGGCATTTACACAGCAATTAAAAACTTCAATTACTACACATAATAGCTCACAATCACAACATGAGTAATTTCCTTCTCACAACAACATAAGCGCAACATATCATTAAGGAGTCAATTATTCCCAAAACTCAACTTACCAACATGCTCAATATCATTTCATGAAGGCAACAACATACCAAGTACACAATAAGTGCAAATCAAAATAAAGAGAATTTTTCAAATAAGTTTCATCTTTAGTCATGCTTATTCATTGTAACAATGCACATATCTAAATATTTTTCCAAAAATCAAGGCAACTTCAAATAAACTTATTATTTTCACTATTAATAGGAAAAACTAACCTTAGTTATCAAATAATGAGGGTAACGAGACTTCATGTTGGGATCGGCCTCACATGTTGAACCCTCAATTCCATAACACTATTATTGAAGCCATCTCCTTGTTCCTTAACTTCTTTAATTGCCTATCAATAATTTCAACCAGAACCTCCTCATAAGAGAGGTTCGCTTCCACACCTAGACCCTCAATAGGAAGGATGAATTCGATATCACCGATACACTTCTTAAGCATGGAGACATAGAACACCGGATTAACCGAAGCAAATTTCTAGTTAACCTCAACTCATGTGCAACCTTGCCAACCATTTGCAAGAATTCATAAGGATCGACATAATGAGAAATAAATTTTGCTTTGTTGCCAAATCTCACCACTCCTTTCATAGGTGAAATTTTTACATACACCTTATCACCTTCTTCAAACCCTAAGTCTGTTTTCCTATGGTCGGCATAAGACTTCTGCCGGCTATAGGATGTTTCAATCGATTACGTATTATATGAACCTTCGCCAAATTCTTATATATCAATTCCGGAACAAACAGAGAAGACTCGCACTCATCCAACCATCTAATAAGAGATCTACATCTCCTACCATACAGCTTCAAAAGGATCCATAGATATAGATGAATGGTAACTATTATTGTAAGAAAACTCACCCAACGGCAAGTGTTTACCCCTATTTCCCTTTAAATAAATTATACAATCTCTAAGCATATCCTCAAGGGTTTTGAATAGTACGCTCTGCTTGACTATTCGTTTAGGGATGAAAAGCGATGCTTAGCTTCACCTTTGTACCCAACCCTTTTTGGAATGACCTCTAAAACCAAGATGTGAATTGTTCACTCCTATCTGATATGATGGATAATGGAATACCTTGACGACACACATTATCATCTATGAAGATCCTTGCATAATCCTACACCGAGTAAGTGGACTTGACGAGAATAAAATGAGCGAACTTCGTCAATCTATCCACTACCACCCATAAAGAGTCATGTTGTTTTTGAGTCTGAGGCTAACCTACCACTAAATTCATGTTAATGTCTTTCCACTTCAAAGTGAGAACTTGGATTTCTTGAAGTAAACCACCCGGATTTTGGTGCTCGGCTTTCACTTGTTGATAATTGGGACATTTTGCAACAAATTCCGCTATGCCTCTCTTTAAGTCATACCACCAAAACATTTCTCTAAGGCCGTGATACATCTTAGTAGAACCCGGATGGATGGAATAATGGGAACCATGAGCTTCATCAAGGATCCAGTTTCACAAATTATCAATATTGGGAATACACAACCTTCCTTGGTACCTCAAAACATAATCTCCCCAAGGAGAATGACTCATTTATATTACAAAGAACCAATTATTTCAACTCCATCAATGGTTGATGAAGGTATTGTTTAAATTTCACCTCCACCACCAAAGACGATTTAGAGTTATGATGAACCATAAAACCACCATTTGGGGAATCTTCTAATCTAACACCCAAACAAGCCAACCTATGAACATCTTTAAATAGGTATTTCATTGTTTCTTCCATGTGAGAAACACTACCCATGGTCATACGACTTAGAACATCCGCAACCACATTGGCTTATCCGGGGTGATAGAGTAAACTCATGTCGTAATCTTTTAACAATTCAAACTATCTTCTTTGTCAGAGATTGAACTCCTTTTGAGTAAACACATATTTAAGAATTTTATGGTCGGTATACATCAACATGAACACCATTCAAGAAATTCCTCCATATTTTCAAGGCAAATCCACGGCCACTAACTCAAGATCATGAGTTTTATAATTCTTCTCGTGCACCTTAAGATGTCAAGAGGCATAGGCAACTACTTCCCGTGTTTCATAAGAGCACACCCCAATCCCACTAGGGATGCATCACAATATACCATAGAGCCCTTAGTAGCCTCCGGTTGGGTCATTATCGGAACGGAAGTAAACCTATCTTTCAAAATTTGGAAGCTTCTTTCACATGCCTCGGACCACTCAAACTTCACACTCTTCTGGGTCAAGGGAGAAGCAATGGATTCAAAACAATCCAAAAACTTCTTATAATAACTCGCTAGACCCAAGAATCTCCTAATGTCGGTTGGAGTCAATGGTCTAGGAAAATTTTTCACCGCCTTGGTTTTTTTTTGATCAACCTCAACTCCTTCACTAGAGATGATATAACCAAGAAATGCCACCGACCTCAATAAAACCTCACATTTGCTATAGGTGGGAAGTTTGTGTTTCTTAAGCACTTGCAAAACCACTCTCAATTGGTCCATGTGCTCACCATCATTTTTCTAATATACCAAGATGTTTTCAATGAACACAATGACAAATGAATCTAGGTATATTCATTAGGTCCATAAATACCACTAGGGCATTAGTAAGACAACAAATCATTAGTAAGAACTCATAGTGCCCATATCTAGTTCGAAATGTCATTTTTTGGTATATCCTCACCTCTCACCCTAAGGTTGTGACACCCGGATCTCAAGTAGCTTGACCCTTGGAGTTGATCAAAAAGGTCGTCACTACGAGGGAGAGGATACTCATTCTAAATAGTGACTTTATTCAGTTGGCGTAATCAATGAACATTCTAAGGGACCCATCCTTCCTCTTCACACACAATACCGGTGCACCCCATGGACAAATACTAGTTCTAATAAACCTTTGTCTACTAAGTCCTTTAGTTTAGCCATTAACTCTAATTCGGGCGGAGCCATCCGATAAAGAGTAATTGAAATGGGGTTCGTATCCAATAGCAAGACAATACAGAAACCAATGTCCCATTCGATAGGGATTTCGGGATGATCATTAAGAAAGACCTCCGAAAATTCCCTTACTACGACGACCGACATATGGGAGGATTCTCGGAGTCTAAATCTGTGACTCACACAATAAATATTGACACCCTTTTGAGTTTATTTTACAAGCCTTATAAAAGAGATGATACGACCTCTAGGAATTCCCCTGCCACTCTGAGACGGGTTCATTTGGAAAATTGAACTTGAGAATTCTCATTCTACAATCAATGGAAGCAAAACAATCATGAAACCAATCCATACCCAAAATGACATCAAAATCAACCATATCAAGTTCTACTAATTCAACATGAGTAACTCAATTGGGAAAATTTATAGGACAAATTCTATATACTCTCTTTGTAACCACCCCTTCCCCTGCTGGAGTAATTACTATAAAAGGATCTTTTAGGTCATCGGGGAAAATACCAAAATTCCTAGATATCAAGGGAGTAACAAAATAAAATGTAGTACCCAGATCAAGTAAAGCATATACATCAAAAGAGAAGACTTGTAACATACCGGTCATTACATCGGGAGAACACTCTTGTTCACCCCTAGAGGGAAGAGCATAAAAGTGATTCTTCGTTGGAGCATCAACATTAGATCGACTAGCTTGAGCTTGCTCGCTACCTTTTTTCCCCTTCAAATTAGGCAATCCCTAACCTTGTGGCCACTCTTGCCACACAACAAAAGCAATTTTCTGGCACAATTAGTAAATCACCATAATGCTTCTTGCCACACATTCCACAAGTTGGCTTCTTGATAGGTTAACTAGTACCTTTTCCTTTTTTAAGGCTTAACGTTAGACACCTTATCATCACGAGCCTTGGGAAATTTGGAAGGAACTAAATTAAAGAACCTCTTCTTGAACCTATGCTTGTCTCAAATGTCAAGCCTACCCTTTGAAGAACCACCTTCTTAACATCTTGCCTTCTTGGTCTCCATTCTCTTTCTCCTTAGCCTACTTTCTTCCACTTGTTGATCATGAACCATGAGACAAGAGGTATTCATATTATCATGAAGCATAGTCGAACGACATTCTTCAACCAAGTCTTCGAACACCCCCGTAAGAAAATGACTCATCTCATCCCTTGGGTTAGACACCAAGGATGGAGCATACTTGGACAATTTAGTGAATTCCAAGGAATAGTCAAGTACACTCATACATCCTTGATGAAGGTTGATGTATTCTTCCACCTTAGATTCCCTCAAATCTCTAGGAAAGAACGAATCAAGGAAAGACTTCTTGAAGATATCCCAAGTCACCAGACCACCTCTTAGTGCCCTATTATCCCTCCATTGCAGGTACCAAGTTTGGGACACATCTTTGAGTTGATAGACCACCAACTAGGCCTTCTCAATTGAGGTCGCACCCATAGAAAGAGAATCTTTTAGACCTAAAATCTTGTGGGTCTTCATACGCTTTCGAACCAAAGAACATAGGTGGGTTAATTCTAGTAAAGTCTCTCAAATGAGAGCCCATGGTGCTAGCATGATGAGGCACTCGGGGCCCAGCCTCCCTATTCGCTTGGGTCGTCATGGATTGGACTTGAGAAGTGACGGCATTGTCTTGAGAAATCATGGCTTGGTCCAAATTGGGAATAGTTTCCCTTATCTCTCCATCGGTCATAGGTGGTGGAACACCCGAAACTTCATCACCCATCGCAACTTCCTCAAGTGGAGGCACTTGGTTTTCTTGTAGAGGACCTTGGTTGTCATTAGACCCCACATTAGAATCGCCTAATATGGCCCTTAGTATTCATACCTATAACCACGATACAAGGTTTAGGTGAAAGCACATAACAAGACTCTAGAGGCACGACATATGAATACAAGAAGATGAGAGTTTCTAATCGTCACATAGTTTCTCATTCATAAGTATAGACCACTTCACAATTATAAATAAGAATCTACATAGATGTGGTTTAATGAGACATCATTTATAGGATTATTCAACCTCATTCTAAGTTTCCAAGTTTGTCACATCTAGGAGCACCCCCTAGATGTAACTAGCGTCGTCATCCTCGAAGAGGACTAAGACTAGCTCTTCGCATTCATCATTACGTTCATAGGTTAAAATGCGGAAAATTTTTAAACTTTTCATCTACACTACTTCATGAGGTTTACTTAGACCTCTCACTTACACAAAATATATTCATATCTACTATACATAGACCCTTCGTATAAGAAGATTACATAGTCTTCTACTTTTATGGCACCTATACATAAGATACATAACATAGTCTTAAAACGGATGTCTCATATTAAACCATATGAACTGAGTCAAATCAACATGGGCATAAGCCCTTACACAATGATTAAATGCAACTTACGGCTTAATACAATATCATGGAACAAGTAGAATGAACTGATCATCTTTAGACTACACCAATTAAAAATAGCTAGACTAATAACAAGTAATCGTCCTTGGAGTTTAGGACATACTCACTTGGAGAATGAATCCAAGCCTTCTGTGCAAATTTCCAAAATCTCCTAAACAGATGGAACCTAAAATATTGGGGAAAAGGGAGAAATGGGGTTAGAAAATCACATGTACTGAGTATAGGATCATATGCACATACAACATAGAAATCAGGTCAAAAAGGGACATTTATTCAAAAGCATGCAAAGTCACTCTGGAAACACCTTATGAGCATTCAAGAGCCAATACAAGTCAATAAGAACATATTCCTTAAGTTAAGACCATGTAAATCACAAGACCAACAATATCAAGTCTAGTCAAGTCAACATGCATATCAATTAAATTGAGCACACAATCAAGACAACTCTATCATCAACTAATAATATCAATATGAATGCATAAGAGTTCATGATATCATAATCTAAGCAAAACCATCACTCATACACCCCCATTTAGTCCACTAGTGCAATCACTAAGTAAGGCTCCATAACCATACTCAACCAAGTAAACCCAACAAGAACTATAATCATTGCCCAAATTTACATACTATATCATCAAGAGTAGACATCATCGTACTTTTGCAATAGAGACAAACCACATGTTCATAAGATAAACCCATATCATATAATGTCATTAACAAGTAAGAACAACATACACATATCATTTACATTTATAAGCATGTAAGCACATTAGAACATCCTTCTAAGACTTCCCTCAAGGATAACTAGTCGAATGTATACGTAGAGTCTCATACCCCTACCTAGACTAAGCCAAACCCATTTAGTCATCCTAATTAGAGTTCACTTTATCAATTCATTTTACCTTTTGGGAAAACTTCCTTAACCGACATAGACCACAAGATCTAAGTGTGGAATCGATGTTATGAAACCTTACACAGATGGAAGGTGGTCTACTTGCCAAAGTAGAACCAAACATGAACATAAAACTCTAAGGTGGATCCACTAGCTAGTATTTCCTAGAGGGAAAATATAGTTTATGGAACATGGAGGCGTAGATGTAAATATCACTCTATGCCCTTTGGTCCATGAGGCTATTCCCCTCGTGAGGACTATGGTGAACTATACCTCCCCACATCGGGGAAATGCCAGTTCTCATCTTCAAGTTCTCGGGGCTAAGCTAGAGTCCCTTTTTGAAATGTCTTTTATGAATAATCATAACTTAGTTTATGGTCATAGGTTCTATCCCTTAAATAGTCATGGCCATAGCTCAATAGAAATTGCGTGAGTATTTTTCTTTCAATAGAATTCACACATGTGAGGTTAGCACATTTACATCACCATATTACAGTAAGGCAGATAGGCAATTCATCACCGACATTATATCATTAAATATTAGCCAACAACTCACAAGTAATAAATAAAGACATTTGAATTCAACATCATACAAACCCTAATCAATCTTATCAAAAGGTATACTTCAATATAAGTTCATCACTAAACACAAGTAATCATAATTGAAGTAAAGGTTTGAGATCACAAGACTTAACCAATTTCCTTGATAATAAATCATCCATGGTTTTACCATCAACCACTCAATTCCACCCAACAATAGGTGTAACAACATCATACGATAGTAATCTACACAAATACTAAGCCAATTGTATCATCACCAACCCAATCAACTTCAGTTCATAACCTAGGGTTTAAGGGAGAAGGGTTCATCTTGAATTCTTAATGACCTAGGTCTTATCACAACAATACATTTCCCTAGGCACAGTGGCGGAGCCACATGTAGTGAAGGGATGTCGACTGACACCCCTTCGTCGGATGTGGCTAGAATTAAAATATTTTTTATGTATATTTATATTACATATTGACACTCCTTGGCTTCTACATGATTTTATTTCTTTATATTTTTACACCCCTTAGACTAAATTCTAGCTCCGCCACTGCCTAGGCAGTCCATAGATTGAATAGGATAGTTACAACAATCAATACATTCATAATTCCCCTAAGAATTTAAGTAGTTGAAATTAAACATTAAGAGGTCCTGTTGGGGAAAGGAATCCGAAGAGTGAAAAACTCATATCTTATTGAAGATTTGCCCATAAAAATTAAGTGAAACCTTGAATACTTTGTCTTTTTCCTCGAGATTCTTGTTCTTCAATGGAGGATAAATAGAAAGAGAAAGTAGAGAGAAGTTGGAGCGATTTGGGTTTCAATTTCAGTTACAATAAAAATTGACCTAAAGTCAATATATTGTCCACCCCAAAAATACCCAAACTGCACCACATTAAGTTGGACTTCCAAAAGTGAAGTCCAACTTAACTTCAATGTGAGACCCCCATCCATCTTCACGCCCCACTTCATGGTCCGTGAAGAGCATGATGGACCGTGATGGTGGACGTGAAATGGTGAAGCAGTAGCTCCTCCAAAGGAGCCTCCTCCATTTCTCCCACCAAGTCACTTTAACGAGCACCCTATGACCCTTCCGTGAAGATGCACCATGGCCCGTCAAGTGGCTCGTGGTGATCTTAGGCAGTAGCTCCCCAACGCCCCACCAAACTCACCCATTTTGGCTAAGGCATTTTCATGGAAGCCCCTGGCCCTTCGTCAAGTTCACCACGAGTCATGAAGTGACTCATGGTGTCTTGAACAGTATCTAGGTCTAATGACCTCTCTTCCCCCATGGGAAACCCTTCTTCAATATCTCCCCACCTTGGTCGTGGTCATGCTCGTGAAGAGTGAGGCAGTAGCCTCCCTTCTTGGGCAGCCTTGGCCTCTTGGCTAAGTCTTGCCCTTGAATGATGTCACTCATCACCTGGCCTTGTTTATTAAGCCCCTATTAGGAACCTATATTCACCATCATCCTCTCACCATTATTAACCCTTAGTTACTTTCTTAAACCCATCAAGGCACTAAATTGGTCCAAGTTACAAATTCATCGAACGTCGTGGATGTTCCTTGATGTTTTAACTCCAACACCTCCTAACTAATTTTTATTCATTATTTTAGGCCTAATAATAGTGTTACAAAACTTAGACACTCATGTGAGGCTCTATATTAAGTTTTAGAATTTCTGAGTATTACACTTCGCATATTCTCTGAGTTAGAGAAAACACTAGGTCTTATATTGAAAGTGCAAATGGAATAATGTGAAACGGAGATGAAGTCATGGTCTCCCAAATAAACATAATTTTACATATATAACAAAAATTCGTAGATGATGTATACAACATATAAATTAATTTCATAAATTGTTTCAATAAGTAAAGTGATTTTCATTGATAGTGATGATTTTACTTGCCAATAAAACTCATGTTCACTATTAAAATATAAATTCAATAATTCTAGAGCATTGCACTGGGAAGAACATCAAACTAAAAAATTACCTGTCTAAAAATAGATTTTTAACTTAAATCATTGCACAATGAATAGAGATTAAGCAAATACAACTACATCCTTCGGGAAAACATTAATATTATAAATTAAACGTAGAATAAATATACATATTTTTATTACAAAAATATATATGATAATATGATTCATTCATAAAATTAAATTCACCATACCCTACTGTCATGACCCAAAGTACACCCAACACGTAACATGACATATTAGACCCAAAGAGGCCCAACACAAGCCACTTGACATACATATACAGAACATAATAGAGAAAACTCTCAAATAATAAAAGTGTTTGACATAAAGTGGAATCTTTATTATAGTCTTATAAGGTAATATTCTAAATCAAAAAATAAGTGGTCGGAGCGTAATCTGTACACAACATACAACATTGGAAAGTAAAGACATACGAAAGCAATACAAGTGTCATAGTCCTCGGAGTATCAAGACTCACCAAATCTTCGAATCTACACCATTCATATACTAGCCACAAATGTAGGGAGAGTAATTGCCACAGCTACATTAGTGAAAAAAAGTAGGCAAAAGTATGCATAGTAAAAGAAATTTACTATGTATAGGGGGATGCAATAAAACATGATACATGATCATAAGATGACATAATCAAAGATTATATGTACGACAAGGCTAAACATTATTAAAATCATCTGAAGTAGAACCATAAATCATCAACATGGTGAATGCATATTAAAATCATCAAGTAAACATCATTCAAACATTGATGAAGAGCATATTTTTGTGGATATTATCTTTAACAAAGAATATGCATGTGTTCTATAACATGAAATACAATGTAACTCTCACAACGAGAAAGGGGAGTTTACTTGCAAGGAAGATCTTTGTATCATGATTCATATGCAATATGGGTATCACTAGCTATGCCATTTAAGACAATGCTATATGGGCACGTAGTTTTGAGCTCTAAGTTGCTACTAGAGACTAGCTTATTTGAGCCTGCACCTTAAAGTTCTCTCATTGCTAAGCTAAATTCAATGGAATATTCAATTTCATATAGTTATCATAATCCATGGAAAAGTACAATTCAAATACTAGCCCAAGCTTAAAACATCATAGAGTAGCTCATTAAATAATGGATCAAGCTTTCGGGAGAAAACCTTTCATCAAGCCATGATTTCGTAGTATGCGAGAAAAATCCTTTAAAATTTTCATTGATTTATATCACAAAGAAACTTTATTCATAATACATTGTTTTTCATAAATCATTCATAACTTCATGAAAATATTAAGTCATAGATTCACAATTTCTTGAATAATTCATGTATTTTAGGGTTCATATTCAAATTTCATGACCAATGAATGTGTTCATGTGATTTTTATTGAAAAGTATGTCATTGATTTAAAGCCGACATAACAAGATTAAAATCAAACAAGTAAACCAACATAAATCGACCCTATGAAGAATCGAATGAAAACCTAATCAATTTAATTTAAATTGAACTTGGAGAATTGAGAAACCTTGGGGATGAATGGTTTAATGGAACACATTGATGAAGCCCTACATACCTTATCATCAAATTCCAAAAGAAATGATGATAGCGAAGACTTGATTTGGAACCTAGATTCTTCTTCTTGACCTTAGGAGATAAATGGGATGGATGAATCTGGATGGGATTTGGCAATTTGAGAGTATGGTAGAGTAGAATTGTCTTAGGAATAAAAAAGTAGTTATATGACTTAGAAATAGGGGTAAAACGACGTAGTATAAATATTAAAAGCATAGGAAAGACTCAAATACCCTTAAAATAATTTTTGGACGGTTTTTAGTGTACAATAAACTAAAAATAACTTCAGAAAACCAAATTTCATCTCACTTTCTGCATGACCTTTCTACAATCTTTAGACCTCATCTGTAAGACTAAACTTTTAATCCAAAATTTCATTAAATTTGAATATAGAACCCATTTACTACTCGTCGTCTTTCCTATGGTTAGTCCTATTCATTCGTAGGAAAATTTAAAAAAGTAATCTTCCAAAACTCCATAATAGGTCGTACAGTTCCATTTCTACGACTTGTTAGAATCCTAACGTCCATATGTAAGTCACCTAAACCTCTATACTTCTCTTTTTTTTTCTCAACTTTCCATCTCTCGAGGTGCTAAAAAAATCTCCCTGTTGGGACATTCTTCATCAAATGGGACTAACGCTGGTATGAATAGTGTAGAAGAGAAACGAACAACCCAACATAAATACAAATCTCATCAAAATGCATATAAACATGGAGAACCTCTCCAAGCTAAATTATAACATCAAAAATCATATTTTCACGAACATGCATGCACATGGAAGCATGAGAATAACCAAAATGCATGAATCCAAAAAAATAAACCATGAGGAACTAATACCTCAAGCTATATACGAGAGAAACGAAATAGATGAGGATATCGAGATATCAATTCGGCTTCGACCTCAAAAGTAGCACCCTCAACTAATTGATTCCTTTGAAGAACGTTCACGGAAAAAATTTCTTTTATTTCTCAACTTCGAAACTTGTCGGTCTAAAATCTCAATTAGAATTTATTCATAAGAAAGATTATCTTAAATTCAAAAGGTTTCTCAAGGTGCAATAAATGTCGGATGTCCACCACACTTCTTAAACAAAGAGACATGGAATACCAGATGTACTGATGCTAGGTAATTATGCAGCTCAAGTTCATAAGCAACTTTGTCAATATGCCTCAAAAATCTTATTTGGGCCCACATAACAAGCACTAAGCTTCCCTTTCTTTTAGAACCTCATTACACCATTCATGGGTGAAATATTCAAGAAGACCCACTCTTTAACCTCGAACTCAAGACCTCTTCTCCTAACATCGGCATAAGGCTTTTGTTGACTTTGTGATAATTTTCAATCTCTCACGAATAAGTAGAACCTTTTCCATATTGTCTACCAACTCCATCGCTAGACGCAGCCTCACCAAATTTGAACCAATAGGATACCTAAACCTCCTAACGTAGAGATACTCAAATGGGTTCATCCTAATACTTGAATGATAGTTTTATTATAACAAAACTCAATCAAAGGCAAATCATCATCAAAATTTCCCTTAAAATCAATCACAAAAGATCTTAACATATCTTCTAAGGTCTGAATAGTACGTTCAGCTTTCCCATCATTTTGAGAATGAAAGGTCATGCTAAGTTTCACTTTAGTTTAAAGACCATTCTGAAATGACTTCCAAAACATAGATGTAATTTAATTACCACGAACGAGGATAATGGACAAGGGCACTCCATGCAACCTTAAAATTTCCTGGATATAAATCTTGGCCTACTCCTCAACTGAAAAATGAAGTCTTAATGGAAAAAAAATGAGTTGATTTCATCATTTTGTCAAATATAACCCAAATCTAATTGAACTGTTGATGAGTGCGAGGCAAACCTGTAATGAAGTTCAGATTCAAATATTCTCATTTCCATGTAGGAGTGCTAATCTTTTGACCCAAACCACCCGGTTTTGATGCTCAACTTCCACTTTTTGATAATTCAAACATCTAGTAACAAATTCCGCAATATCCTTCATTATCTCATTCCACCGGTAGACTTTCCACAAGTCATGGTATATCTTGGTGGCTCCAAGGTGAATAGAATACCAAGAACTATGAGATTTTGTGATACTAAGATTCCTTAACCCATCAAAAGTTGGAACACGTAATCAACATTAATATCGAAGTACACTATCTCCCCCTTGGAGTAATCCTCAACATCTTTTTAAAAAACTAACTTCTTCAAAGAAACAAGTACCGGGTCAAGATCTTTCTTAGACTTTACATCTGATATAAAAGTTGATCCAGCAGAATTATGAACAACTATACACCATTTAGAATGAACCAACTTAAACCCAATCAGGGACAATCTATGATCATCACGAACTAACTATTTCTTATCATACTCAATATGAGCTAAACTTCTCATCGCTAGTCAACTTAGAGCATCTACCAGCATATTTGCCTTACTGGGATAATAGTATATTATCATGTCATAATCTAACAATAACTCAAGTCATCTCTTTTGTGGTTAGTAAAAACATCCACATGAAAGCCATACAAGTAATGTCTTTAAATGTTTAGAGCAAACACTAGTGTTGCTAACTCCAAATCGACTAAGATAATTCTTCTCATGCATCTTCAATTGCCTTGAAGTGTAGCCAATAACTTTTCCAAGGTGCATTAGAACACAACCAAGACCAATATATGAAGCATCATAATACACCACAAAACCTTCCAAATTCTTTCGGTAATGCAAAAATAGGGGTCAAAGTAAGTCTATCCTTCAACTCTTGGAAACTCTTCCCACAAGTTTCCAACCATAAAAACTTTACCTTCTCTCAAGTAAATGTTTTTAAAGGCGAATAAATACATGAAAATGCTTTCATAAAGCTTCTATAGAAACTGCCAAACATAAGAAACTCGGTATATATGAAGTCGACAGAGGTCTAGGCTCTTTTTTGACCACCTCGATTTTCTTTGGATCACTTTAATACCTTCATCAATTAAAGTATGGTAAAGGAAAGCAATGGACCTCAACAAAAAGTCACATTTACTAAACTTGGCATGCAATTCACGATCCCTGATAATTTCCAAAACAATCCTCAAATGTTTGATATGCTCATCTTCACTCCGTGAATATATCAACATATCATCAATAAACACAATCACAAACATATCAAGGTATTGGCTAAAGACTATATTCAAAAAATCCATAAATGTCATGGGGGAATTATTCAAACCAAAAGAAATCACCAAAAACATATAATGACCATACCGAGTTGGGAAAGTCATATTCTAAATGTCACTCTCCTTCGCCCTCAACTGGATATATTCTGATTAGAGTTCAATCCTAAAAAAGTTACTCACTCCTTGGAGTTGATCGAAAAAATCAATTATATTTTCAATAGGATACTCATTTGTAATGATAACATTGTTCATTTGTTGATAATCAATGCAGATTCAAAAAGAATAATCCTTCTTTCGAACAAATCACTGGCGCACCCCATGGTGAGATACTTTGTCTAATGACACCTTTATCCGACAAATCTTTTAGTTGTTCATTTAACTCCTTAAGTTCTACCGGGTCCATATGGTATGGAGGAACACAAATAGGATGTGCATCAAGTAAAAGATCAATATCAAAGTTGACATCCGTTTCAAGAGGAATACCGCTAACATCACTAGTGAAAATATCCAGAAAGCCATTTCTAATCGAAACTGACTTCAAAGAACAAGTTTTGGAATCTCTATCCATAACTCAAACAAGATGGTAATGAAACCCTTAGAAATTATTTCCTAGAATTTAGGCAAGACATAAATTTTCCCTTAAGGACATAATTTCCCCTTTTCCATGACATGATAGGTTCTTTCAGAACCTTGAATGTGATTAATAGTTTCCAACAATCTATAGAAGCGTAACATGCATAAAGAGAATCCACCCCAAAAATAACATAAAAATCTAACATATAGAGCTCTACAAGATCAATTTGAGTGACTATATAAGAAATGAAAATAGAAAAAAATCAATAAAAAACGCTTAGCCACTATAGATTTATCAACAGGAGTAGAGCTATGAAATGGATTAGAAATGATTCCAAGACTAATACGAAATCTCATGACCACATAAGGAGTAACAACAACAAAGTAGCACCCAAAACAAGTAAAGCATATACATCAAGTTGAAATATTTTTAACATATTGGACACCACATCCAGGGAACCCTCGATGTCAAGTTTAAGGGGAATAAAAGTTATTCTGATGAGGAGCACACAAACAAGAACCAATAGATTGAGCTCGCCTACCATCCTTACCCTTGATGGCTTGCAATGGACAATCCTTAACTTTGTGGCTATTCTTTCCTAAACAAAATCAACTATTTGTGTTGGCCAAACATTTTCCATCATGTGTCTTATCATATCATGAGCAAGCGGGAATAGATGATCCATTACCACAACCTCTTTAAGGTTTAGGGTTAGACACCATATCTTTGTTGAACTTAGGAGTTGGTGCATAAGAAAAACCTTGACCTGAGAATTTCTATGAGAATATAGAATGCCCATGTCCACCGAATCTAGTATGAGAAAAATCACAATCACCGACCCTTGTCCTCTTGGACTCTTTTGCCATTTATTTGTGAGTTCGCTCTTAAATTTATTGGGATGTATCATTAAATGGGTGATATTTATCTCTTCAATTAACATGGAAGTACAATACCACTTAACAATAGATTCACTCGACACAAACTTACTCATCCTTGTCCTAGAATCGGCAACCAAAGTCGGGGCATACTCAGCCAATGGAGTGAACTTCAAAGCATACTCCTCACACTCATATTCCTTGTAAAATATTAATGAACACAAGAACTTTAACTTATCTCATTTCAAGATTAAAGAAACAATTATCAAAATCTCCCCTAAATTTCTCTGTATCAAGAGGACCTGCATCAACCGCCCTCTCACCATTCAATTTTTCAAACAAGAATTCAGAAACACCCTTAAGTTGATAAACGGTCAACTTCACCTTCTCTACCATAGACAATCCAGAAAATCCTACTATCTTATACACATTATCAATAAAATTTTGAGTACTCTCATCAACCATGGAACAATGGAATTTCATAGGAATAATCCTAGTGAAGTTCCTTATCTCTTATTGCCATCGTATCTTTACTTTGGTTTCTAAGAATAATGGTCTCTATATTATCTTAGGCCATCATATCTTGAGCCAATACTTGAAAAGTGGCTTAAAATTTAGCATGACTCACTTATCAGCCAAAGGGTAAATTGAACTTGAGGGACCTCAGGCTCCACATTGTTACCCACATTCCTTCTCTCATAAGCTCTATGAGGGTCTACATCCTAAGTCAAAAGGAATTAGGCGAATGATCTTTCTTAGAGATGAATCTATGGCACGAATTCAGATAAATGAAATAAGTAGAGTTTCCTAAACGTTTTATAGCCTCATATTCATAAAAGTAGTGCGTTTCACATCTAAGAATAAGACTATAGTTAATGTGGCTTGTCATACCTCCTAGGACCTCTTATAAAACCTTCTACTCTGAATTCTAAGTTTTCCATGACCCAACGTACACCCTAGACATGCCATAATGTATATGACCCCGAGAGGCCCTGCAATAGCCACTTAACAAACATATGTACAACTTAATAGAGTAAAGTAGAAAAATCTCATATAATGAAAGTGTTCGAAAAAAATAAGATTTCTACTAACAGTCTTGAAAAGTCATCTACTACATCAAAAGAAGTGGTAGGGACATAACTTATACACCACATACAACATCCAAAAACTTAAGATATAAGAAATCAATGATGCTGACATAGTACTCGGAGTATCAACGCTCACCAAGTCTTCGAATCTACATGGTTATCCACTAGCCACAAACTGAGGGAAAGGAATCATCAGTCCATAAATTAGTTAAACAATGTACGTACAAGTATGCATTACTATATGAAATGCACTAAGTATTAAATAATTTAATAAAATATGAAAATATGATCATAAAGATACAATCGAGATCATGAAATTCATGACCAAGCTAAGCATTATAGGAACCATCATAAGTAGAATCATAAATCATGAATATGGTGAATTCATCTTAAAATCATCAATTAAGCTTCATCAAAACCTTGATTAAAACATATATCATTTTGTCGATATCAACTTTAACCGACAATAGACCATGCGATCTATAAGATGGAATGCGGGCTATAGCGTGGAATATGATGTAACTATACATCGAGAAAGAAGAATCTATATGCCCTAGTTGAAATTTATATCATTATTCATATGTTATATGTTGATCAACTAGTTAGGTCATTTAAGACAAGACTACGGAGGGACATAATTTGGAACTAGATATTACTACCAGAGACTATCCTTTTTGTGCCTCCACCTCAAATTTCTCTCGGTGCTAAGTTAAATACCAATGGAATAGTCATTTTCATAAACATATCCCTATCCATGGAAAACTAGAATTCAAAAACAAGTTCAAGCTTAAACATCATAGAGTAGCTAATTACTTTTAGGGGTGAAAAAACCTTTAATCAAATTATGATTGCTATGTATGTGAGAAAAAACATTCAAAATTTCATTTATACTCGTATTAAAGAAACCTTATTCATAATACTTTCTTTTTCATAAATCTTGCATAATTTCATGAAAACATCAAATCATATTTTATTATTTTTTTATAAGTTTATGTTTTTTAGGCTTCATAGTCAAATTGATTAGGAATACATAGTTTCATGTTATTTAATTGGAAATCATGTAAATGAGCTAAAACAATCATAATAAGATCATATTCAAACAATTGGATTGGCATAAATAGAATCCATGAACAAATGCATCAAAACGTAATCAATTTGATTAAAATTTAACTTGGAGAACTGAGAAACCTATGGAGCTCAATGGGTAAATGTAATCTATTGATGAATCCATGTATGCATTTCTATTCAAAACCCAATATCAATGCTGAAAAATTATACTTGAGTTGAAACCCTTTCTACTTGACCTTGGGAGAAAATTAGAAGGCATGAATGTGGATGGAATTTAGGAGTTTGACATAATGAGAGAGATGGGTTAGTTTTAGGAATAGAAAACCAATTGTAAGACTTAGAAATAGGAGTAAAATGACGTAGTATATATATTAGATGCATCAAAAATGACTCAATTACCCTTAAAAATAATTGTCGGGTGGTTCCTACAGTTTGGACCTACAAATAGGGGGTAAAACTACGTATTATAGGTATTAGATGAATAGGAGAATACCTACATACCCTTAAAATAACTATTGGATGGTTCCTATGGTCTCTAAAACATTATACGGTCTGTACTAGTGAACTGTAAAACCAACTTCAGACACCCAATCACCTTACTTCCGACAAGACTTTTCTAGGGTCGTTTAAATTCATACGGTCCGTAGACATCATCCATATGACTTAATTTTTAGAAAAAAATTCACTAAGTCTAAAACCTTTCTATGGATCCCATAACGACTCATTAAATTTTCACAATTTGTCTAGTTCATTCGTAGGACAAACTTCAGAAAGTTAATTTTACAAAATACCATTCTAGATCCTACGATTCCACTGCTACAACTCGTTGGAATTCTTACTGTCTATAATTATTTCGTGTAGAACTCTTCCTCAAATAATTTTCTGAACTTGTCTTGCCTTTCTCAACATTCAAACTTCCGAGGTGTTACATTAATAGTATGTCGATATCACAATTTATCTAAAAAATGAGTATTTTAAAAATATATATGAAGCTTCCTCTATTTTTTTCCAACATGTTGTCTTTCCTATTTCATTTATTTTTTGAATGTAAATAGGAAGACATACAAATGTGACATTAACAATATGAAATAAAATGAAACTAAGAATGCAAACTTGTTAATATGAAAAACTGGAGGAAAAAAAGGACAAAAAAAAAGGAAATGAAAACCCTAACCCGATCTATCCAAGTCTAAATTCAATGAATGAAATATTACAACAACCACAGAATAAAAAATTGAAAGAAAAAACCAAGTCACTCAAATAATACGTTGTCTCTCTAAGAGTAGGACAAAACCTTAGAAGTAATACACAGTCCCACTGGCTCAGAGCCCACCAGACCCACTAGAATCACCGGACTCGAGCAATAATATGGTGGACGATGAACATAGGCCATAGTTCTTCAAAGAGATCATGTTAGGACGGAACAACACAGTGACCAAGACCTTTGAAATGCCCAAAGAGCAAAAATCTGATGGAAGACTCCCTTGCCCAGTGGGAAGAAATTCCACTAATTGGGGAAGATAAGCAAAGTCTATAATAAGAATGTTACCTATCAGTGATAATAAAAGTGTTTGGAAAAATAATATCACATTCTTATCTGAAAAAACAAATTGATAGATCCATGGTAACTCTCAAAATCACATATACTAATGGATCTAGGATGTGACTACCATATCGTCAAATTAAACCAAGTACAAAACATGAGCAAGGTCCTCTATGAAGGGCCATGGTTCGTCGTTGGGCACTTCTTATCATTCAAAAGATCATAACCATATTTTGTCCACACCAATCATCCATGACCCATAAAACAATATGGACGAGGCTGCCCCAACTAATAACGGAGTTCTACAACAAATAAATCCTAGGAAAAAATGGGAAAGAGGTTATGCGAATTACTAAAGACGGACACTTTTACCTCAACTACTATTAAAGGAGATGTTATTGAATATGCTTACAAAGTCCCATAGAAATACTAGTTGAAAAAAAAAAAAGCGACCATTGGTAATCACAGGCAAAAGATAGTATAAGAGGGTGATGGAATTATGTGTGTGGGTTGTGAAGGATAAGACATACCTTAGGAGTTGCATATTAAATATACATAACCACCCAAACCACCAATATAGTTAGAACATTCCTTCATCAAGCGAAATAAAGCAGGCAAACAATTAGAAAATTATCTCCTTTCCAAAAATTAAAAAGTCAGGAGCAAAATTTCAACTAAATTATTGGATCACAAAAACGTAAATGAGACTAAATCCGCACCACGTAAAAACTTACAACCCCTATCCAAGAAAGTTTCTTGAAATCTCCATGCCACTTCAAGCACACAGAGAAGGCGATCAAAGAAATTTAAAAAAAATAAAACTAATTGTGAAAATATTAATTGTGGTAATAATGGGACCAAGACATTTACTCATAATGTTGAATCCCTACCTACCTCTATCTTAAATGCTCGTAATACCACTTACTCGTGAATTTCTAGTAAAGAGAATCCAATTAATCAAAAAGATTCTCATGTATCCAGCAGCCAAACTAAATTAATCACAGATTGGACACAAAGTCAATGTTTTCTCAGACTCTTCGGAGAATACAAGAGGTGCCCTTCCACCTGCCTTAAAACACTCTCACTAAGGAAAGTAATCATCACAACCCTATGAATGATTTTACAATTAAGATCACATCAAAGAACTCATCCTTTTTGTCCCTATCATGGAAAAAGAGACCAATTTAAAGGCCAATGCCACTAAGAGAGTAATCCAAGAGCCTCACACCAATATACCCCAACCTCTAATCTTCATAACAACGCAAATGGTACCAAGCCACACCCCCTCATTGTGTCTTGAATTAGTATAATAGAACAAACAATTAACCTTCAAGGTCACCATAGCAGGATAGCCGGTGACTCGAATCCTCCAGAATCTGGTATACCTATCACATATTACATAGAAAAGAGTGGACGAAATAATAGGGGATTAGGGAATCAAATTTGGATGCAAACTCTAAGGGAGAGGCCGAAATGGAAAAATATTCAAGACGATGTCCATGGAGGACTCTACACCATAATGGGCACAATTTCAAGACATTGCCCTTCATTCCTTCCCACTCATAACTAATGAGCTCTCAAAGCCCGACCTTCATCCCTAAGATAAAACAGTACATACTACTTTCAATAAACTCTCAACTCCTTAGGGAGTGACCCAAAACCTAAAACGGTAAGGAACCCTCAATCCTAGAGCTTCTCAAAAGAAATAGTCAAAACCTAAAGATTTATTAATAAGGCTTAAAGATAAAGATATCAAAACTTGCATACATGAGAAACCCTTTTTCAAGGAATTCAAAAAGCATATCAACATCACCGTAATAGCACTCTTTCTATAGACATTAAAGAAGTGTACTCTAAGAATGAGGAAAACGATTGTCATCACCACTAGTTGTTTAGTTAAACCCCACGGGTGAACAAACTTACATGAACCAGTCGAAGAAAAAAAAGGGCACGTATGACCAGGAATCACAATCATCGTCAATGATGAACTTCATCATATGTAACATGAGGTGACCCAATAATGAAACCTTTCGGTGCCTATGTGATGCAATGGTTAAAGATCACAAACCAGTCATGCTCGTGCTTTTGGAAAGAAAAATGATAGAGCATAACAATCTCACAAATAGGTTAAAATTTGATGCTTAAATTCAGACACCTACTAATTGTCTCGCATGAGGAATATTAGTCATGTGAAAGGAGGACACTCTAAAGTTGGAGAATTTGACAGTGACAACACAAGGAATCCATATCACAGTCAAAGTAATCCCTGACATCCACTCTTGGAACTTTTCTGCTCTCTATATTAGCCTTAATTTTAATACTAGAACACTTTTCTAGGAAGAGTTGTGTAACCTCTTCGGAAGTATAGATAGAAAATGACACATCACTGGAGACTTCAGTGAAGTCTTGAAAAATAGTGGGAAGCTAGGAAGTAATAGTTTTAAAAACACTAGAACAAGTATCTTATGGGAATGTATTAACAAGTGTAAAATGGTAGATCTAGGATTCATATGTTATGAACATACTTGTACCATTATAAGTTATAGAAATATAAATAGCCTTATTCTATAGAGACTTGATAGGTGCATAGATAAATTCCTCTAGGTAAACTCTTCCGGTACTCCCTAGTCACTCATCTTCGTAGGACCAAGCCTGATCACTTCCCCATGCTTGTTGAGCGGGACAAAACCTATACCAATAAAGGCAAGAAGCCTTTCCTAATTGAGCCCATGTTATGTAGACATCCCTCTTTCATAATTCATTCCCAAACCATGCTTAAATAGACAAGACAACCGTAGTGCGATATTGATTGCTTTTAAAAGAAAGCTACCAACTGGAACATCAATACCTTTGGCAACATCTTCTTCAAGATGGGAAGACTTCTTGCAAGGATAGATTGAATTCGAAAATCCCCCAACTACAACCTCAGACCCTTTCTTCAGGATCTTAAGTCTACCCTACTTAAGGACTATGATAAAATCCTTATTGCTAAAAAAAATTTAGAAGACTAAATCAAGAATTAATTGGCTAACAGATGGTGATGATAACACATTCTTCCACATAACCACCATTCAGAGAAGGAGAAAGAACCTCATTTTCTAAATCAAAAATAAAACTGGAAATCCAATAAAGTAACAAGAATACATTAGAAACCACATCACCTACTCTTCCAATAACTTTATATTACTGATCATTCTAGTTCTTCCAAGAACTTTTCAACCAATAATCAACCTATCTACTCTCTAACCCCTGAACTCGCATATTTGTTGGACACCTCTTGTGGGAGAGTAAAATCCTCACAGGCCTTCACTATTTTAAGAAACTAAAGCTCCTAGTCCGGACAGAATTCACCACATGTTTTACCAAAAATATTGGAAAATTGTCAAGGAAAAATACATTGTCTTCTACAAAAGTGTTTTGGAAGACTTTCAAGCCACCTAGGTTCAACTTCGCCCTCTTTTTCCTCATCCCTAAATGCCCCAGTGACCTTTGTAAAACCACATACAAACTCGTTGAAAACTTGTTATCAATCGCTCAAGTCTATCCTCCCGTCTGTCATTAAAACTAGCAAGGATAACTTCCTTTCTAATAGAAGGGCCTTTAACACTGCCATCATTGTGTAGAAATATACTACTCATTATTGAAAGATGAAAGGAAAAATCCCAAATATGATTCTAAAGATTGACCTTGAAAGTCTTTTGATAGATTGAAATGGTCTTACATTTGGGACACTTTACATTATTTCAACATTCCCACAACCTGGACAAACTCATCATGTCATGCATCACCACTTCCTTTATAGCCACACTAGTCAATGGAATGAAAAATGAATACTTCCACCTTCCGAGGTGAATCAGGGAGGGAGACCCTATGTCCCCTTACATTTTCATCAGTTGAATAAAAAGACTTTCAAGAGATATTGAAAAAGTTGTTAGAGACAAGAACTGAAACCCATTCAAATTTCTGGTAAGGGTCCCAAAATCACTCAACTTTTCTTTGTAGACGATCTCTACCTCTTTGCCAAAGATGACCAAAGGAATTAAAACACCATACAAACATTCTTCATACCTTCTGCAATTGAATGGCTCAACGAGCTAGAACCTTGAATTCGCAATATTTTTGTCAAGAAACTACAAAAACCAGGATCAAGAAACTTGTTGGAACACACTAGGTATTTGTGCTTCTCTGTCCTTTAGGAAATATTTGTGATTCTCCATTTTCCATAAGACACCCGTACAGGTGGACTTCCAGTTGATCATTGACAACATGAGGAAATCGTTGGTAGGTTGGAAAACTAAGTTCCTGAACATTACTGGGAGGATTGTTCTTGCAGAAGCTACATCCCTTTCCATGTGAAGTAATACATAAAGATACATACAAAAACAGGTGACACAATAAACAAGCAGTAGAGGGACTTTGTGTTAGGAACTACTACAAAAAAATAAAAAAGGAAAATACACGTGCTCCATTGGGATAGAATCACCAGTACAAGTGCCATGAGGGGAGGCCTTGCCTGGAGAGCCTTGAAGAACCCTAACTAACTCTGGAGAAAGATCCTTACCAACAAGTACTAGAAACCAAGCAGTGATCATGGACCCAAGAGGATAATCTCCATAACTTGGAAAAACATATAAAATAGTTGTATAGATTCTATCAACGCAACAGAATGGAGAGTTCATAAAAGGAACAAAGTAAATTTCGTTACGTATTAATGGATACCACACTTCAATGCAATTCGAGAAAAGCATCCATGGACCCTTCCTTGAAAGAGAAGATCACCTCAAATTAAAAGAAGTTCACCAAAATGGAGGATGAAACATTGATAAAAACTCTAATTCACAGTGCCAAGGGAGTTTAATTCCATAATCAACAGCTATAACCTTAGTGATGAAACAAAGCAGGACACCCTGATCTGGGGGCTCACTCAAAATGGGCTCTTCTTGACGAGCACTACCTACATGCACATAGAATATACCAATGATAAGAGAAGACTTGAACCCAATAGAATTTTCAAGTGGATCTGATCTTCTTAGGCACCAAATAAGACCAATACCTTCCTATGGCTCCTCTACCATCTGAGGCTCCCAAAAAATCATGTTTTACACCATGAGGACCCTCATTGTTAACCCTAAATACAGTGACAACTCCAAGGAGGATACCACTCACATATTTTTCTAATGCCCAAACTCCCTATTATCAGGAGTAACATTCTTTTGACAAGTCACAACCGAGTATCTGCACCAACGAAACTGATGGGACCGAGTAGTGGGACAACATGAAGGATAAATGCTACTTTATCCCTCCATTTTTATTTATCATGTTTCATTTTTTGAAAGTCGATTTGACTAATATTCAAAGTTAAATTAGATTATATTAATTCGATATTTTAAACAAATTATTTAGATATTCAAAAACTATACAAAAAGTACTATAAATTGCAAGTTGTGACATATTAATATGACGAAAAAATACATAATAAAATGTTAGTCAGAGTTTTTATAGTTTGACTCTAAAAAGGAAATTATGCCAATTAAAAGTGACGGAGGTAGTACAATGGATGGGTAAACTAGGGAAATCTACTCCCATTTATCTTTTATATCATCTAGTTTACAAGGAACAATAAAACCTTACAAAATAAAAGAGAGGCCACCGGCATTATACCGACCATCTCTTAAGAAACTGAATACCAGCTGATCATAACTAAAGGAAAAAGAGGCAAGGTTATTAAAACCACAATCCATATGAAATAGAAACCCTTTGACCATAACACCTTCAAGCTAAATGTTTAGTGGCTTAGTAAAAACCATGTTTGGGACAAGGGGTTGGGGTGATTAGAATTGATCTAGGAAGTTTAGCGATGGGCCTAACTGAACACACTCGCTTAACAAGCCTAACTAAAGCTGAAATCCAAGCCATGTGGAGAGGCCTAAGATTAGTCGTGGAGCATAATCTGAGCCCAATTGAAATCAATATTACTTTTCTAATGTTATCGATACACTTACTAATAATAGTATGCTTTATGATGATCTAATTGTTCAATGCAGGTTTTTGATCAGAAACCAGGAAATAACAAGGATTACGAATATGCTTCGCGAACAAAATAGAGTGGAGGATAAGATATCATAAGAAGGGGTCACGAATGATGTTTTTGACCAACCCAACATTTTGACAACTCTTCCCACGTGGGTGCGTAATGAAGTTGATGCAGATGTAATAGAAACTATTAATGTTAGGATTGACCCATTAGTATTTTTTATGGATGGGATGTGACCCAAACTATTATGAACGATCTTTCCTAGTAATGATTGAATAAAATTATACTATGCCTTAATATTATAATATAAGTAACATTTTGGTTGGAAAAAAAGAAGAAGAAAAGTTGAAGTAGAATGCCAAAAGTAATATACATGTGTAGCCCAAAAAAAGGAAGCAAAAAGTTTCCGTTAAAATCAAACTTTGAGGCGTTTTCAACCTCTCTCTAGTGAGTCATACTTTTTCAATAGCCTCATGAAATAGATCAGGAATTATTAGGTAAACTTCACCTACCTCAAATCAAGCTAAGGAGATTTACACCTCCTACCATATAAGGCCTCAAATGGAGCCATACGGATACTGGAGTGATAACTATTTTTGTAAGAAAACTCAATCAATTGCAAATGGTCAACGCAATTGCCCTTAAAATAGATCAAACAATCCCTTAACATGTCATCAAAATTTTGGATTTTATGATCCACATTCCTATCGGTTTGGGGATGAAAATTTGTGTTAAGCTTAACTTAGTGCCAAGTCCCTTTTGGAATGACTTCCACAACTGAGAAGTGAATTGGGTACCACAATCAGAAAAAATGTATAAAGGCACTCCATTCAACCTTACAATTTCTCTCAAGTACAACTTGGCATATCCCTTCGCTGAATAGAACAACTTAACAGGACGGAATTGAGTCGATTTCGTCATCGAATCTACTATCACTCAAATAGATCCATGTTATGGACGGGTGGAAAAGCAACAATAATGTCCATATTCAGGTCTTCCCGCTTCCATTTAGGAATTTTAATATCTTGAGATAGACCTCCCAGTCTTTAATGATCAACCTTCACTTGTTGGAAATTTGGAAACTTAGCCATAAATCCAGCAATATCCTTCTTCATTCCATTCCACCAATATCTTAGTGGCTCTAGAGTGAATAGAATACCGCGAACTATGGGCTTCTGCTAAAATATGTTCCCTCAAGTCGTCAACATTTGGAACACATAAACAACCTTAGTATCTAAGTACCCATCTCCCCCTTGGAAGAAACCCTAAATGGAGCTTGGAATCATATTTGCGTAGGAGCATTAGAACCCGCACCACTAGTAATTGCTTGCTTGGCCTCTCTCCCCTTGGTTGTAAGCATTGGACAATCCGTTATTTTTTGACCACTTTTACAGCAATCATGACAACCATCCAATCTGGTAAACAACTTACCATTATTTTTCCTTCCACACTTAGTGCAATTAGACGTAGGAAATGAAGATCCACTAGCATTACCTCCTTGACGCTTGGGGTTAGACACCCTATCTTGGTTGAACTTTGGAGGAACCTTGACCGGAATATATTGGTTGAAATCTTAGATGATCTTGTCTGTCTGACCGTGTGTTAGAGAAATTGCCATCGTCGATCTTTTCTTTTTTTCTTTCCTAGAGATTTCCTTGAGTTTCTCCTCCTCAATTTGTTGTGCATGTACCATGAGGCGATATATGGACATATCATGAATGAGCATTGCGGTTTGACACTCTTTATCCACCATTTTGAACACACCCAATACAAACTTACTCATCTTATCCCTTGAATATGCAACCAATGATGGATCATACTTAGAAAATTGAGTGGAATTTAGTTCTTATTCCTAACACGCATACCCCCCTTTATCATAGGTAAATGAACTCTAGTACCTTAGCTTCCCTCATCTCAAAGGAAAAGAATCTATCAAGAAACGCTTCTTCAAACCTCTCCCAATCAAAATGATCCACATAATCAGGCCTCTCTTATTTCCATTGGTTATACCACACACTTGAGCCACACCTTTCAATTGGTAAGCGACCAACTCCACCTTTTCCACCGGCGTAATTCCCATGATCATTAATATCTTATAGACCCCATTGATAAACTCTTGAAGATCTTCTTCAACTTTAGAACCATGAAACTCCGTAGGATTCATCCTTAAGCAATTCCTTACTCTTGAAGCCACCGATTCACATTTGAGCTTGATGGAATCACAACTTCCCTATTATCTTGGGTCATAACTCCTTGAGACGACACTTGAAAAGCAACCCTAAACATAGTATTAGAAACATGCTCGACCAAAGGATCGACTAAAAATTGAAGAACTTGGGGAGGATCTTCTTGTTCCGCATTTCGCTCAAATTCCATCTAGCATAAGCCTTTCGGGTAGCCATATCCCGAAGAACGTAGGATAAGGATTATGAGTGTTATAGTGTTAAACTTTATCGCACGACTTATGAGTAATGAAGGAAGTGGACTTTCCTAATCATATTGTATCCTTACATTCATAAATCTGGTGTGCTTCACACTCATGAACAAGACTCTACTGACGTGAGACATCCTAGGACCATTCTAAACCTGGATTTGATACCAAGTTTGCACGATCCAAGGGTGCCCCCTGATGTAACATGGCGTATAGAACCCCGAAAGTCTTCATACAAGACACTTATATCTCATAAAATAAGAAACAATAAGAGTAAAAATAATTGAAAGTCGAAATCATTTTTAAAATGAAAAGCAGATATTAAAACTCTTGTCTCAACATAGACATCTAGTACAATTTCATGAAATTGGGTCTAGCCATACATCATGTTCAAAAGGGGAATACGTGAAATAAGCTAAACAATTAAACTCCGTCCTCGAAGCATGAGGACTCACAAAAGCTCAGAAATCAATGTAATCACCTACTAGCCACGAAATTGAGCACCTTGAATATCAGACCCTACATTTGGGAAAAATGTAAGCAAGAGTATGTCTTAGTAGAAAACATTGTACCAAGTATGATAGACATGCGTAAAAACATGTAAAACATGATAAAAGGGGACATTTCATTTCATGACAAACAATTGACCAAGTTAAACATCATATGAAAGAGCTATAAAGCATAAGTCATAAATCATGGTCAATCCAAGCTAACTTCTTCTTAACATCTTTTAGATTATACTTGATACTCCTTAAATAACTTTAGTTTATTATTACTTGTGGGGAATTATCCTTAAGCTACATGAGACCATGTCAGCTATAACATGAAATCTGGTGTCTACCCCACACCGAAAAACGGTTGTCCTACTTGTCGCGGGTAGATTCTTGAACTTCTTGATTAAGTGGATCAACTAGATAATTAACCTATGCGGTCACATGGTTATGGGATAAGAAGATTGCTCCTAGAAACCCGTCCTCTCATACGAGAGAGTTTCCATGTCATGAGATTACTTTGGAAACCCGACCTCTACTATGGGAGAGCTTCCATCTAACTATCGATATCAACTCGGTGTTATGCATATATTTCCCACTAAATATTCATTTCTTACTCGACATCATTACTCATGAAACGGTGCCCTTGGCCTATGGAATCAAGCTAGTATCATTATGATAGCTCTTAGACTTTTATTCAATTAGGTGAGAAAACCTTTCAACCTATGAATCCTTTATATTTGACAAAATCTTTCTCATCATGCTCATATGTGTTTTAGTGATAATATCCTTTCACAATAAAACATTAACATTTGTACTTTACTCTCAAACAACCCATAAAATATTTGTATATATTTCTTAAAATAAATTCATGTAAAACTAGTAATGCATGCTCAATTTCATGACATTCTTCCTTGAAGATCAAAATCCCTCAACATATATTTCATAACTTTAAAACATAGGGATCACATGGGTTCACATTGGAATTCATCATAAAATATTGAATTCATCAATTCATGGATAGAAGATCATAATTAACTTATTTAAATCAATACTAAAGAAAATCCATGATAATAGATGAAAACCCTAACTCAGTTAGGAAATTCTACCTTTTGAAATTGAGAGACTTAGAAACTCTATGGATGAATACTAGCATACCTTGAGTCCAGAAACTGGCCTTCAATGAAGGAATTGGAACTTTAGCTTGAAAACCTAGGTGAATCCTTCGTCTTCTTCTTCAAATTTCTACTGAGAGAATATTTGAGAGGAATCGATTTTCTTTTGGGAGTTCAATGGGGTGAATTTCGGGGTTAAAAGGCTTATAGGCATCGTAGACATACGTAAAACAACATAATATAGGACTTAATTAATTAGAAAAACACCCAACTGACCCTGAAAATAACTGCAAGTAGGTGAACCACGAGACCCCCCACACTCCGTCTTTCACACTCGTGGGTGGTTGTTTGCAACTATGCTGTTGGGGCTTCAAACGATGAGCCCCTTCCACAGACCATGGTCTGATCAACAGTCCGTTGTTCATGTCATGGTTCTTGGCTCCTAGAACAATGCTTTGGCAGGCCAACCACGGACCATGCCTACGGTCTGTGGTCCGATATACGGATCGTGGGTGGCCGGCGTGGTTTGGCTCCTCTAGAACCTGAAAAGTTGCTATTTTCCCTCTTTCGGATACGGGATGTAACAATAACTCCTTATAGATTTGAGTTATATAATCGTTAAAGTATTGAACTTGATTGAGATTATTTTTTTCTTGAAATGTTATGTTGTATTTAAACTAGTAAATAAAAATTTAATATGTTGAAAGTAAATATGCTTGTAAATATTAATGATTAAAACACTAAGATTGTGTTCCCGCACTAAATTGATTTCGCTCTTCAATAATCATGCAATTACATGCACTGAAGGTTACAAATATTCACTTGGTCTCTTGCAATTTTACTTAGTCTCTTTCGAGTTCATGAACGGATTTGTCTATCTGTGATACTTCTTCAACTATATAAAATAATGAAAATAATTTCCTATTATACCAAGGAGATTCAATTATTTCTAATGTACATTTATTAAACTAGGGTAAACTTCACAAATTTATGTAAATCTTCCTTTACAAAATTTTAACACGGTCTTTCAAGTCTATAGATGAAGATATTATAGTGTAGGTTAATCTTTACATTCACTAATCTTTTTTAATTAAGAACAAAATGAAGTTTGATATCTAATGGCCCTACTAATATGCAATTACGTGAAAATCACACAATCTTATTGGATTTCACAACACCACTTGAATATGTAGCTATTCATACTGTTAAAGTAATAACGACTAGAGAAACTAAAAGAAATCATTAACTTACCATAAATGTTGAAAACTTTAATAATGTTGAAGACTTCATTCAAGAACTATGCAAACTGTCAACTTGGATGAGAAGAACTACTACTACTAAACCCTAAATATATCTACTACTACTATTCTCACCTCTCCTTTTCAATTGACGCCTACACTTCTAGTTATAATGGTCTAAGAAAGTAGAATCATAAACAAATAAAGTATGTTTCACTGGCTGATTATCCATGACTAGGAGTGGAAAATGAGTGAGTCGAGTCGAATACGAGTTGATCAAAAAATGAGTTAAATAAAAAGGGGTATGTTACCCGACTCGACTCATATTTTAAATGGGTAAAAACGAGTTTACCCAATGGATAATATGAATAACCTTATTACCCATATTTATTAGAGATCTTGTTAAATGTTTTAAAAAGAAAAAAAATTATCAATTAACTCCACCTGTACCAGCCCCACCTCCCACAACCACCTCACAAGAAAATGTAAAAAAAAAAATCCCACCCACCCCCTACCCCCTACTAGCC
>NC_028645.1:31186815-31189027 GCF_001406875.1 Solanum pennellii
CCCACCCTCTAACCCCCTACCAGCCCCGACCCTAGCCCTACCACCGCCTATCCCAAATTAAATGTAAAAAAAGTTTCATGTTATTTTACAGATATTTTTTAAAAAATAAATAATATTTACCATCCAACCCTTTATCACTTTTTTTTTTGTTTGCTTATACTCATTTTATCCATTTAACTACCTATTTTAAATGGGTAATAGGAATAGTACTCATTTTTTACCCATTTTCAAATGAGTTGGATACTCAATTCATTTAATATGGGTAATATTAATGGATTCCCATATTAGTTACCCCATTTTGTCACCCCTATCCATGACCATCAATTGTTTTACGGTTCATAGACTCAACTTTACACCATCATGGATTGTCCATTGTTTTTCCTAATGTGGCCTCTTGTTTTATTGTGTGTGCTTTGATTTCATATGCACTCAATTGTCTAACATATTCTAGGACTCTTTAGGTCCTTTTTGAAGCCGGAGTCGTCAAATAATCTTTTTGGCATTTTTAACTTCATGTTCCATCCTTTGCCTATAGTCTCTTTATAAAATTTCACAACTGAAGATGACACTGTGTCAAATAATTTTTGATCCATAATGCGTTCTTAAATCACTCAAATTTTTTTAAAAAATTGTGTTTTTTATTTTGTTTTTTTTAGCCATTTTGAAATAAAAATTCTACAAGACAATAAATCGACATAAATATACGAAAATAATATAGTTAGAAATTCTATATACATTCAAAGTACTAAGAAAATGATATAGAGTATGAGTTAATTTCCACGTGAAACAATACCTCCAACTTAAGATCTTTTCTTGTCCTCAAGAAAGTTATCATTCGACTAAACTCATTTACAATTATGTTCAAGTAAAACAAAGCAAGTTGTCCAAATGGCTTCAAGAGGTTCTTGTCGACATTCACTTCACTTTCAAAACAAGTATTAACCGCGTTTGAATTGATCTTTTAAAACAATTGATTCACCTCAATTGCTATACTAAAGTTGTAATCTCAATCTCTCGTATCTTACTTACGCTAATCTAATGCATACAAGAGACATAGCGTAGAAATTAAACGTTATTTAGCCATTTTCATCTAGTTCTCTCACAATAGACCAAGAAAGTGTCCTAAAATAAAACACAAATATCTAAAAAAGCTAGCGGGACCAAAGAGATAAAAAAGAATATTGAAAGGACAGAGGAGTCCCAACCTCCAATCAAGGGAATGGTTACATCAGTATGTCACCCTTATTTCCAACGTTTTTCTTTGTCTCGCAAATATCTTCTACCGAACATTACATCTTACCTTTTTTAGATGACGAACCTCGTCTTTGCTATCATAAAAATATAATGATCAAAATACGATGGCTCAACTACTTCGTGTATTACACAATATTATCCAAAGAAAGCATGCTTCAAGATCATAGTGAGTGATACCATAGGAAGTGCGAAAAGGGCTACGGGGGAGCAATGTAGTTTTTCTCCCCAAATTAAGATTCGCAAAGTGGTTAGTATTTTGACTGGTTTGTATCAGGTGAAAAGGGAGTTGTATGTTTAGTAGGGCTCGAAGCTACAATACCAGCTTCATTGAATATCTCGAAGATTGACAAATACATTTTCGGATGTGACTGATTTCGAAAAAGATGTCTTCCTTTAATGGTTGGGAAATTGATTTAATTGAAAGCAATTGGATGATGTTATAATTCAAGCAGGAAACTGAGGTAAGAATCCTTTACTACACTCACCAGAGAGAGTTTATAATATTCTATGTAGTACTAAAGTAATTACTCATTGTTAGTAGCCGAAGTTTGGGATGAATAACTTTGGAAAAAGCTTTCACACGGGTATAGGGGGACTAGAACATGTTTGATAAGCATTAGTCTACCTCCGCATGCCAACAAAATATTGTACACATAAGATCAAACTCAGAATTATTAGAAAAATTCTTAGCATCAAAACAAGGAGGAATAACCTGGAAATTCGTGTACTTGGCTCCGTTTGTAAGATAAATCCTCCTATTTATCAATTTATCAAATGAACCCTTAAACTCGATGAAACTAAAATTTTTAAATCCTCTAACAATTAACCAAGCTTATATGGCATTAAAATGTCTGAGTTGGAAAATTGTGTGCTCCCACGCGTTCTGAAGCAATTGAATGTATTTGTATTTTAAAAATATCATAATTATGAGACAACAATAGCCCCCCTCCCCCGGACA
>NC_028645.1:31189944-31450376 GCF_001406875.1 Solanum pennellii
CCCGGGGCCGACCCCCACCTTCCACCAACCGAGCCTAAATTTTTTTATTTTCCAAAATAAAAAAATTGTTTCATTTTAGTTAGAGGAGCTGGATATGGATTTTCATGTTAATCCATTTTAAGCTTAAATTTGTTGAAGACCATATTAACTCATTCAAAAAAAGAAAAGAAAATATGAGTGATCTATTTAATTTAATATATGCAAAATGATTTCATTTCACTTATATGGATTGAAATTGTCACCTTTTTAAAGTATTTCTAATTTCTACGAGAAAGAAACAGATAGATACATAGGGAAGTTCACGTACAACGTGACTTGCTTATTTAATTAAAGACTGAAATTTATTTTATTTCGTAAAGAACTTATCTATTCATCCAATTAGTTCTATGTTCGAATCCCTTGCAACCCACTATCATAACGAAAACTCTAATTTAATCCGTCAACTTCATTAAAAATTTGAATAGATCCACATACACCTCAGTTGACACAAGTACATAAGTCATGTAATATTATTGAATAACAAAGTTTCTACTTTCTATTTTATTTGTAGAGAATTCGTGTAGTTGGAAATCCCTGATAACTAATTAAATAAATCAAGATTTTTACCACATGAAAATCCTAAAGGTAGTACCAAACATAGGCAGATTCAACCATAGTACATTTACATGTAATTTGGTTGAAGTTGAAAAGGAAATGACAAAGGAAAACAATAATTTATCTGAAGTTCAACAGGAAAAAAATGAAAATATTCTGAAGAAAAAAAAACAGAAATAAAATGGAACATACAATTAGGCTGCCCATCAGACTTGCACGTTCACTAATTGGGCCATTCTTATTTCTTTAGCATAAGAAACAAACAGACGAACAAATACAATCATCCAAGAAAGAATTTAAAATATTACATGTTACACTAGTAGGTGAATACACAAATCCAGCTCCAGTCAAAGCACCAATATTTGGTGTCTTTGGATAATCATTTTCCTTTTTACTCTCATGTCATTTCTGTAGTTGATTGGAAAAAAATAACTATAACCCACAACCAAAGCAACATCACCCACAATGACCTGCGTGTCTGTTTATAGTTTGGGTTTAGGTAGTGAAGCAGACATGATGTATGTTGAGAGGCATGCCTCTAATTGTACAAACATCTCTCACCATCAACACCTTCAATTCCTCATTTTGGGACGTTTTCATGCCACTAGTATTGAAAGGAGAGACACTGCCACTTGGTCCAGGGCTCTCTTCCCTGAATTTTGAATTTTGCATCGCAAGTTTACACAACTGCCGTCTCTTTATGTAATCCTGTGATTCATCTTGTAGTTAAAGGCATTGCAAAAAACTAAACACTCATTTGCTGCAATAAAGAAGGTCTCTTCTCGTCAAAGAAAAAAGGGAAGTAAACAATTCTATCTAGAAGCCACTTGTGATATCTCAATATGTAAATATGTTAAAGGTCAAGTTACTTAAAATAGTTGTCCTGGTATAGTTGACCTTTTCCCAAAAAAGATTATGCAACCAAAATTATAGCATCTCTAAAATCAACTGTTAACTTATTTCATTTTTGGGTGCTACCAAATATGCTACAAAGTTATGCAAAACCACAAAGAGGGAACGAATCTGAGATACATACCACAGGCTTAAGCAACTCCCCTATGATTTCCTGTGCCTGTCTCAATCTAATATCCACAATGCTGCCCGGCAAATCGGCTTTAGTTAAAATGTGGAGTGGTTGTTTCAGCTGCTCGTATCCTGGTTTTCCCTTAGTTTCTCCTCTTTGAAATTATCAATCATGAAAATATGTTGGTACTCCAATGATACAGTGAACTAAACTACCATCAAAATGAGTCTACAATTTGAAGAGTCTCTAACTGTTGTGCTGATTTATAATGAAACAGGTGGAAGGTACTGCAGATTGTTATACCTTTCTTCATTTGGAATCTACATTTTCTTTTGTCGACTGTGATTTCCTCGCTACCACCAAGCTCCCACAGGCAATGAACTGCTTCCAAATTCTTCATCTTTTGCTTTTCCTGAGCATCTACTGGCAGGTGAGAACACTTTCTCTGCCACAACTAACTCTAGTGATACTATATTTAGTAGGACACTCATAAAATTTCATTTAAAATATGTATATCCATAAAAAGAAAGAACCCATACACCATCAAAACTATAGCTATATCAGCAGTAACGCAAGACTGAATAAAAGAAATTATCTATGCTGCAGGACCGGAAAACGGTGCTACTTCCCTTTAACATGATTTGGGCATAGTGTCAGTTGCAAGCATGAATGTCATGTTTAACATACAAATGGACATAAATCATAATCAGCACCAACAAATAACTGGTTCTATCATCACTGAAAAGGAAAGCTAGACAGGACACACAAACTCAAAACTCCTAAAGGACATGAAGTCAGAGAAGCTAAACACTACTACTCATTATTTATGATCATAATTCATAGTAAGGGGCAAAAACTGACTAAGCTGAATTGGGGGATTGTAACTAGATAGATATTGATACACACAAAGCCGATTCACTTTGAAACAGAATGACCAGTTTGTATGTTGTCGCTCTGATTCAGCAACCTCTCTTTCTCTACCTTTATTCCATCATCTTTCACAGTAACTAGCTCCCCTTTATCTACACTCTGAGAACCAGTCAGCCTTGCCAACATGACAAATGACATTCCCCCAAGAACATTATTCAAGCATCTCAAAACCACAACGGACGTTTTAAAAACCACTGGAGGAAGAGCTTTGTCTAGCAAGAACTCAATTCCATTAAGCGTTTGGTATCTTAAATTACTGCTGACACCCATATGAGTTGCCCATGTTGCAGCATTTAGAAATGTTGGAGGGGGCTTATTTGGCGTCTCAAAATTAGGATCCATGTTTTTCCTTATCTTGATTAAGCCATTAGAAATTGCAGTTCCAACAAGTCCAGCAGCAAATCCAACTGCAGCAAAGAGAGTTCCTTTGTAGACCAATGTCCCAACCCTACTGAATAAACTGTAAGCCCCAGGCTCAAACATGTGACTTGGTGGGCAACTGGCGAAAATTGAAGGCAGATCTCGACTAGAAACAGATGCTGTTGGTGCCAATATATACATCAACACAAAATTCAAAATGGAACCAACGACAAGTGTGGAAAACACAAAATCCAATTCATTAAGGCCAAAGTTAGGACGAGATGCCATGTCTCCTATGACAGCAGAAGTGACACCAACCAATTCCTCCATAAGAACCTTAAAAGGGAATTGTGGATCCGCAGCAACCCTAGATCTCCAGCCATTAAGAAAAGCACCAATTGGTCCAAAACTGTCCCAGGAATCATCTGAATGTCCCCCATCACCCGAATCCCCATCACCACCGCCACCACCACCAATGCCAATGCTTCCTCCATCACCACCCCCACACCCAGCACAAGGAACTTGATACTTGATAAGCAATTGTTTAGAACCCAAATGGCTGGTAGTTAATGGGTTAAAGCTAAGATTTCTGACGCAACTGTTGTCTGAAAATGTGGGTTTGACAGCAGAAAAGTAACGAGTTTGATAGTGATAGTGGGCTGGAAGTGAAGAGCAGCGAAGTTGAACCACCGCCGACATCTTTGAACCTACTAGAAGAAGATAAATAGAGTGATTTCCGCAAAAGGGGTTGGTTTTTGCAGACAGAGAGAGGACTGGAGTGGTTTGTTGTACTATCAGCAATGTGCACAAAAGAGACGGTGAAATGTATTTCTGCGGAGAAGGTAGAAAATAATCTAAAACCGTAAATAGAGGGAGGGCCGGGTGGGTCGAGTTGCTTCATTTTTCTTTTAGTAGGGAATAGATTTGTCCTATTTATGTATTTTCCATATCATCACAACTCACGGCCACTAATCAATAAAAATATCACGCTTTAATAAAAAGTGGATCTAAAATATCTCAACTATAATAAAATAATACATGGATGAGACAGCTTCTTTTTTGGATCCGGCTCCTCTAGGTTAATTAACTTAATTAATAAATTAATTAGTTAATTAATAAATTAGTTAATTAATTAATTAGTTAACTTAATTAATAAATTAATTAGTTAATTACTATAACGCCCTTCCTTAGTTGACTAGATATAGGAGGACCATTGGCTTAGCCAATTTCAATTTGACTAAGTGTCTCGGCTGGTCAAGGCTTTAGTTTAATTAATTTGATGGATTAATTAATTAATTAAGGGACCTAGTGAAAATTACCAAAACACCCCTAAGTTAGTTAGGTGTCACCCGATTAGGTCTTAGGCTTTTGGGTCCCCTAGATGGTGATTTTTGATTCGTCCTAGGTTAGATATCTAGTTGGTAAGGTTAGTTAGGATGTAGAGTTGGTTAAGAATCCGGGCCCCACCTGGCTTGACCCTTCCGCGCACATGCCCCTAACCACCTAGCTTGTCACGTGGTTCCCCGCTTGGCCGGTTAGCCCATGTGCTTGCACATGGGTTGTTGCTCATTTCTCCTAACCATGTACTCCTTACTATTGCATTTGGAAAGTTCACTCTTTGACCAAGGATCCTCACTATCTCCTTGGACACTTCTTAATCTACATGATCATTTGCATTGATCATGTGATATGGTATCTAGGAATGACACTTGGATGCCTTATACCTCATTGTGAGTTAAGGAAAAAGCATTTTAGTTAAGGGTCTTAATTGAAGGTACAATTTTAGACAGGGCTTATTCATACTTAGAAAATTGGCTATCGCCCTTCGTCAATATTTTTGTATTATGCCCAATACTATTCAATATTGGGCATTGGGATGCCTATATTTTCCCAAATGCATTCTTGAAACCTATTTGGGCTCTTTACTAGGACTATACATTTTTTTGGACTGTTACAAGTTTAACCTAGTACTTTATTAGGGGTGTTAAATACAACTCCCCAAGGTCCTCTCTAAGGGTCTTCGAGGAGGACCATAATATTTGACACTAAAAGTTGTCAATTGATAGTGTGTAATCGACAAAGTGAATAATGCTTAATCGATGGGAGTACGGGTGTCGATGGGAATACGGTTCATTGATAGAGCTCATTGGTTTACACTTACAAATGTCACCAAAAGGCCCTTAAAACCATTATATTTCCCAATCCATTAATTACAAGGACGGTTCGTGGTTGGGAAGATGGTCCATCGACGTGGAGTCGTCGTTTGACCCTCGACTTCATTATCTTAAGTCGGCCAAATAAAGGATGTTTAGTTAATTGGTTAATTAACTAATTAATGGTTAGGGACGATTTTAATTCGTTAGTTGAGGACTATAAAAGGTTTATAAGCCATTAACCTAACCTAACACTACATAATTCCCAAACCAGTATAACTCCCACTTCTTTCTACTTTCTCTCATTACCCCAAAGATCCCATTGAAGAACAAGTTCAGGCCTTATTAGGGCTTCAAGATCATGGATTTCTTCTACAATTCATGGAATCTATTCACTGTTGGGACTTCTTTCCCCAAGAGTTTCTTCACAGTTTAGTTTTCAATGTTTTTCAAAACTATGGTTTTCATCCAAGTTCATGGGTTATCTTTCAAATTGGTGTAATGTAATATTGATTTGATTTATATTGATGGATTATGTAATATTTTTTTTATTTATATCGATGGATTATGATTTTTTTTATTGTTTTTTTGTTGTATTTCTGTAGACTTTAATCTAATTTCCCTAAAAGATCCATGAATGACCTCTTTTTCCTAACTCTAACTATTAATTAGATTGATAGATTATTAGGAATGTTGGATGTGTTATTGTTTAAGTTACTATTATATGATAATGGTGATAGGATTATTAATAAATGCTGTGAAATTGAGGGTGAGATCTTAAAGGAGATTCTTGGAAGCCATTGGTAAGACTTTAAAGATCAAGATTACTTTACTTCAATTATGTTGGTCTATTCTTTATAATTTTGTTCAATTAAAGTATGATGGATGAAGTTATGGATATATGATTATGAAACATGATGATGTGAGCTAATTATAGGTGTGTTGTATGAGAGATTGGAAGTGATTTCTCATGTGCATTCCATTTATTATTATGATATAATGTTCTCACATGATGATAATTTAGTGATCAACGAATGTTCTTTTCCTAGACTTGTGAGCTATTGACATGATTATACAAGGGGTTAGTCTCCCATGACCTAAATTTATATTTGATGTGAAGAAAGACTTAAAGAGATTTGAAAAAGGGAATTTAGCTTAGCACTGAGCGAACTAGCGAATGAGAGGTGTCCCTTCCCATGATGGAAGGTAGGTTCACCATTGTTCTCATGAGATTGACACTATACTACGAGTTATAATAAAGAGGGTTTCCAATATAAATGTCTCTGTTCCTTAACTATGTGACCCCATAGGAAGACTAGATAGTGAATCCACTTAGATGCTACGTTTATGTATGGTTCTACCTTGGCAAGTAGAGCACCTTATTTTGGTGTAGGGTTTCATGACACAGGATTTCATGTTTAGGTAACATGGTCTGTTGTCAGTTATGGTGAATGTTTCCAAATGTGAAATGAATTAGTGAAAGTAACAAGCATGAACACTATCAAGGATGACTTAAGGGACACTTCTTATTTTAGGTAAGGGTATGGAACTTTAGTTATGCACTGCACATGTTAGCGTTGAGGGGATTCCTAATAGGAGGTCTTATGAACTTAATTTATGAATGGAATGCATAATATTGGTTCTATATAATGTCGCTATTATATGATGTTTGTTTCATTTGATGAACATGATATTGGTCTAAATTTCTATGTATAATGATGACTACATATGATCTGATGTTATATAAGGTAAAGGGATTACTTACGGTTTCTTCACTAGTTTACTTGATTGAGGTGGGGTCTATGGGACTTCACATGACAATTGCACTTGTACGCTTGGGTTGGGATTGGGAGTAAGGTCCTTGTATGCTTTGATTATATGAACTCTAGAACTTCAAATGTTGATATGACTTTATATTGAAGTTTTTTTTATATGAATATGAACATGTCTCAATGTTGTTGTGATTATTGACTTGTATATTCTCTTTTGTGTAGATAATGGCTTGCAATGTTACTTAGAATGATTTTAAAGAAAATGGTCCTTTGTTCATATTTTAAAAGGTTTTACCTGCATATGTGTAACACTTCGAAAGTCTAGGACGTGTTCTAGTGCCTAACATAGGTGTATAAAGGTTTAGATACTTTTTTAAGGTCAATTTTTATGAATACATGTCATTTAGGAAGTTTAGAAATCAAAAAGTCAAAGAACGTCTATGACGTCTAGAAACTAGTACAATGAGGTGCCAGTGTGCTTTAGCCTATTTGACTAGGTTTTAACAGTCGGAAATTAAAGAATTTTTGTGGAAGGGTGTCTAACTTTTATTAGAGTTACTTCATCATTGAAACATATGGGTACGACTACCGAAGAACCAACTAAGGGCCCTTGTGCAGGACCCTTGCATTTGGGTTGAAGGTTACCCAAGGTAGTGGGTGTACCAACGACTTCCATCAACGGACCATGTTCTAATCAATGGGGAATCAAACGCCTCCGTAGGTGGACACTTAGAATATTTGGCCAAGTTTAATATTTGACAAGTCACTGAACCAAACGATGTACCAATAGGAAGGTTAGTCCCACGGAATGTCGATTGAGAAACGAGGCGTCGATCGTGGTATCGTCTGTGAGGGAACTGGTTTGCTTCTTGTTTTTAGTTGGATTAATTTATTATTAAGATGGTTAGTTCATTAGATAGGGGTTTAGGAAGTCCAAATTAAGTGGTGTAATGACCTATATAAAGACCCTAAACTAATTAAACTAACCTAAGCCTTAGAATTCACAAACCCAAATTCTCTTCCTTCTCTCTTTGTTCTCTCTCCCAAGTTGAAGAACACCATACAAGTCAAGGTCAAGGTGGGTTATAGGTGTGAAATAACCAAAGTTTTCCATCAATCTTCATCAAATACTAATGTATGGGATTCCTTTCACCTTTGAGATCTCTTTCCCCAAAGGGTTCCTTCCAATTAAGTTCCAAAGTTAAATTTTCATGTGGGTTTCGTCCAATCTAGAAATTGATCATGTAATTTTATTTGTTAATGTTTTCTTCTGATTGTATTGATTAGATTATGATGAATTATGAATATATTACATTACTCATTGATAGATTGGTCTAGTTTGTAGAAGGTGACCTTTTCCCCTTAACCCTAGGTTGTGATCTTGAGTTGAATTGTGTAGTGTTTGTTCAATTGACGTTGTTATTGGTTTAAAAATTACTATACTATGATGATATAATTACAATATATGGATTATTTGAGAGTGGTTGATGGTAAGACCATGTTGATAGTTTTGGAAGAGGAAGAGATAAGGTCTTATGATCTTGATATCCTAATTCTATTGTGATGACTTATACCTTATAATGTTTATTCAATTGAAGTATGTGTGTTGTGTTAAGATTAATAGGGTTTGTATGATGTTGAATGTAAATGTCTTTAATATGGGCTGTGAGGTGTTAACTAAGATGTAAATGTTATCAGAATGGTGATGACTTACACTGTGCCTTATCATGATGTGATTTTGAAAATGTGCTAACCTCACATGTATGAATTGTAATGAAAGGAAAGTACTTATGCAATTCTTATTCAGTTGTGATGTGTAATATATAAGTGATAGACCCTATGACCTAAACTAAGTTATGATTGTAAATAAAGGATTGAAGATATTTCAAACGGGATTCAAGCTTAGCACCGATTGAAGTAGAGTGAGGAGTGTCCTTTCCCACATAAGGAAGGTAGGATCACTAATTTACTCTTGAGATTGGAGACAATACTGCATGTATCATAAAGAGGGTCCCAACTGTATCTCCTAGTTCTTGAATTATGTTCCCCCATAGGAATTCAAGCTAGTGGATCCATGTAGTTGCTATGTTCATGTTATGGGGCTATGCTCTTGTATAGTACATGGTATTGAGTTGATGAATATGCAATAATGACTTCTATTGGTTCTTGAATGTGCATATGGCTTCCTTAATGTAAAATGGCATATTTTAATGAAATGTCCCTTTTTAGCATTATTTGATATTATATGTGCATATGGTCTCATACATAGTCCATGTGATGTGATAACACCATTTTCTCTTTTTTCCCCAACATATTAGTCTCCACCGTTGAAGGGATTTCGAGATGACTTTGAAGAAGACTTGGGATTCTCAATCATCCAAGTTGGGTAGCTCCTCACTTTCCGAGGGCGATGTCACTATCAAGCTAATGGAGTTGTTTTAGTTTTAAGACTTCTAAGTTCTTTCTTTTTCATTTGAGTATTAAAGATTGTATAGTCTATATGTGGCTTTATTACGTTGATTTATGGGGTATGCCCAATTGATATAATCTAGTTTTAGATTATTATGAGATGAGACACTCTTTAAAGACTATCTTATATTTTATATATCTATGTGCAATAAAAGTAGAAGACTATATAATCTTCTTATATGAAGGGTCTATGTATACTCGATATGAATATATTATGTGTACAAGAGAGGCAAATGTAAACCTCATGATAGATAGAAAAGTTTTGTATTTTCCGCATTTTTAACCTACGAATGTAATGATGTAAACTAAGAAGCTAGTCCTAGTCCTCAAAGAGGACGCTGATGCTGGTTATGAGTGAGGGTGCTCCCTAGATGTGATAAACTTGGTATCAGAGCCTGAAGTTGAATATCTTTTGAGTCAATGTCTCTATGTACCACGTCTATGTAGATTCTTACTCATAATTGTGAAGCGCGCCGCACTTATAAATAGGAAACTATATGATGCTTAGAGAACTCGCATTTTCTTTAGAAACCAATGTCGTGCCTCAAGATTCTTTGACTCTATGTACCTTTATCATCTAATCCTCTTATTATGATTATAGTAAAGGGATACTCGAAGGAATGCGACATGAAAACTTGAAGAAGAAATTGCCAATGCGGGAGATCCTCCCCGTGGTGATCAAGTCCCTCCTCTTGAAGAAGAATCTAATGATGTCCAAGCTCCGGTCAATCCTCCACCTATGAAGGATGGTGACATAAGGACTTCCTTTCACCAAATGGACCAAGCCATTACCACACAACCACAGGCCGTCACCACTCAACCCCAAGCCAGGACGGCCCAAGATAATCAGAAGGTGCGCTGCCTTTAATAGTGATCATATCTAGTTCGGAAAGCTGTCTTGGGAACATCTTCACCTCTCACCCTAAGTTTTTGACATCCCGACCTAAAGTCAATCATGGAAATGTAACTAGAACCTTGGAGTTGATCAAATAGATCGTCAATCCTAGGGAGAAGATACTTGTTCTTTATGGTGACCTTATTAAGTTGGCAATAATCAATACACATTCGAAGGGACCCATCCTTCTTCTTAACAAATAAGACCGGAGCACCCCATGAAGAAATACTAGGTTGAATGAAACCCTGGTCTAGTAAATGTTTGAGTTGGAGCTTCAACTCTTTCAATTCTGCCAAATGCATCCTATATGGGGTAATTGAAATGGAATTCATATCCGGTAATAAATCAATGTCAGAGTCAATTTCTCGTTCGGGAGGAACTCGTTGAAAGTCATTAGGAAAAACCTCTAGGAATTCCTCACTACAGGGACTAACTTAATGGAACGAGTTTCACATTCAATTTCCTTAACTCTCACCACATGGTATAAACAACCCTTGGCTATCATCTTAGAAGCCTTAAAATAATAAATGATTTGACCCCAGGGCATAGAATTTACCCCCTTCCACTCTAAAATGGGTTCATTTGGGAATTGGAACTTCACTACCCTTGTTCTACTATCTATGGAAGAAAAACAATCATGAAGCCAATGTATTCCCGAAATAATATCAAAATCAAACATGTCCAGTTCTACTAAGTCAACAAGAGTAACTCTATTGGCAGCATCACAGTACATTCCATATAGACTCTTTTTGAAACTACAGAGTCACCCATTGGGATATAAACAAAAAATGGTTCAATAAAAACATCGGGAGGTACATCAAACTTCCTAGCTACCAAAGGTGTAACAAAAGAAAGGGTAGCACCTGGGTTAAACAAAGCATAAACATAAACAGAGAAAACTTGTAACATACCCATCACAACATTGGGAGAGCTCTCTTGTTCACCCTAGCCTTGAGTGCATCGAATTGTTCCTTTTTGGATCTTCAGAACTAGGACCACTTGGTTGAGTTTGGCTATTCCCCTAACTTTGGCTTCTCACATTAGGAAAATCTTTCACAATATGGACACCTTTGCAACAACCAGAACAACTATTAGTTCCAACAAGGCATTCACCCAAATGTCTCTTACCATACTTACCACAAGTTGGTCTTTCTCTTGGTGAATCAACATGTCTCCCTTTTTGAGGTTAAGGATTAGAACTACTAATTGCGATTATTTGAGACATTTGAAGGAACTTGGTTTGAAAACCTCTTCTTGAACTTAGGCTTGTCTTGAACATCAAGACTACTTTTATAAGAAGCACTTTCAAAAGACTTTGCCCTCTTAGCTTCCCTATTCCTTTTCCTTAGATGACTTCCCTCAACCTGTTGAGCATGAACCAGCAGCCTAAAAAGAATCATATTGTTATTAAGCATGGTTGCACATCATTCTTCTTGAAGCTCTTTGGACAATCTGGTTACATAACGACTCATTTCATCCCTAGCATTAGAAAACAAAGAAGAAGCATATTTGGAAATCTTAATGAACTTTAAGGAGTATTCCTTGACACGCATACCTCCCTGATGAAGTTTGATGATATCCGCTACCTTAGCTTCTCTTTGTTCCCTTGGAAAGAATCTATCAAGAAATTCCCTTTAGAAGATGTCCCAAATCATGAAACCACCTCCTAAATCCTACTATCCTTCCCCTGATTTGCCACGTCATTGAGCTGATAGGAAGCAAGCTCAGCCCTCTCAGTAATACCTACCCCCATAGAAAACAAAATCTTGTACACCTCATCAAGGAAATCTTGGTTCTCTGCATCAACTTTTGATCCAAAGAACATGTGAGGATTCATTCACGTTAAATCTCTCAAACGGCTAGACATAATACTAGCATGTTGGTTCTTTCGAGGAACAACCTCCCAATTAGGTTGAGACATGATGGATTGAGCTTGGGTGGTGACATCTTGGGCCATTTGGAAGAAGGCTGCCCTCATTTCACCATCCATCATGGCCGGATCCTTCACCGAAACTTGATCATTTTCAACAACTTGAACTTGAGGAGGAAGTTGATTGCCTTGTAGATTAGCTCCCACATTAGCCATCTCTTCTCGTACTCTTCTCGTTGCTTTCCTTCTTGTGTTCATCGCCTATAACAACAAGAAGTGCATTCGATCTAAACGACACATAGTGTCAAAACTCTGAAGTCATGGCATACTAGTACTAAGAAAAAGACTCATCCACAATTGTGGCACACTTCACAATCATGAAGAAGACACTAGGTAATGTGGTTTAGTGAGAAATTGTTACTAAGGATATTTAACCTCATGCTTTGATACAAAATTTGTCACACCCGGAGAGCATACCCCAGATGCAACCGGCATCGTCGTCCTCTCAGAGGACTAAGACAAGCCCTTAGCATTCGTCATAACATATAATCACTTAAAATTAGGGAAAATTAAAACTTTTACATTCTATTTGAAGTATACTTAGACTTCATACTTAACATTAATAATGATATACGATATTCTAAAAGCTTGTGTCACATATATAAAACCATCTAAAGAGTACGAATCTTGACCTAAATAATAAACATTACATATTCCATATAGACCTTAATACAAACGAATCCAAAGAACATAAATGTAAATAGAATATTCTTAAAATCTACTAATGCCTTGATAAAAAGAAATATGAAAGATTGAATCCCCAAACATGAGGACATACAAACACTTGGAGAAAGAGTTCCAAGCTTCTTTAATCGACCTTCTTAATCTTCAAATGGCGTACCTTACATTTGTAGCAATATAAAGTAATGGGGTTAGTATGACACATGTACTAAGTATGGGTATATGCATAATATTTAAGGACATGCATGAAAAAGGATCAATTATAATATCTTTAGAAAGCATGCTAAGTCATGTGAATGTGTTTTATGAATATACCAGAAAACATATACAAGTTAAGGACTTCGTCAACTTAAAACATGGTTATAATAAAACACACAAATCATATAGTCGTGTTAACATTCATATTCAATAGATAACATATACATAACATACAAAACACTTACCAATGATCCCATCCCCCAACCTACAAGTGAAATGGTCATGTGAATCCCCATAACCCCACACAACCAAGTAGATAAGATAGGAGACCATGAGTAAATCTTTGATTCATATAACTTGTAACATAAGTAGTCATCACTTCATTTAATGATATAACCCAATAACATATCCATCATAATGACCAACATCATATTATATTAACTCATGCATCATAAAAATATACCTTTCATGTTATCATATTACACAAGAACAATCTCCTATGACTTCCCTTAAAGTCAACTTCTGCAATGTCTAGGTAGAGTCCCATGCCCCTACCTATACTATGTACACTCTTCAAGTACCCCTAGTCAACGTTCATTTACTTGTCTTTCATTTTACATGAGGGAACATACACCTTAACCAACGTAGACCATGTGAGTAAAATTTGGAATCCAGTGTCATAAAACCCCACACCGAAAGAAGGTGTTCTACCATCCATAGTAGAACCAAACAGGACATAGCTTTCTAGGTGGATCCACTAGCTAGTATCCTATGTTGGCTACATAGTTCAAGAACTAGGAGATGTATTAGAGACCAATAGCTCCACATTACATTGAAGCCTCTATCTCATGAGAGTTATTGTGACCTACCTTTCATCTAGGGAAGGGACACCTCTCATATCTAGTTCATCGGTGCTTCGCTTAAGTCTCTATCTTGAATAATCTTTAAGTTGTCTTTTATCATAAACTTATCATAGGTCATAGGATATTAACTCCTTGTATAAACATGATCATGAGCTCTTCAGGATTAGATGAGAATTTCCTTTCATCGCCACCCTTCGCGAGTGAGATTAACATAGTATAATCATCTTTTGTAAAGCATACAAGAGAATATCATAACTTGCATTATCTAATTCTTATAATGATCTCACAATTAACTTGTTTAGATCCCCATGTATATACATAGAAACATCACACATAAATCAATAGCATTGTAACATCATTTATGGGCTAACATATCCAACATATAGTAATCACGACATTTGAAAGACTTACCTCTTGCTTCCAATAACCTTATTCAAGCTCTTCCATTCAACATACAACATTCATAACCATAACATAGTGAAATACTTATTTGCATAACCAAGGCCAAATCTGCAAATCATATAAAAGATCAAATTCATAATGTGGGATAAGGAAAAAGGGTAATTAAAGAGTTCATTCAAGTAATAGTACCAATCCCAATGTTTTCATACTTATACTAAGTAGAGACAACCATTCGGTACTATAATCTAAATAAGAACTTGCTTCACACGAAATTCAAACATTACTAACCACATACTCATCAATTCGTGTGAAATCTACCATACAAAACAATTACTTTTCATCAAAAATTCCTAAATATAGAGTTAGGAAGAAAGTCCATTGTGTAGAGTAAAAACCATAGTATTTGAATATCTTGAAAAACTATCTTTGAAAGGACCTCTTGGGTAAATGAATCCCAAGAGTGAAAAACCCATACCTTATAGACGAATAATCCACGAAATTTTATTGGAAACTTCGAAGCCTTTCTCTTCTTCCTTAAGATCTTCTTGTTCATGAATGGAGTTTAAAAAAGAGAGTTTTTCATGAGAGAGATGGATAATTGTGTTTGAATCTGATTGGACGTGTATAAATTGGACTGAAACTGACTTATAATACATATATAGTCGTCCTATAAAATACTCAAAAGGCGCTCCACTTAAAAGGGTCTCTTAATGAAGTTAAATTACCAAAAATACGACTTTAACAATTTTGGGAAGTCGCTGCGCGTCGCGGGGCCAAATCCCGTCATTTTTCTGAAATTTTGGGTTGAGGCAGTGAGGTGCATGTCAGCCTCACATCGTGAGGCTTCCTCTTAACTCTAGAGGCAGTGGACTGCATGCCGCTTGTGCGTCGCGCCCTCCAATTCTGCTTGTTCGTAGGCTGCTAGGCAACCTGCTCATCCATGTTTGGGTCCTTCCCAAGAACCCTTTGTGTGGTACTTGGGGTGTGATTACCAGACGTTTGGACCTTTTGTACTACATACTACCTATCCAAGGTCTCTTTTGAAGTTTTTGACTTCAATTGACACTTCAAAACCTTCACCCAACATAGGGACGTCAACTAGTTCAAATTAGCTAGTTTCCGGACATTATGGTCTTTCTTTGTCGTTTTGGCTCTAATCTTTTCTAAATGAACTTATTACATTAATATAAATCTTTAAACATCATTTTAAACATCATTAATTATATTAATCTCTATTTGGAATTTCTAGAGTGTTACACTTGTGTCCCTTACTTGATACATGTACATTATGAATATGAACATCTTGATCTAGTAGGCTTAGGCACCTTTGTCTTGTATATGATATGAAGATGAATGTTGAATGAAAGTCTGGGATTGGTAGACCTAAGATGGTGACCTTCTAAGCATGACTAATATGTGGAACATTCTATTGAAAGAAGGTTAAGAATGAGCTATCCTTATAGACCATTGAGTGGCAGCCCTAATGGACCTATCTTTGGTAGGTGCATTATGACTAGGCAATGACTAAGAGATGGCACCTTTTCGTATGTTTCTTTTTATTGAACAAACTCTATGAGAACAAATGCTAGCACCGAGTAAATATGATATGGGTTGTAGAATTACTTAAGAAGTAGAAAAGAGTACAATGTATCTCTACATGAGAAATAGACTAGAGTTCATAAAAGACCTTGATATTCCTTAACCATGTTCATACATGGGATGTGTCCTAGTTTTACTCTTCGCAAATAGAACACCCTCCATCGGAGTAGGGTACACTCTGTATACCATGAGTAGCTAGTATGGTCTATGTGGGTTATTGCCTATTCTCATCATGTGGAATACGTTCTAGTATTTGATATGTTATACAACTTTTAGGTACTGGAATGAGACGCTATCTAGATATGGCACGAGTAGGCTTTGATGGTGCTAGAGTGTAGGTTCATTAGGTCTTTCTATGACCATCATGTGATGTCCTTAATGAATGACTCTTCTAATTGACTTAGGTAAGCTTGAAGAGGGTGTATGGGCTATCTCTTCTAGTCCTACTTAGGTGAATCTTGGAGTAACCTTAGGTGGGGAGTAAAAAAAGGGAAATGGGAACAATATTATCTTAGGTAGTCTTAAGTATTGTTTAGGTAGGCCTGAAGAGGGTGTATGGGCGGTCTCTTCTTATCTTACTTAAGCAAGTCTTAGGATAACCTTTGGTGGGACGTGTATACGTCTATATGGGTTGAAGGGATGTTGATGGCATACTGTGGAATATGATTTATATACATATATGTTTACTTTTAAGTGAATATTATATTGTCTTAAAAGGTTTTCTCAAAAAGAGCACGTTTCATACAAAAGTCCATTTATCATGATTTTATGCATTATGTCATCGTTAGTACAATGTTTGTACAAATTCCATACATTTTATCGATCTCTAAAGGTGTAGGTGGCATTTGAAAGGAGTCTAGAAGTGGAAGTTTTGATTAGTGTTCATTCAAGCAAAGAGTTGGTATGTCCTCACTAGATTCGAGGACACCTTGATGTTTAGTTTTCCTTATTGAAAGTATTTTAATAGTCTTAGCTATTTTCCTTCATGTTGAAGTATGGGCCGTGTCCCAATATATTCGTATGTCTAAGATGGTGTTTTTCATACATAGGCTTTCATTATGTTTTTCTAAAAACTGGATATTTTGAAGTACTATTATTTCATGTGAAAAGTTTTAATTCTGCATTACTTATCATACATGTATGCAATTAACGATGTCAAAGGGCTTGCACAAGACCTCTGAAAGGTCAAGTACGTCGTGTTCCTATTCGAGAATGCCCTAACTTCTGGGGGGTACTCTCGGGATGTGACATCCCTGATAATAGTCATATCCTATAACAACAATAAAATGGTTAGATCAAAAGAACATATAGAGTTAAGACTCTTGAGGCACGACAAAGGAATACCAAGAAAATGAGAATTTCCATGAATTATTAAGCCTCTCATTCATACGTGTGGCGCACTTCACAATTATGACCATGACACTGCATAAACGTGGTTAAGTTAGACATCAAATCCTTAGGTTGCTCAAGCGCATGTTCTGATACCACGATTGTCATTATTGGGGAGAACCCCCTAGACATAACTGGCATGTTAATTTTCGAAGAGGACTTAGACTATTTCTTAACATTCATCATTACATATCATAGGTTGAAAATATGGAAAATTTAAAATTTTTACAGTTTGAAGTATACTTAGACTTCTAATACATCATATATGGTGTTTACATAAACTTCTCGTTTAGCATAAACACTCAATTCAGAGTCAAATATATTGTATCACATTAAACCATCTTAAAGAGTATTACAAAGTTGGGCATAACCCAAATACTAGTATAGTATGCCACATATAGTCTTACAATAATACTGTCAAGAAATAGGAAATGAAACAATCGTCGTTAGAAGTAAGCTACACTACTAAGATAGAAACGTGGCACCATCCTCAAACATTGAGGACTTATCAACAACATTGAAATGATGTCCAAGTCTTCTTGCAAATGGCATCTAGCACATCAGCGGCCCGAACCTACATATTTGTAGAAATAAAAAGAATATTGGTTAGTACAACCACTTGTATTAAGTTTGGAGACATATGCAAGTAAAACCATTTGAAGACATGCACAAAAGGAACTATTTTTTTAGCAACATGCTAAGCTATTTGAAAATCCCTTATGCACAATCAAGGGCACATACAAGTAAACTATCACACCATAACCAAGACATGTTCATATAAGTAAGGACAACATCACCTTAAAGTCATACAAACATTTCATGTTCAATAGTTAATATCATCAACACATACAAGACCCATACCAACAATCCCTTCCAAAGTTTACTAGTGCAATTCTCATGTGAAGCCCATAACCCCACATTATCAAGTAAACAAGAAAAGAGATCATAAGTAATGCCTTGCTTAATATAAGATAACATCATACATAGTCAACTTCTATATATAGCAATTTAGACCAATATCATGTTAGGCAAAGTAACTAACATCATATAAAGTCAACATCATGTAATTCATGATATTATAAGAGCATAAAAATGAGCCCCTAGGACTTCCCTTAAGGCAAACTTGTGCTACGTATAAGTAGAATCCCATACACCTACCTACAATAAGTAGTAACCATTTAGTCACCGTAGTTAGTGTCCATCTTCATTACTTCATTCACTCATTTTACTTTCAGGAACAATCGCCTTAACCAAAAATAGACCATGTGAGAAAAAAACATCTAAACTAGTGTCATGAAACCTTACACCAAAAGAAGGTGTTGTACTTTCCAAGGTAAAACCAAAACAGGAACATAACATTCTAGGTGGATCCACTAGCTAGTATTCCTATGGAGGAAATATAGTTAAGGAACTAGGATATACACTAGAAACCCTTTTTATTTACAATTTCATTGTAGTCTCAATCTCATGAGAACCATTGTGAACCAACATCTCAACATTGGGGAGGGACACCTTTCATATATAGTTCATTCGGTGCTAATCTAAAATTAATTTTTTAAATTCCTTTAAGTCATTCTTAATCATCAAACCTTAATATAGGCCATAGGATACTAACCCCTTGTATAATCATGTCATAGCTAATTAGTTCTTGAACGAGAACTTCCTGTCATTACAAATAATCATTAGTGATATCAACACATCATAGTCATAGTAATAAGCACACAAGAGAATCCTTGTCAACCTTGTATCATCATACAGTTACCATTATCTCACAATTCAACATATTCATAACATGCCATCAAAATAATCATAATATTCTTAATCTAGTCATATTATCATTCATCAAATGAATATCAACATCAATAACAACCATCATTATTGAAGTAGAGAACTCATGGTTACAAGAAACCGTGCCAATAGCTTCCAAAACCTCCTTCAAGATCTTACCGTCAATGAATCACAACAATCAAATAATCCAATAACCATCATCATAATATAGTGAATTAACAAAAACATAATCAATTCAAACAACCTTAATAATCTACACGTCCAATTCATACATAGGGTTAGGGAAAAGGGTTCAATCATGGATCTTCAATGGAAACTAGGTGATAGACTAAGAACTAGTAAAATTATACCATTAAACAATAATATTTTATCAAGATAAACCAGTAAAATAAAACATTAATTCCATTTGAAAAGGAATATATGAATGTTGATGAAAACCCATGTTGTAGAGATCTTTTGGAATCAATTATGAAGAGCCTCTTGAGGAAAGATATCCCAAGAGTGAATAGCTTCCATACCTTAATATTACTTGAAGATTGATGTAGAAAAACGTGAGTTTTTGAGACCTAGTGAACCTTCAACATTGGTTTTCAATGATGTCTTTGGGAATCGAGAGTGAAATGAGAGACAATTGGGTTTAGGAAATTATGAAGTGTTGAGTTAGTTTAATGAGGTTAACTCTTTTTTAGTCCCCAACAAACCTAGTAAACCACCCCTTAACCCTTAATACATTTATTAAACGTGTATAATTAACCTTACTTTGACCGAAACAAGGCAATGGACTCGAGTGCCAAACACGGTTGCCCGTCTACATGGCGTCGACTAGAATGCTGTCCGTACTGATAGTCTGTTGTTTTGGTCAGAGAGTCATTTTTCAGCCATTTTCAAAAATGTCTTAGTCATTTTTCAGCCATTTTCAAAAATGTCTTAGTATGGACCTAGGACCATCATTGACGGGCCGTTGACTCATCGACGGCTCGTCGTTTGGTCCATCGTAAGAAACTTTCATTTGAGAGCTTTTTGGTGAAATGCAAAGGTCCTCCTCAAGGATCCTTAGGGTGGTACTTAGGGAGTCGTACCCAGACATTTCGACCCTAAACTCAATCTATTACATGTTTAACACCTTTTTACAAAATTTGACTAAATTCTGACTCTCTAAACCTCTTGTAACAAACCAAGGCACCCTAGCTAAATTTCACTAGTCTCCGGATGTCTTGGTCGTTTCTTGATGTTTTAAATTCTAACACTTCCTAATTAGGTTGAATATATTAGTTTAGGCTTATAGATAGTTTTTTAAGTCTTAGTTCATCATGTGAGGCACTAGACTAAGTCATCAAATTCCGGAGTGTTACAAATAAAACAATTCTCACAACAATGCCGACAAGACCATGTTTATAATAATTATAGAACATAAATACCGCCAACATAACTGGACATATCAATAATTACAATACTATATCAATTCACAAAATATAGATACATTAGGTCAATTTACCACGTTTCCGTCATCATCATCAACATTCCTTAACCTTTTCAATCAATTCACTCTACCAAGGCTATTACCAATATCTATATACACAATACTAAGCCAACAACCAATCCATATCAATGCTCCAACAAAAATATAATATGAATATCATCATAATAAGTCATCCTATGAACAATTCTATCATGATATATACACAATTCAATAGGCTAATACAATCTACACATGAATTTACTATGATTAGGCCATGATCAATTCACCCACTTTATAGCCAAAAATAGCAATTCATGAAAACCATGGGTTCATGGAGTTTTTGATTTTAAGACATTCAATTACAATCAATTAGATCATAAAACATTTATTCAAAACCTTTTATGCAAGAACCCATGGCTATTATTCAAAATAGTATTTCATAGTTTTAGAATATCTCAAAAAGATTTTGTAGTTTAACTTATTGAATGAAGAATATTGGAGGATGAAACACTATAACCATATTGAATATAATCCACAAATTTTATTGAGAATCAAAGGAGAAATCCAATTCCTAGACTCAACCTTGCTTCAAGCTTCAATGGATCTAGAGAGAACTCTTTTGGTTTTGGGGTTTTGTTTTTTGATAATGATGTCGAAGTCTAGGGTTTAGAGTCTTAGCGACCTTAATACAACATAAAATACCCAAAAAAACCATGAATGATTTAATTAAGAACCTAGTTGAATTTCCCAAAAATACGCAAACATGGTCGAGACACCTGAAAAGAATTGCACATGTCAATCAATGTTGGCATCTATAGGCCGACGACCAGACGACGGGCCGTTCTGCAGGACGTCGTTTTTGTTAGAGACTGTAATTTGGAGGATTAAGATCCCACACCTATGTAGGAATCAACACCCCCATTTACGGGGCATAGAGTGCTTGACGAGGCGCCGTTCAAAGTCGTCGATGGCGACTGCCTTGGGAAGTTTCTTGCCAAAGTTTGGGTCCTCCTCAAGGTTCCCTGCGGTGGTTCTTGGAACGTCATGCTGAGAAGTTTCAACCTTAAATACGTTCATAAAGATGTTTGGAACGTCTACTATCAATTTGAAATCCAAACAACACGTAAAACATGCAAAGGCACATTAGAGTACATAACGACTAGTTTCCAAACGTTTTGGATGTTCTTGGACTCTTGACTTCCAAACGAACTTCTAACACTTGTATTCATAAAGTTTAGACCTTACCTACAAATGACACACATTTTATGATCTAGAATAACCTAGTTCATTTTTAGGGGTGTTACATTCTCCCCCACTTGGACAACATTTATTCTTGAATGACATTAAAACACTTCCAACACTTTCAATAGATACAGACTCAAGACTAGCAACTCATAACCATACCACACCATGTATAATACTGATAGATAGGAGGAACATCAACTCCACATTTTCAAGAGACTCAAAGTACAATAAAAAAGTAGGAACAAAATTTAAAACATATCATGCAATAAGACTATACCTTTTTAATTTCACATATGAATAACTTCCTTCTCCACATATCATCGTACTCATAACATTATTCCGAAGCACATTATGTCAAATCTCATAAACACAATTTTGCCACATTTTCAAGTACTTCACTGTAAAACATTCTTACTAGTTCACTTATGCAACATTTAAGCAATTAAGCATAAAGGTATTGACAATATAAGAGACAAAATCATTTAAGCTCACTTTACCACATAAACATAACCTCATGAAAATTCACAATGCAAGGACAACTCATTTTCACTTAGACTCATAAACACATGCAAAATGCTACTATAAAATCTAACTCTCAAGATTGATATAATTTAAGAGAAGACATAACAAATAACGTCCCAACTATTCACCATACTCCCCCACATAGAGGGAACCCATCACAATTTAAAAGATAAAACCATAACATACCGGTATCCTTATCCGGATTCGCTTTAGCTTGGAGGCAATAGAAATGATTCCTCTTTGGTGCACGATCAACTGGAGCATTAGGAGGAACATGATAGGACTCACTTCTTCTAGCTGCAATATTTTGACAATCACTCACCTTATGATATCCTTTCCACAACAAAAGAACCCATTAGTTCTGGCTAGACACATTCCAAAGTGTTCCCACAAATAGAACAAGTAGGCTTAATACTCTGAGAACAACCACTTCTCTCATAAATGACCTTAGGAGAACTAGACCCATCTTGATTTGGAGCCCTCTTATTGAACTTAGATTAGTTTTGCTCATCAGATCTACCCCTCTTAAAGTTGCATGAAATCTTACTAAGTTTCAATCTTCAATGGATTGTGCATACCTCATAAGTCTAGATAGGTTCATGTAATTATGGAGCATGTCTGTACGACACTCTTCTTTCACAAGGTCGGCAACACCAGTAACAAACCTACTCATCTCATCTCTACGGTTAGACACCAAAGATGGAGCATACTTAGATAATATGGTAAACATAAAATAATACTCCTCGACACTAATGTTATGTGTCCTAAGGTTTATAAACTCCTCAACCTTCACCTCCCTCTCCTCATGGGGAAAGTACTTTCCTAAGAAAGATTCCTTAAACTTTTCAAATTCTATGGGACCCGACTCAACCATCCTATTATTTTTCCATTGAGTGCACGATACTTGAGAAACTTATCTCAATTGATATAATGCTAAATCCGCCTTCTCCCTAGAAGTCACCCCATAGCACTCAACACCTTATAGACACCATATAAAAACTCTTAGGGATCCACTCCCACCCTAGAACCAAAAGATAGGAGGATTCATCCTCATAAAAGTCCATCAATTCATAGATCATGATACCCTCAAGAACATTCATCTTAGGCCAAATATCTCTATTAAATTGAGACATCATGGATAGGGCTAGGGCAAAGAGAGTATCTCTAATGGTCAAGACACTAAAAATGAACTAAGGTGTCTAGAGCCTCACATATGCCTAAAAAGGTTGTATTGGTTATTTGAAGTGGTTTGGAGGTCAAACGTCTAACAACGACAAAGACGTTCAAATGTTAGACTTTAAACGTACTAGTGTGTTCTAGAGTGCCTTTGTATATATTTTATATTTTTTGGATGTATTTAGGTTTGAATCATCCGTTCACGACTCCCCAACGACCACCAGAGGGTCCTTAAGGAGGACCCTAAGGCTGACCAAACACGGCTTAGGCAGTGTGTAATCAATGGATCGTGCCTGGATCGACCCACCGTCAATTGGGAGAGTTGCTCCACACATAGGTGTGTGAGATCAGCCGCCAAAAAGGGAGACTCTGTCCCAAACTACTACTGTGCAGCACGGCACCGCCATTCCATCGACGGTCTGTCGCCATGTATGTTGACTGGACCTGAAACAATATGCCTGCTCACTGCCAACTTAAAGGGATGAATGGAAATGTCACCACACGTCCTAATTAAACTATGGGTGGTTATTTTAGGTGTGTATAGGTAATAAAACTTATTATATAAGGCTAAACTCTAATTTATAACTCACTCTTCCAAGTCAAACCTTCCCTCCCAAATATGAACCCTCAAAAAACCGCAATTGGAGACCAAGCTCAAGAAAAAGCTTTGGAGGTGGATTCTTGGTGCATTAATCTCAAAATTTCGTGTCTCTTATTGTGTTAAGGTATTGTAGAACTTCATCCTAATTTAATCTTAAATCTAATGAGTTCTTTCCAAGGTTTTTCAAACATGATTCTATGACAAAAATCTCATCTTTCAATCTTGCCATGGGTTCATTGTTAAAGTGATTTCCAAAGCATTCTAATGATGATTGTATGATTAATCTATTGTAAGACCTCAAAAATGACTTAGGTGAACTATATACTAACATGATTATCTTGATGGTCTAAGGTCCTGAATAGGTATATTGTGTGTTAATGAGGCAGTGTCAAAGAGATTAGGTGCATTGAAAGTCAAACGTCAAGGGACGACTAAGACGTCCGACGACTAAGTCACCTATGTGCCACATATGTGTTTTTATGTGTTTATGTGTTATTAATGAGGTTGTAAGGTCCTTAAATGAGTTATTATTAAGTATATAGGCAGTGTGTAATGTTTCGTGAAGTTTGGAGGTCAAACGTCCAAGAACGTCCATGGCGTTCGAAAGGTTCGCCTTGAAATGACCTTGTGTTTCTAAGCATGTTTCATCGCGTTTTACGTGTTATTTTCAGATGAAATTCATGTGAGAGGTGCTAAACTTATATACAATCATGTTTGGGTTGGAAATGTCCGGTCAAACATCCCTAAGGACCATCCACGGGTCCTTGAGGAAGGACCCAAAGTTTGTGCCAAAACTGTCCAAGACTGCCAACCAACGGTAGGCAATCAACGCCCTATTGGTGGGGTCTCTTTGATTGATAATTAGGAGTGGGGTAGAGGAAGCTCATGACAGGTCTCAGTCCTAGACCACGAACCATCAGGACGGTCCATTGGTCAAGGGATGGACCATCGATGAGCAACCGTCGTTGGGGTCTGCTCCCTGCACAAGTTGACCCTAAGTTGAGGGGTGAACTTTTAATTTCACCCCACTTCCAAATAAGAGTATTGGCGGTTCCTAACGGGTATTTTGGGTTTTTTAAGTGTGTATATAAGTCTATAACACATTGAAGACTTCATTCTTCTAACAAATACCCCAAAATCCCTTAGAAGTTCCTTAAGACTCCATTGAAGTCCAAAGAGAAGAATAATCTTCATTGAGGTATGACTTTTGATCCTTGAAACTCATTTCATCAAGGATACCAACTCTCAAGAAGTTTTCTAAAGTTTTCAAAGTTGAATTGACCAATTTCATGTTTCTACCATGGGTTCTTGCATTAATTGTTTTTAAATGTTTATTATGGAATAAATTGTTATAGAATTGATGATTTTATTCTAAATAACCTATGTACCCATGTAATTGATGAACCCTAGTTTTTCACTATGTTATGGGTTACTTCATATTGACCTAATGTATATGAATTATGATGTAGATTTCAACGACCGATCTAATGATGTAATAATTGTATTCAATTGAAATCTAGGTTGTATTAGATTGATGAATCTTCATTGAATTGACCTAGTTTCATTTATTATTATAGTTTATGCTGAGTTGATGTCCATGGCAATTGCTAAGGGCCATATGATATTGAATTGGATGATTTAGCATCGAATTGAGATGTTGAGGATGGAGTGGTGGTACACTTCCCTATTTCCTTTATTTTGTTGTTATTTATACTTCAATTTTATTGTGATTGGTATGGTCTACTTATGGTGGCGGCGTTATGTGCTTTACTTGCAATTGATATGGCCTTATCGGCGTTACTTTATGTATTATACTGATCATGGCCTTGTCGGCAACTACTTGAAATAATGTGTCTATTTGTGTAGTTGATTATGTAAAGCATGATAATGTCTATCTACATGTGATGTCATATACGTGTTCTTCTATTAATGCTATTTAGGTGATCATGTTAGACTATGACTTTGACTTGTGTGTATAGTCTTAGGGTTGATGTTGTTTATTCCTAGTTGATTATATGAGTCCATGATGGTCATATTAATGATGTAATGATGGTGTATAGGGTGACTTAAACATGATAGTAGTTACTTCTATGTGCTTCTAGAATGACATGTAATGTGTGTTAAGGTGAAGTATGTGGTGTCTTTTCTTGGTTGACTTGTGTCCCTTACTGGATGCTTGTATGAATAGGATCATGTGATTTTTTCACTTAGGATGTTAAAGCTCTTAGTCTTATATGTATGAATGTTATGAGACCTTAATTGATGATAAGAGAGTCTTTTATGTGAAACCTTGAACCTAGTGGTGAGGTTGGTAATGTTGAAGTACAAAGCCGTAATGGTATCCTTCAAAGTAAAGGAATGATGGACTTAAGGTTGATTGGCTGGAACGGCATCATGTCAAAACTTAGGAAAGTCATCATGATCTTCTTATCGCCAATGTAAGGTAACCTAAAGGACCTATTTGGTAGGGTTATGTAATTGGGTTATGAACTAGACATGAAACCCCTTTATATGAACCTTAATGTGAATTACTCTATCACAACGAAGGCCAGCACCGTGTGAGTACGGTAAGGGAATAGTTTTTTTAATCAAATAATGAGATAGTATACAAAGCATGCCCTTCATATTCCTTAATCATGTGCCTACATGGGATGTGTCTAAGTTCTACCATTGGCAAGTAGAACAAACTCATCGGAGTACGATAAAACTCTGGATTCCACGTCTTGCTATATGGTCTATGTCGGTTATTGCCTATTCTCATCATGTGAGATACTTACTATCATTAGAGAAGTTCTATGAAATTTAGGTGGTGGTATGGGACACTATCTTGACATTGCAGAATAGGCTTTGAAGGTGTTAGTTGGATTCCCTATGTCTTGTCTAAGAACATTACTTGAATGTCCTTTATGTGATGTATGAGTCTCTTAATGAATTAATGAAATAATGACTTATGTTATGAAACATGTAAATGAATGAGTACCTAATCTAAAGTGACTTAAGTATTCCTTAGTTAAAGTGTGAAAAGGGCATATGGGATGATCTCTTCATGTCTTACCTTGGGAACTCTTAAGAATCACTCTAGTTAGGGAAGTTGGTTGATTTTGTGGACATGATCTAAGCCTTAGGTAGTCTTAAGGATTAATTAGGTAATCTTGAAGAGGTCAATCATGGACGTTATCTTATTGATTTACTTAAGTGGGTGTTTTGATAGCCTTTGGAAGGAAAATGTCATATCATCTTTATCTTGGTGTATTAAGTGAGCATGATTCTATGCTAGGTAGTCTATAGGATCTCTTGAGTGTGTGTGTAAGGTATTGTATGGGCGGTCGCTTCACAACTCACTCAAGTGAGACTTAGAGTCAAATTTTGTAGAAGAATCTTACATTGATGTTTATGGTGTCTTGTAAGTGTGTATGTGACTCATCATAAGTAGTCTTGAGTATCATTTAGGGATATCTAGAGAGGTTTATGGGTGGTCCCTCTTTGTGTTACTTAAGTGAGTCTTAGGATATCTTTAAGCGGGATAATTACATAATAGAAGATGTCCAAAAGTGAAGGAAATCAACTTCACTGTACAGTGAAGGGACTTCACTGTAACAGTGAATGAGGTTACTGTAAAGTGACCTCGAAAATTATGATGTTTGGTTTAAATGTTTTATTATGTGTTTCTAAGTTTCTAAATGTTGTTCTTATGATTATAATATGATTTTAAAATTAAAATATGCATATTTCAAATAAATGTCCATTTCATGATTTTTATGAATTTTGTCATACTTAGTACATGTGGTTGTACTAGTCCATGATTTTATCTATCTCTATAGCTCTTGGTTGGTAAGGAGTTTTTGGGAAGTGAAGATTTGGACCTTAGCATCATTCTAGAGAAGTTGAAGTATGTCCTCATTTGACTCGAGGGCATATATGTCTTTTATGTTTTATATTTGAAGTATTGTAATAGACTAAGTATTTCAATTTTCATATTGTGTAAGGGCCATGTCCCAAGTATTCTTGTGTCCTAAGGTGATGAGATTGAAACTTCGTATTTCCTATGACTTTATATGAAAGATATTTTAAAGACTATGTTATTATTTGTGAAAGTTTTTAATTTTCGCACTACTTTTCACTATGTTTATGCGATGAATGATATGTAAAGGCTTGTACAACACCTCCGAGAGGTCAAGTACATAGGTTGAAATCCGAGATTGACCCTAAATTCTAGGGTGTGGTTTTGGGTGACATCTATGGTTTAAACATGATTTTCAATCTCATTCCATGAAGAACACATGATCTCTTTATCCTCTCAAATTATTACATGTTATGGGTGTTGCGATCTTGATTAGATTATGATTCAAGTGTTACTAGATTATAATATATAGATTAATCCTAGTATTATCTATATCAATTGATTATGAATAATGGATAATTGATAAAATATGATCATTAGCTTTAAGATTTTGTAAGTTGACTTATTTCCTCTATTTCGCTTAGATGATTGGTATGGTCCCCTTATGGTGGCGGTGTTTACATTCATGTACATATTTATGTGATGGTCATGTCATTGAAGCAATTAGATGCAAGATGACTTAATATAATGATTTCCATGTTAGGAAGTTGAAGGGTGTAGCCTTGATTCTAGTATCATGTCTAAGTGAATTAATGTTATGTGAAGTTATATGTATAGTCTTCCACACTAGCTGCATGAGCTAGGGGTGGAAATGATGTTGTATATATGATGATGATCATGTTAGTGTTTGGTGTGAACTCTATGGCTAATGATGATTAATACTCTAATAGCATGACCCCTACATATGAAATACTTATATGAATGTGTGATAAAAGTATGCTAGGAGTCTTCTATTCTAATGTTTAATATGCTTTTGTCTCTTATGATGAAATGTAAGTGTGTATAATCTATAGTCCTTAATAACTTAGATTTGTATTACTTGAGACTTGAGGAATATTGTACATGTGTTGTGATGTTTAAAGTGGCTTACTCAATGTTATGTTATAGACATTATGTGATCATGTTGACTAATGTACACAGACTTCATGCATGCCAATGAGTAGGGTAGATTCATGACGACTAAAGAAAAAATAGTTCACCTATGCATCATTTCCTACTTCTATGCATGTTAAGTATATGATTAATGAAGTTATCAACATGTGTGACTAAAGGTGTTTTCGTGAAGGCAGATCTCACATATGTATGCAGACACACATGATTGAATGAATGATAGACTTATGTGAAAGGATATTCTCACATGAAGTATGTTCTATGATGTAAGGACATTCTAATCTTAGAATCCTTACTAAAACTAACTTTGTGAACTAACATACTAAAGGATTAAATATATATAAAAGGTGTTTGAGGTTAGCACCGAGTGAAATGACAAATGAGAGTGGGAGCTTCACGTTTAGTAAGTACAGCTTCCACAAGAGAACCTTCACATTTAGAAAGTCCCGGTTCGAAACATAGATGTTGTTTCATGATGTGGAAACCTCCACGCTAGCAAGTCAAGGTTTCTAGCAGCAATCTCCATGTTCCATAATATGCATCCCCATAGGTTTTAGCTAAGTGATCCAATAGAACAACTATTTTTTATGAAGGTCATACTTTGAAAGTAGTACCCACTATTTTCAGTGTGGGAGTGAAACATCAGATACCATGTAGCTCACATGTTCTATGTCGATTATTGCTAAGTCTCCCTAAGGTTAAGAAATAAACTAAGATAAGACTATGAACTCTGATTGTAACTCCTTGAGAATTTTACTCTGATTGTAACTCCTTGAGAATTTTACTTAGCTTAGGTAGGACTATGGACACTACCCATGCATTGCACTAGTGGACTTCAAGAAAGGATAGGATTGGAGCCTTTTATGAATTAAAGCCTTATGTTATGTATGGTTCGTATGAATCCATGTTAAGTGACTTTGCTATGCTAAGACATGAATTATGAGTATGCATGTGAAATTTCACTTATGACTTCTAAGTGAGTTTACTTAGTATATTTTAAGGTATGGGACTCTATTTCTACATTGCACAAGTAAGCATGTGAAGTGGTTGTGAGGATAGTTTACCTATGATATGACTATGTGAGATATGACTAAGGTTGTATTAAAGGAATGAGTCCTTAAATAATTCTATGAAGTATGTTCCTTATGTCTAGTGATAAAAGAGGGTGTTACGACTTATTTTGAGTATGTTATGCCTAGTCTAGCGTGACTTCATAGGAACACTTTGTGTAGAGTAGTATTATGGGATGCTACCTACACATTGAACTAGTGTGACTTGGGGGTTTTCTTAGGTGATGATTCTTATGTGAATATTATGTATTATAATATGCTTATGACCTTATGATTATATGTGGTTGTGTTGATATAGCATATCTATGATAGACTGTCTTAGGTTACCTTAATGCGATACATTGTACTAAGTACACTTGAGGGTTGCAAAGCAAAAAAGTAAGGTAAAATAGAAGTAATGAGTTGTATGTAATAAAGGTGCCTCAAAATGTGATAAGTGGCTTATGTTTTATTATGAATAGTATCGATATCTACTTTATATATATGAACTATGTTATAGTTATTGTGCCAATGTTCATGAAGTTTATTAAAAAGACATGATGCATGATTTCTAACTAAATGTCCTTCTTAAATGCATGTTTTTTCGTGGTTTCCATATTTAGTTCATTCTTGACTAGACGATGTCTCCTATGTGAAGAGGTTGGATAGATCTCCCTAGTTCAAGGAAATGGGTCCTTACGATTCAAGGATTTCCCTATTTCAAGTTCTTATTCAATTTATGTAATAACTTAGTTATTCTTATATGTTGTTAAGGGTTATTTCCCCATCCTTTTTTATTTAGTTGTGTCTTATGTTGGCAAACGAGGCTTAGAGTCTAACTATTATTATTATATTTTATATAAATATGAAGTGATAAATCTAGAATATGATGTGCTATAAAATGTTTTAAATTTTTCGCTATTTTTATGACTATGCAATGAAATATGTGTAATGTCATATGTAAGACCTCCAAGAGGTCAAGTATGTCGTGTTACTTCTACGGGGTTATCCCCGGTTGTTAAACTAATCTCCCAATTAGTCATGTTCAAGGGAACCACCGGAACCTCATTCTCTTGATCAACTATAGGGACTTGATCACCTTGAGGAACTTGAATACCTTGGGGAGGAACTCCCTCATTGACCACTTCTTCATCAAATCTCCTTTCGGGTGCCCTTCTCTAATCCATATCCTATTAACACAAGAAAATATATTAGCAAAAGACACTTACAAGCTCCACTCTATGTTAGGACACAAGAATAATGAATAAAGGGAAACTTCTATCTTTCTATGTCCTCTTGCTCATCGATGTGTCGCGACTCATAACTGATGAACAAGACTCTACTTCACGTGGCTTTCATGATACTAGAAATCCTAAACACTACTTCATACCCATCTTAGACATATTAAAATCTTAGGGTCACAACCTACACATAAATAAAATGGAGAACCAAAGTCTAATACAATGTCTTCCGAAAAAGAAAACTAAACATAACTATCTCGAATCATATGAGGACACACAAAATTGGCTTGAGAGAATGCTATTCCCAAGCTTCACTTCAAGAGACTCCTCACTTGTAGAATAAACGAAATATGAAATTATGACATTAAATGCACTAAATTTGGTGACATGCAATAAAACCATGCTAAAATAGATGTTTACTTTATAATATGCTTCTTATGCTATTTTGATATAACTCTCATAAAACAAGTATAAGAACCACTTTAAAGAGAACATACATAAATGGGACGTCTTTCAAGTAATCCATACGAGACAACCATAACAATTTAGTAAACACATAAGCATTTTGACTACCTACCAAAGTTTATAGTAAGACTCACTTAAATGTGACAAGAAGAGACCGCCCATACACCCTCTACAAGCACAGCTACGTAATCCTTAAGACTCGTTAAAGTAAGATTATTCGTTACATTACAATAATGCATAGTTCCACATTCATTAAGTAACCCCTTTTCATCATTTAGACTATCCAGATCAAGTTACACTAAGACTCACCTAAGTAAGACGTGAAGAGACCGCCCATACACCCTCAAATAAACCAAGGTGAGAACCTTTCTGCTCATCATGCATTAACAAATTTGAAAATACTCATTAAGACATTTACGAGACATTCATCATTTAGGGGACTTCACATAATGGTCTTGGAGGACCAAGAGAACCTAACCCTAGCATCTTCAAAGCCTACTCGCGCCATGTATAGATAGTGTCCCATTCCACTACCTACACTTTTTAGAACCTCTCCATCTCTGGAATGCATCCCACATGATGAGAATATGAATGAACTTACATAGACCATACTATCTAGGTATGAAATCAGAAGTCTACCCTACTCCGAAGAGGGTCTTCTAGTTGTCAATGGTAGAAGTAGGACACATCCCATGTTGGCACATGGTTAAGGAATGTCAAGGTTTTTGGTACTCTAGTCTCATCTTATGTAGATCCACTACCACAAGCATATTTACTCGGTGCTTATCTTTGTTCTCATTGAGTAATTTTGCGGTAATCGGCTATAAGGAGGGGACGACCCTAACCGATTTCGGTTAGGGTAGTTAAGGGGCAGCATGTGCGGACGGGTCCCCCCCATATGGGTCCTAACTACCTAACCAACTCTAGCCTCTAGCTATATGTCCTAACTAGATAAATAACCTAGGATGGTCAAAAGAGATAGTTAAGATCCTAACAACCTAGGGATACTTTAGTAATTACCCTACGATACTTAATTAATTAATTTAGCAACTTAAATAATTAATTTAAAGGGGGAAAAACCGAAATCACAAAGCAATTTCCAAATTTCGGCTAAACAAGAAAAAGACAACCTAGTACCTAACCTAGGATGGTCTAAAGGATTGGTTATGGACCTAACGACTTAAGGGTACTTTATTAACTACCTTAGGTAACCTAATTAATTAAATTAGAAATTTAATTAATTAGTTTAAGTGGTCAAAGTGAAATCCTTACAACAACCTAGTATAATTCAAGAAACATCCTAGTAGTTAACCTAGGATAGCCCTAAAGGGTTGATTATGGTTCCAATAACTTAGGGGTACTTTAGTACTTACCCTATGTACCTAAAATAATTAAATTAAGGATTTAATTAATTATTATAAATTCAAAATGTTTACCAAAACCATATTCAACACCAAATTCAAGATTTTCGGTCAAGTCAATATTCTCCTATGTTTAGTTAACATAGGAGAGGCGTTTTGGTAACTAATTAATAAGTTTATTAAATTAACTTATTAAATCTTAGTTGAATGAGTAAATATCATTTCCTAAGAGTTAGGATCACGTTAAAACACTAAGAGTTTCACAAAACGCAAATCAGTAAACAAGAAAGAAAAAACGAAAAAGTTCCATCGACGTTCTAGGGCAATTCCAAGGTTTCTGCAAGGTTTCGTTCAAGGTGGTCTTCGTAGATTAAGTTCTACTTAATGTATGGGTTTCTCTCCTGTACTTCTCTCTCCAAGAGAACTTTCTTTTGAATGATTCACAAGATCTTGAAAACTAGGGTAGTTCCCGTCGTTCTCGTCGAACTTCCCTTCCCTAGTATCCTTTTACGATTCAATGTTGAATAGGTTAGAGATCATGTTATTTGTATGTGGTGCTGGCTGATCTTAACGTGTATTGTTCTTTAATGATGAATGTCGAATGAACCTATGAACTTAAAATCGTATGAAGCTAATGTTTACAACGTGAATTAAGAACCAATGATATGTTAGTTACGTCCGTAAATGTCAAGTGTTTATGTGTGTGTATCGTAATGTTGACTTTCTATTTTGTAACGTAATGAGTATGATAAAGTCATCAAATTTTAATATTATGCTGCACAATATGTCTTAAAAACGTTACCCTAAAGTCATGAACTAAGATTGTTTTAGAGAATGATACTATGTTAAGATATGTCCGAAAATGTTATGTATGAAGATGATTACGATCTGTTGTGCATACCTACGGTTAATGTGACTTGTTGATGATGTTGTGTTCGTTAAATGATAATATTATTCTGTCCAAGATATTTAAAAACGTTATGCCTAAAGTGAGGTTATAAGGTTGGCTAAAAATATCTCCATGAAATCATAATTTGAGTGATTGTTTGGCTTATGCCAATAAAATGGCTAACAGTATATTGTCCAAAAGGGATGCAAGCAAATGGCTATAATATTATGTTAAATAATTAAAAGATTGGCTTATGAATAATATACATATCCAACCAACCATGAAAGAATCTAAAATTGGCCTATGCCAACAAAGATGGTTATGTAATCTATACCCAATTGTTTATGCCAATTCTAATCTTATGCCAATCTTATATGGCCAAAAGTTTTAAATGATAAATCAAGTACTTCTAAAGCAATTCAATGAAGCCATAACAAAGGGCATGCCATACATTGGGAAAACTCCCAACATGCTCTAAAAGACGAAACTATGAATATATGTAACTCATTGAAAGAAGTGTTCATCGTCCATAAACAATTATATGAAGATACTGCACTAATGTAAGTAGGTAAGGTGAGTTATAACATAATTAAAGGGGTCTAAATTAAGTAAGTGACCAGAATAGGGTGTTAAAGGAAGTGAGACAAGTCTTACTTACATCTAAGTTACTATATTAAAAGAATACTCACGAATGAAGGTGTTAGAATGTGGGAGATTAGTCTCATTAACACCTAAGGATTATATGTATGAACAATTCATATTTCATCAATTTTAAGAAATATGCAAGGACCATTCACTTTTCATCAATGTTAAGTAAGGATGACAAGTCATTAAAAGAGTAAGTAAATCTCAATCTAGAAGCAAGTTCCATAATGCTTGAGTCAACTCTAAAAGATAAAGAAGATAATGAAAGTTAGCACAGCACCGATAGACTAGTTATGAGCATTTTCTCCCAAGTGTAAGTCTCATGAGACAAGGCTACCACCGATAGTGATAAGTAGTCTCATTAAGTCCCTAGTCTTCGAACTATGTCTAGCCAACATAGGAACTAGCCAGTGGTTTCCACCTAAGCGAGTTAGATATGTTCAAGTTTCACTTTGGCTGGTGGTTCCACCTCTTTTCGGTGTGGCGAAGACACCGGATTTCATGTTTAGCTCACATGATCTATGTGAGTTAATGCACACAACATGTTCTTGGTTCACTATAGTCGTGAGCCACTCCTTTTTGGTGTGGAGTGAGCACTTGATATGGATTCGCTTTAGCCGAGAATCACCCCTTTTTGGTGTGGGACAGACACTGGATTTCATGAATAGCTCATATGAACTAGATTCATTTTAATTGGTGAATCACCTCTTTTAAGTGTTGGGAAGACACTGGATTTCATGTTAGCTCGCATGATCTTATTCCTAATGATGTCACTACGAAAGTGAGAACAAATGACGATGATGGAATGTATGTTCAAAGTGAGCAATGAGGAAGATCTTAAGAATGTAAATTGCCAATATCACACTCATGAAGTTTCAGCAAATAATGGGCAAAGCCAAAGATTGGCTTACAATGACTTCTTATATGATGTCAATAAAGGGAAGTAGAAACACCTCATAACTTCCCTAAAATGAAAGTAATGAAAGAGATGGTATAGCAAATAGTGATTGGCTTATAAAATGTTAATGAATACATAGTGTAAAGAATGACCCACTACAACATAGGGAAATCATTCCTTAGTCCTTGGATTACTTACACTGAATCATTTTGGGTATGGGACTACAATGATTCATTGCAATTGTAAGTAAAATATAGGGCCAAAAAAGTTATTGAACTACACAACAACAAGAAGAAAAACACTGAAAAATAAACTAAGTCCCAAAGAAAGAGCTCTTGGGTTGGGCATGATCAAATTTTCAAATCTTCGATCGAGTTGTTCTAAAATTATGTTGATGATACTAATGTCTTATAATCATATAAAAAATGAGTTGTATTCCTTGAATGCATTAAAATACATCATATTCATACCACAATTCACAACTAACTAATTAGGAAAGTCTAATGACTAGACTTTCAAGAAATAGCACATTGTATAGGAAGAGCTTTCATTTATCATGCATAGCTTTATGTGCATGTGTGCATACAATCATACTTATTACAAGTGGTGTACTAGAACCTACTATTTACTATTTTTAGGTGCAGGTCGGAGGATAGATTGACGACTCACGCAGAGGTTTAGATAGCAGTGTTTTCTCCAGACCATTTGGTAGGTCCTCTTATTTTCGAGGATGCTACACGCATTAGTCAATCTTTAGATATAGACATAGCTGGTGGATGTTGTCCCTAGTATTTCCTTCGTACGTTCATTTCAAAGGTTTGTAATAAGGCCGTGTTTGGCAAACTTATTTATGATGTGTTCATCTTCTATTTCGAGTTGCCTCTTTATGATAGATGGTTGTTCTTTATGTTGAGCTTACTATATGATGAAACTATGTAGCTACTACATGAAGTCTATGTATAATTCATACATAGAAAAAGTCTTAAATATTCCACTAAAATTAACCATATCAATGTGATGAATGCAAAAAGAGGCTTATCTGCGACACATGAGTGGTCAACGACGCCAGTTGCGATTCATATTCAAGAATCCGGATCGTGAAAAAATTGGTATCAGAGCATGAGGTTAAATTACCTAAGAACTAAACCTCAAGACAACCACGTTATGTAGTTTCTGACTTATGGTTGTGAAGAGCGCCACAATCATGACATAGAGACTACGCGATGATTGGAAATTCTCCCTTCTTCTACTCTTTATCGTGATATCTAGGGATTTCACACTTCATGTCATTCTAAGTATCTAAATTCCTTCTTGTGTGAGAAAGTAGAAGAATACAAACAAGAATTAGGATGGCCAAGTGGTCGAAGGCGCCAGACTCAAGATCAAGTCTTCCCAAGAAGGGGCAATAATTTAAATGCCCAATATGGATGATAGACGTGTGGTGAGTGTGGTTGTTCGCATAGAGGTGAATGCATGGTAATGTCTAAAAGCCTGTCATGAGTATTGATGAGGAGGAGAAGGCTAAGTTGGCTGCATATCAACTCAAGAAGATTGCTTAGAACTGGATTTGCTTCGTAATATGCTATAATAGACTATAGAAACAAAGTAGTAAGGCTTCAGTTTAACAGGCCAAATAATTTCCAATCTTAAAGCTAAAAAGATGAAGTCTAAGGGATACTTATGACACTTAGTAAGAGTCATAGACTTAGAACAAGAAATTCCATCCATAGAATCTGTATCCGTAGTATATGGGGTTCGGTAAGAAAGGGAAGTTTTGTCTAAGGTATGTAGGTCATTATGAGATGTTACAGCAAGTAGATAAAATTACCAAACGACTTGGCTTCTGTTCATCCAGTATTTCACGATTCGATGTTTGAGAAGTGTCTAGGCAATCAAACGTCCATCCAACCTGTAAAGGGGTTAGGAGTTGATGGTAATCTTTCCTTATGAAGAGGTTCTCTTTGTAATATTATATCGTCAAGTGAAGAGACTAATGATTAAGGAGGTTCTCAGCGTGAAGATGTCATGGAGGAACCACCTTGTTGAGGGGGCAAGATGGTAGGCCGAGAATGATATGAGATTCTGTTACCCTCACTCTTTCAGTTCTTAAGGTTAAATATATACTTTTCCTAAGTCTGGTTTTTTATTAAAGAAACTCATAGTTTTAGTACATTATTCGATCTTGGTATTGTAAGTACATAATCGTATGTATTATCAGTGCCCCATGATAGTTAAAATGAATTCATGTTGCATTCATGTTGCTGTTTTTGTATATCATAGCCATGATTTTTGTGTTGCATGAGTTGTGATGTGAATTAAGTTAAGTGTGATTGAGAAGGAAGTTCCTCAATCTCAATATGAATCTTCAATAAGCTTGAATGATATGCATCATCCGAATAAGTTTGAATCAGACATTAACAAAAGAGAAACGTTTAAGCATGATAAAGTAACTTTCGAAAATCACCCTATTTGTTTAAATGATGTGCAAGTGTCATTCGGGATAAATGTTCCTAAGGGGGGATAATGTAACATTCCGAAAAATCATATGTCTAATGAAAAGCCCTGTTAGTCCGTTAGAATGTGTATTGGGGTACATAGGCATGCCGATGCCCAGTATTGAGAAATATTGGGCATATTATGGAATATTTGCTAAGGGGTGTTAGCCAATTTCTATGTATGCACAAGTACTTAAAATAACAATATCCTTCATATATAATCACATTGATTTAATTAGTATCCTAATGCCCAATATTGAGAAATATTGGGCATAGTACAGAAAAATTGGCACACAAAGTACTAGGAATCCAAGTGTCAAGCCTAGTACCATAGCACATGATTATTTAAAATGATCATGTAAATTAAGTAGTGCCAAGGACATGGTTAGGGTCCTTGGGACAATAAGTAAATATTTTAAATAGGACATCAAGAATAGTTAGTTAGGAAAGTACAACCAACCCATGTTCAAGCACCTGGGCAAGCTTGTGGGAATCGACCATAAGGAGGGGACCACCCTAACCGAATTCGGTTAGGGTATTTGAGGAGAATCATGTGCGGGTGGTCCCCCCAAAGTGGGGCCTAACTACCTAACAAACTCTAGGCTCTAACTATTTGTCCTTAATAGATAAATAACCTAGGATGGTCCAAAGAGTTATTTATGGTCTTAACAACCTAGGGATACTTTATTAATTACCCTAGGCTACTTAATTAATTAATTTAGAAACTTAATAAATTAATGTAAAGGGGAAAAACCGAAATCACAAAGCAATTTTAAGATTTCTGTTAAAACAAGAAAAAGACAACCTAGTACCTAACTTAGGATGGTCCAAAGGATTGGTTATGGTCCAAATGACTTAAGGGTACTTTAGTTACTACCTAGGTCACCTAATTAATTAAATTAGAAATTTAATTAATTATTTTAAAAGGTCAAAATGAAATCCTTACACTAACCTAGTATAATTCAAGAAACATCCTAGTACTTAACCTAGGATTGTCCTAAAGGGTTGATTATAGTTCCAATGACTTAGGGGTAGTTTAGTACTTACACTAGGTCCCTAAATTAATAAAATTAAGGATTTAATTAATTAATATTGAGTAAAAATGTTGACCAAAACCATAGTCGACACAAAATTCCAGATTTTCGGTCAAGTCAACATTCTCCTATGTTTTGTCAACTTAAGAGGGGCGTTTTGGTAATTGATTAATTAGTTTATTAAGTTAACTTATTATATCTCAGTTGAATGAGTAAATATCAGATCCTAAGACTTAGACTCCCATTAAAACACTAAGAGTTTCACAAAACGCAAAAACAATAAACAAGAAAGAAAAAACGGAAAAGTTTCATCGACGTTCTAGGGCAATTCCAAGGTTTCTTCAAGGTTTTGTTCAAGGTGGTATTTGTAGATAAAGTTCTACTTAAGGTATGAGTTTCTCTCCTGGACTTCTTTCTCAAAGAGAACTTTATTTGAAACGATTCACAAGATCTTGAAAACTAGGGTTGTTCACGTCGAACTCGTCGAACTTCCCTTCCCTACTATCCTTTTACGATTTAATGTTTAATAGGTTAGAGATCATGCTGTTGGTATGTGGTTCTGGTTGATCTTAACGTGTATTGTTCATGGATAATGAATGTAGAATGAACCTATGAACTTAAAATCATATGAAGTGAATGTTTACAACGTGAATTAAGAACCGATGATATGTTTGTTACGTCCGTAAATGTCAAGTGTTGATGAGTTTGTGTCCAAACGTTGACTTGCTATATTGTAACGTTATTAGTATGCTAAAGTAATCAAATTTTAATATGATGTTGTTAAATATGTCTTAAAAACGTTGCCCTAAAGTCATGAACTAAGATTGTTTAAGAGAATGATACTATGTTAAGATGTGTCCGAAAATGTTATGTATGAAGATTATTATGGTATGTTGCGTATTCCTACTGTTAATGTGACTTGTTGATGATGTTTTGTTCGTTAAATGATCATATTATTCTGTCCAAGATGTTTAAAAATGTTATTCCTGATGTTAGATTATAAGGTTGGCTAAAAAGATCTCCATGAATTCATAATTTGAGTGATTGTTTGGCTTATGCCAATAAAATGGTTGACAGTATATTGTCCAAAAGGGATGCAAGCAAATGGCTATAATATTATGTTAAATAATTAAAAGGTTGGCTAATGAATAATATACATATCCAACAAAGCATGAAAGAATATAAAATTGGCCTATGCCAACAAAGATGTCATGTAATATGTACCCAATTGTTTATGCCAATATTAATCTTATGCCAATCTTATATAGCCAAAAGATTGAAATGATTACTCAAGTCCTTCTAAATTAATTCAATGAATTCATAACCAAGTGCATGCCATTAATTAGGACAACTCCCAACATGCTCTAAATGAATGAACTATGAACATATGTAACTCATTGAAAGAAGTGTTCATCGTCCATAAATGATGATATGAAGATAATACACTAATGTAAGTAAGTAACGTTAGTTATAACATAATTAAAGGGGTCTAAATTAAGTAAGTGACAAGAATGTGGCGTTAAAGGAAGTGAGACAAGTCTCACTTACACCTAAGCTACTATGTTAAAAGAATACTCACGAATGAAGGTGTTAGAATGTGTGAAATAATCCCATTAACACCTAAGGATGATATCTAAGGACAATTCACATTTAATCAATGTAAAGTAAGGATGATATGTAAAGACAATGCACATTTCATCAATGTAAAGTAAGGATGATATGTAAGGTCAATTCACATTTCATCAATGTAAAGTAAGGATGACAAGTCATCAAAAGAGTAAGTAAATCTCTATCTAGAAGAAAGCTTCCAAAATGCTTGAGTCAACTCTAAAAGATAAAGAAGATAATGAAAGTGAGCACAACACCGATACACTAGTTATGAGCATGTGCTTGCACGTGTAAGTCTCATGCGACGAGGCTACCATGGAAGTGGATAAGTGTTCTCATTAAATTTTTAGTCTTCGAACTATGTCTAGCCAACATAGGAACTAGCCAGTGGTTTCCACCTAAGCGAGCTAGGTATGTTCTGTTTCACTTTGGCCGGTGATTCCACCTCTTTTTGGTGCGGGGAAGACACCAAATTTCAAGTTTAGATCACATGATCTATGTTGGTTAATGCTCACAACATGTTCTTGGTTCACTATAGCTGTGAGACAATCATTTTCGGTGTGGAGTGAACACTTTAGATGGATTCTCCTTAGTTGGAAATCACCCCTTTTCGATATGGGGCTGACACTGGATTTCATGAGTAGCTCGTATGATCAAGATTCATTTTAATTGGTGGATCACCTCTTCTCAGTGTTGGGAAGACACTGGATTTCATGTTAGCTCGCATGATCTTATTCCAAATGATGTCACTATGAAAGGGAAAACAAATGATGATGATGGAATGTATGTTCAAAGTGAGCAATGAGGAAGAGCTTGAGAATGTCAATAGCCAATATCATACTCATGATGTTTCAGCAATAATGGGCAAAGCCAAATAAGATTGGCTTATATTGACTTCTTATATGATGTCAATAAAGGGAAGTAGAAACATAATGTTAAATAAACACCTCATAACTTCCCTAGCATAAAAGTAATGAAATAGAATGTATAGAAAATAGAGACTGGCTTATGAAATGTTAATGAATACATAGTGTAAAGAATGACCCACTATAAGGTAGGGAAATCATTCCTTTGTCCTTGGATTACTTACATCGATTCATTTTGGGTATGGGACTATAATAAATCATTGCACTTGTAAGTAAAACATATGGCCAAAGGAATTATTGAACTACACAACAAAAAGAAGAAAAAGACTGAAAAGTAAACTAAGCCCCAAAGAAAGAGCTCTCGGGTTGGGCATGATAAAATTTTCAGATCTTCGCTCGAGTTGTTGTAAAATTATGTTGATGATACTTATTTCTTGTAATCATATAAAAAAATGAGTTGTGTGCCTTGAATGCATTAAAATACATCATATTCGTACTACAATTCACAACTAACCAATTAGGAAAGTCTAATCACTAGACTTTCTAGAAATAGCACGTTGTCTAGGAAGAGCTTTCATTGATCATGCATAGCTTTATGTGTGTGTGTGCATACAACCATACTTAGTACAAGTGGTGTATTAACCCCTACTATTTACTATTCTTAGGCGCAGGTCAAAGGATAGATTGACGACTCTCGCAGAGGTTTGGATAGCACTGTTTTCTCCAGACCATTTGGTAGGTCCTCTTATTTTCGAGAATGCTACACGCATTAGTCAAGCTTTAGATATATACATAGATGGTGGATGTTGTCCCTAGTGCTTCCTTCGTACTTTCATTTCGAAGCTTTGTAATTAGGTCGTGTTTGGTAAACTTGTTTATGACATATTCATCTTGTGTTTCGAGTTGCCTCTTTATGATAGATGGGTGTTCTTTATGTTGAGCTTACTATATGATGAAACTATGTAGCTACTATATGAAGTCTATGTATACTTCATACATATAAAAAAATTTAATTCTTCCGCTAAAATTAACCATATGCATGTGATGAATGCAAAAAGAGGCTTGTCTGCGACACGTGAGAGGTCAATGACACCGATTGCGATTCAGATTCAAGAATCCGGGTCGTGAAAAACATGGTATTAGAACATGAGGTTAAATTACCTAGGAACTAAAGCTCAAGACAACCACGTTGCGTAGTTTCTGACTTATGGTTGTGAAGAGCGCCACAATCATGACATAGAGACTACGCGATGTTGGAAATTCTCCCTTCTTCTACTCTTTATCGTGCTATCTAGAGCTTTGACACTTCGTGTCATTCTAAGTATCTAAATTCCTTCTTGTGTGAGAATGTATATGAGTACACACAAGAATTAGGATGTCCAAGTAGTCTAAGGCGCCAGACTCAAGATCTAGCCTTCCCAAGAAGGGTCCATAATGGAAATGCCCAATATGGACGAAAGACGTATGGGGAGTGTGGTTGTTCGCATAGAGGTGAATGCATGGTAATGTCTAAGAGCCTGTCATGAGTATTGATGAGGAGGATAAGGCTAAGTTGGATGCATATCAACTCAAGAATATTGCTTAGACCTGGATTTGCTTCGTAATATTTTATAATAGACTATAGAAACAAAGTAGTAAGGCTTCAGTTTCTAAATATGAGAAGGGCGTGGTTCAAATCCAACAGGCCAAATAATTTCCAATCTTAAAGCTAATAATATGAAGTCTAAGGGATACTTATGCCACTTAGTAAGAGTCAAAGACTAAGAACAAGACATTCCTTCCATAGACTCTGTGTCCGTAGTATATATGGGGTTCAGTAAGAAAGGGAAGTTCTGTCTAAGGTATATAGGTCATTATGAGATGTTACAGAAAGTAGATAAAATTACCAAACGACTTGGCTTCTGTTCATCCAGTGTTTCACGATTTGATGCTTGAGAAGTGTCTAGGCAATCAAACGTCCATCCGACCCATCGAGGGGTTAGGAGTTGATGGTAATCTTTCCTTATGAAGAGGTTGTCTTTGCAATATTATATCGTCAAGTGAAGCGACTGAAGAACAAAGAGGTTCTCAGCATGAAGGTGTTATGGAGGAACAACGTTGTTGAGGGGGCAAGATGGTAGGCCGAGGCTGATATGAGATTCCGTTACCCTCTTTTTCAGTTCTTAAGGTTAGATATATAATCTTCCTAAGTCTTGTTTTTGATAAAAGAAACTCATAGTTTTAGTACATTATTCGATCTTGGTATTGTATGTTCTTAATTGTATGTATTATAATTTCACTATGTGAGTTAAAATGAATTCATGTTGCTGTTATTGTATAGCGTAGACATGATTTTTGTGTTACATGAGTTGTGATGTGCATTAAGTTAAGTGTGATTGACAAAGAAGTTCCTCAATCTAAAATATGAAGCTTCAAATAAGCTTGAATGATATGCATCATCCAAATAAGTGTTATCATACATTTACAAAAGAGAAACGTTTAAGCATGATAAAGTAAGTTTCGAAAATTACTCTATTTGTTTATATGATGTGTAAGTGTCATTCAGGGACGAATGTTCCTAAGGGGGGGGATAAGTTAACATTCCAGGAAAATCATATGTCTAATGAAAAGCCCAGTAAGTCCGTTAGAGTGCGTATTGGGGTACATAGGCATCCCAATGCCCAATATTATGAAATATTGGGCATATTATAGAATATTGGCTAAGGGGTGATAGCCAATTTCTATGTATGCACAAGTAAATAAAATAACAATATCCTTCATATATAATCACATTGATTTAGTAAGTATCCTAATGCCCAATATTGAGAAATATTAGGCATAGTATAGAAAAATTGGCTAAGGCGTGTTAGCCAATTTCTATATATATATATATATATATATANGCTTTGTTATTTCGGTTTTGACCCTTTAAATTAATTAATTTAGTTGATAAATTATTTAATTAAGTAGCCTAGGGTAATTACTAAAGTATCCCTAGGTTGTTAGAACCTTAACTAACTCTTTGGACCATCCTAGGTTATTTATCTAGTTAGGAAAGTTAGTTCGGGCCTAAAGGTTTTTAGGTAGTTAGGCCCCACATGGGGGGGGGGACCCATCAGCACATGCTTCCCCTTAACTACCCTAACTGAATTCGGTTAGGGTGGTCCCCTCCTGTTGGCCGATTCCCAAAAGCTTTGCTCAGGTGCTTGCACATGAGTTGGTTGTACTTCCCTTACTAACTATTCGTGATGTCCTATTTGAAATATTTACATATTGTCCCAAGGACCCTCACCATGTCCTTGGGCACTGCTTAAATTACATGATCATTTTAAATGATCATGTGCTATGGTACTGAGCTTGACACTTTGATTCCTAGTACTTTGTGTGCTAAGATTGTAAATAAATATTTTAGCTTAGGGTCTTCCTTGCATGTACATTTCTAAGAAAGATTGGATAATATTATGCTTAGTTGTGTGTGTGTGTATATATATATATATATATACACACACACACAACTAAGCATAATATTATCCAATCTTTCTTAGAAATGTACATGCAAGGAAGACCCTAAGCTAAAATATTTATTTACAATCTTAGCACACAAAGTACTAGGAATCAAAGTGTCAAGCTCAGTACCATAGCACATGATCATTTAAAATGATCATGTAATTTAAGCAGTGCCCAAGGACATGGTGAGGGTCCTTGGGACAATATGTAAATATTTCAAATAGGACATCACGAATAGTTAGTAAGGGAAGTACAACCAACTCATGTGCAAGCACCTGAGCAAAGCTTTTGGGAATCGGCCAACAGGAGGGGACCACCCTAACCGAATTCAGTTAGGGTAGTTAAGGGGAAGCATGTGCTGATGGGTCCCCCCCCCCATGTGGGGCCTAACTACCTAAAAACCTTTAGGCCCGAACTAACTTTCCTAACTAGATAAATAACCTAGGATGGTCCAAAGAGTTAGTTAAGGTTCTAACAACCTAGGGATACTTTAGTAATTACCCTAGGCTACTTAATTAAATAATTTATCAACTAAATTAATTAATTTAAAGGGTCAAAACCGAAATAACAAAGCAATTTCAAGATTTCCGTTTAAATAATAAAAAGACAACCTAGTACCTAACCGAGGATGGTCCAAAGAATTGGTTATAGTTCAAACGACTTAAGGGTAATTTAGTAACTACCTTAGGTCACATAACTAATTAAATTTACATGCATTAGGACAACTCCCAACATGCGCTAAAAGAATGAACTATGAAAATATGTAACTCATTGAAAGAAGTGCTCATCGTCCATAAATGATGATATGACAATACTACACTAAACTAAGTAAGTAACATTAGTTATAACATAATTAAAGGGGTCAAAATTAAGTAAGTGACCAGAATGGGGTGTTAAAGGAAGTGAGACAAGTCTTACTTACACCTTTTCTACTATGTTAAAATAATACTCAAGAATGAAGGTGTTAGAGTGTGTGAATCTAGTCTCATTAACACTTAAGGATGATATGTAAGGACAATTCACATTTCATCAATGTAAAGTAAGGATGACATGTGAGGATAATTCACATTTCATCAATGTAAAGTAAGGATGATATGTAAGGACAATTCACATGTAATCAATGTAGAGTAAGGATGATAAGTCATCAAAAGATTGAGTAAATCTAAATCTAGAAGCAAGCTTCCATAACGCTTGACTCAACTCTAAAATATAAAGAAGATAATTAAAGTGAGCACAACACCGATAGACTAGTTATGATCATGTTCTTGCACGTGTAAGTCTCATGAGACGAGGCTACCACTGAGGTTGATAACTAGTCGCATTAAGTCCCTAGTCTTCGAACTATGTCTAGCCAATATAGGAACTAACTAGAGGTTTCCACCTAAGCGAGCTAGGTATGTTCGGTTTCACTTTGGCCAGTGATTCCTCCCCTTTCCGGTGTGGGGAAGACACTGGATGTCATGTTTAGATTGCATGATCCATGTCAGTTAATGCTTACGACATATTCTTGGTTTACTATAGCCGTGACAAATCCTTTTCGGTTTTGAGTGAACACTTGAGATGGATTATCCTTAGCCGAGAACCACCCCTTTCGGTGTTGGGCAGACACTCGATTTCATAGGTAGGTCACATGATCTAGATTTACTTTAACCGGTAAATCACCTCTTTTTAGTTTGGGGAAGACACTAGATTTCATGTTAGCTCGCATGATCTTATTCCTAAGGATGTAACTATGAAAGTGAGAACGAATGATGATGATGGAACGTATGTTCAAAGTGAGCAATGAAGAAGATCTTATGAATGTCAATTGCCAATATCACACTCATGAAGTTTAATCAAATAATGGGCAAAGCGAAATAATATTGGCTTATAATGACTTCTTATATTATGCGAATAAAGGGAAGTAGAAACATAATGTTAAGTTAATACGTCATAACTTTCCTAACATGAATGTAGTGAAATAGATCGCATAGACAATAGACATTGGCTTATGAAATGTTAATGAATAAATAGTGTAAAGAATGACTCACAAAAAGGTAGGAAAATTATTCCTTAGTCCTTGGATTATCTACATTGATTCATTGTGGGTATGGGACTACAATGAATCATTGCACTTGTAATTAAAACATAGGACCAAAGGAATTATTGAACAACCCAACAATAAGAAGAAAAAGACTGAAAAATAATCTAAGTGTCAAAAAGGGAGTTCTCGGGTTGGGCATGATGAAATTTTCAAATCTTCGCTCGAGTTGTTCTAAAATTATTTTGATGATACTAATGTCTTGTAATTATATAGAAAATGAGTTGTCTGTGTTGTATGATTTAAAATACATCATATTCATAACACAATTCACAGCTAACGAATTAGGAAAGTCTAATGATTAGACTCTCAAGAAATAGCACATTGTCTAGGAAGAGCTTTCATTGATCATGCATAGTTTTATGTGTTTGTGTGCATACACCCATACTTAGTACAAGTGGTGTACTAATTAACCCCTACTATTACTATTTTTTGGTGCAGGTCAAAGGACAGATTGACTACTCTCGAAGAGGTTCGGCGAGCAATGTTTTCTCCAGACCATTTGGCAGGTCCTCTTGATTTATAGGATGCTACACGCATTGGTCAAACTTTAGATATAGACATATCTAGTGGATGTTGTCCATAGCGTTTCTTTCATACTAATAATTTGAGGCTTTGTAATAAGGCCGTGTTTGGCAAACTTATTTATGATATATTAATCTTCTTTTTAGAATTGACTCTTTATGATAGATGGTTGTTCTTTATGTTGAGATTAATATATGATTAAACTATGTAACTACTATATAAAGTCTATGTATACTTCATGCATATAAATTTTTTTAAGTTTTCCGCTAAAACTAACCATATGAATGTGATAAATGCAGGAAAGGCTTGTAAGCGACCTCTAATAGGTCAACGACGCCGGTTCTGATTCGGATTCAAGAATCTGGGTAATGACATGTAGGCCCAACGACGCCCCATCGACTGAGGGGCATCGTCCCATACTTGGTGGGAAATTCAGCCCTCCCTTGAACAAGTCTCTGATGTCATTGACGCCCAGCAGCACGGGCCGTCGACCAATCGACGCCCAGTAGCTTGGGTGGTCGATTGGCACCTGCTAAAGCTGTTGCACGTTGCTGCCTACTTGGGGTGTTTTGTGTAAATTAACCCGAAGTATTTTGGGACCCTAGGCTGATATTTTTAGTGTTTTTATGTTATATTAGGTTATGTTTTAAGCCGTAGACCTAGATAAGACTCTCATTTCAAAATGAACTATCTCTTTCTAAAAACAAACTCTCACAAGACTCCATTGATTATAGAGGTCAAGGAAGCTAGGAGGGGCTATTTGGACGTGTCTCTTCATCAAAAACTCTTTGATTTTGCTTTCTTAGTGAGGTATGGTATCCATTCTTGAATACCCTTTCATTCAAGAAGCCATTTCTAATGAATTTCAAAAAGGGGTTTTCGATCCTAACTTCTAATATCTGCAACCCATTATGGATCTTGCATGAAAATGGTTCTAAAAGTAAATTAGTGATCTTATTGATGTTATTTGGTGATTCTAATGCTAAGACCTTGATGAAATCATGTTAAAGTATTCCTTTCAAGTTGTGGTTTATGAAACGGGTCAAATGATCATATTTATATACAAAATGAACTTTGGTCTTATTGTGTTGTAGTGATTGTTTAGCTAATGCCCTAAGGGCCTTATTATGTTGAATTAATGAAAAAATGTTCATAGGTTGTTATGGCTTCGTAAATTGAAGAGTTTATTATATTGTATTATGCTTATGATAAATTGATCTTGAGTGGTATAGTCCACCTTCTAGGTGGCGGCGCTTATTTGATTAATTGGTGATGTTTATTATGTGTTGAGAATTGGATCTTGAAGGTCTAAATTATCTAATGAATAGAAATTGTAAATGGGTCTCTTTTTGTGATTGTGAAGTTTGATTTGTAGGTTTGGCCTATATTTTTGTCTAATTGAAGAATATGACTAAGTGAAGTATGTAAAGTGTGTAAGTTGATAAATGAAAGTCGAAAGCATGTTTAGAGGTAATATATATGAAATGATGCTTATGTGCAAGGTGTGTTCACATGTACACACACAAACTTTAAGTGATTAAATGAAGCTAAGTTTAGTAAGAAGGGGATTCTTGGGGTGGACATTCTTCGTGAGTTGAGATGAAGTGTCTAGTAGCAGCCTCACTATTCCTAATGAGCTTTCCTACATTGGTCGTAGGATGAATGCACTTCATGAGTTGAGAGGTGCATTCGCTAGTTATCATTAACCTATAGTCTATAATGTGAGAATCCGTAGGGAGTTATGCCTAGAACCGATAGGATACGAAGAAGTGGTGGAATACACTTCGTGAGTTGAGAGGTCGTATTTCCTTATAACTCTTGATATGAGTACTCCTTGTTACTAGAGAATGAGTTACTTAGTAGCAATCTACCTATCCCTTAACTATATGCCCGAATAGGTATAGCTATTGGAAAAGCCATATAAAAGCTAAGAATTATGACCTTACTCTAAGCAAGTGAGGATCCCTCATCCGATAGGGGTTAATATCGGGGTTCCACGCGTAGCTCTCATGGTCTTTTTCGGCTAATCTAACCTGCCATAAAAATAAGCAAAATGATAAGTTGTCTAATTAATGTAAAACCTATGAATTTGCTTGAACTAAGTCTTCTAAAAGAAAGTTCTACTTAGGATAGGTGGTGCTATGGGACGCTACCTATCCATTACACTAAGTAGGACCTTTTGAAAGGGAAGACTTGGCGCCAAACCTTCTAAAAGAATGTACTACTTAGGGTAGGTGGTGGTATGGGATGCCACCCTACTCATTGCATTAAATAGGCATTCCGAAAAGGAAGCCTTTGGGGTTTTGTTGGGTTTTCTTCTAAGGTCTTGTCTTTGAGTGATGATTCATTCTTCCAAGGCGAGTAAGCCGAATGAGTCTTCAGGATCGTTTGGGTGTGCATTGAAGGAAGTGTTTAGACGTTTCCTTCATGTTTTACCTTAGAGAATCTTGGGATTATCCTTAGGTAGGGAAACTCCTACTCAAATTGACTCAATTGTTCATTTTCAATACTTTGAAAGTTCACCATTGTTGGAGTCTTTAGTTTATTGTAAATCTCTTAAATCTACTATAATGACTTAAAATGGTTCACTGTAATGTGAATGGAGTAGTTCACTGTAAATGCCTCTTTTGATATATTTGTTGTAACGTCCTCAAATCCTTGGGAAACCATTAGGAGCGCTAGTGGGAGTGGCAGTATGGGATGCTACTCTCACATTGCACTTAGTGTGACCTAAGAGTCCTATTGGAGGAGAGTACTTGTGTGAGAGTTGTATACATGCATAGTTCACTGTAGTTTGTGATGTCTTTATTGTAAAGTGTAAGTTTGAGGTAAAGGTATGGAAATTCTTCATTAAGTGTTAAATGATACTTCTTAAGTTGATTTGTGCCTAAGTTCATGAATGTTTTGTTAAATTTGCATGAAAGCTTATTTTACTAAAAGTGTCCCTTTTTGCAAGTTTTTGCATAGTCCATACTTAGTACATTGTTGTACTAACCACATACTTTTATATACCTTCTGAGTATAGGTTGGAAGCCTTTTGGAAGATCAAAGTTGAAGCCTGGGAACTCTATCGCTCAAGAATTTGGTATGTCCTCATATATTCGAGGACATAGTTTATGTTTCTTAGTTTTTCTATTAAGACTGAATTTTTATTTCTTTTTTATTATAAAGGGCCGTGTTCATAAGATTCTAAGTTGTGTCTTTAAAATGGCTTGTGATGAAAAGATTTCCTCGTATTGATTAAAAGACTTATTTTATTATTATTATAATTAAAAGTTATAATTTCGCACTACTTTTCATGCTTTATCTTATAATGCGGAGTTGAAGGGCTTGTACGAGACCCCAAAGGGTCAAGTACGCCCTGCCATGATCAGAGAGTTAGCCCTAACTCTAGGTGGTACTTCCGGGTCATGACAGACTCGGTATCAGAACATAAGGTTATTGGAAATAGTCTAGGGTCTTGAAAGTCTCACAAGCCACATTTAGTAGTAACTTGGTCATTGGTGTGAGTTGCGACATATCCATGGAGAAGAGGCTCTAGGATGATAGAAGTTTCACTCTCTTCTCTATTCTAATGTCGTTCCTTAGAGTTGAGTTCCATAATCTGTCTTCTCTTAACCTCTTCTCTTTGTCTTTTTAGGACATGAATAGGAGGAGATCGACCGCTAGAAGAGAGGAGGGTGATGTAGCTAATGAGAGGCTGCCTCTCTGTGACAAAATTCCTATTGTAGGCCTAGAGGAGGAGGAGAATGTGGAGGTTCCCCTTCAAGAACCTCAAGTGCCTCCGGACCCTCAAGGGCCTCAAGTGCCTCCTATGCCTCAAGATCCTTTTGTTGAGGGTGATATGACTACTGCGGAGTTGAGGGCTGCCCTAATGAACTTTACCCAACTCATGACGGCTCAAGCTCATGTCATCAACAATCATGTTGCTGCCCAAGATAATCAAGGAGATAGGCCCCAACCAAATGCTAGTTCACCGGCTTCTAGGATTCGTGATTTCATGAGGATGAACCCTCAAACTTTTCATGGTACTAAGGTGGATGAAGATCCAAAAGGCTTCATAGATTAGGTTTTCAAAGTGGTAGATGCTATGGGTGTGACCCCAATGGAGAAAACGAAATTGGCCTCTTCCCAACTTAAGGATGTTGCTCAAGTGTGGTATGAGCAATGGAGAGGTGAGAGACCTTTAGAAAGAGGTCTGGTTGATTGAGAGGAATTCAAACAGGCTTTCCAAGATAGGTTATATCCCATAGAGGTGAGGGAGAAGAAAATGGTTGAGTTCATGAATCTAAGACAAGGGGGATTGAGTGTGCAAGAGTACTCTCTCAAATTTACCCAACCCTCTAAGTATGCCCTGACTCTGGTAGCCAACCCTACGGTTAGGATGAACAAATTTGTGATGGGAGTGTCTATCTTTGTTAAAAGAGTGTCGTACGGCAATGCTTCTTAATGACATGGATATCTCTAGGCTCATGGTTTATGCACAACGAATTGAGGAGTCCAAAATTAGTGAGATAAGGAAAGAGGGTAAAAGGAATAGGTCGAATGATTCTAGTCACCAAAAGTCTAGGAAAAGGTTTTATCACCAACATTGTTCCATGGGAAACAACGATAGGGCTCCGAACCAACATTCTCAAGGTGGTGGTCATACATTTGAAAGGGCTAGGTGTCCTACTTGTGGTAAGCAACATTCGGGTAAGTGTCTTGCCGGAACGGATGGTTGTTTTAGTTGTGGTAGCAAATACCACAAGATGAGGGACTTCCCTAATCTCAAATCAAGGGGAAAAAGATGTCAATCAAGCTTCCCATGATCCTAATGCTCACAAGAAGAACCTTTCCTATGTGATGGGGGCTAGGAAGGACAACTAATTCGGCTTTGATGATTTTGGTAATTCATAAACCTTTTTCATTGTTCTTTTTATGTTATGATGTGAGTTTTTGTGGTTTTATAGTTCATATGATCATGTCATCTTGATGAATGTCTCAAAGAATGAATTTTCAAAATTTTGAATGTTGGACAGTGGCTACAGTGACGCACTATAAAATTTTTGGTTTTTGAAAAAAAATGTTTTGTATTTAATTGAAGTTATAATTTGTGAAAACGTGTTTTATATGAGCATGTTTAATGTTGGAGAAGATAGTTCCTCCACAAAATAAGGTTTGGGGTGAGTTTTGGAAAATTTTGAAGTTGGCAAGAGTTGCTTATGTTCCTAGTGTGAAAAAGTGTAAAATGATGCTCTTTGTTGGTTGAGGATTTGATTTTGATGTTTAATCATGATTGTGTGGTGTTATGTGAAGCTAAGTCATTTCTTGTTGTTCTTAAAGTTTAAGTGTAATTCGAGGACGAATGTTATCCTAAGTGGGGGAAAATGTAACACCCTAAAACGAACTAAGGTGAACTAGACATTCGTAAGTGTTGTATGAGTGAATTTTATGTTAAACTGAGTTAGTTTAGTATTCCTAAGGTGAGTGTGAAGTTTGCATAAGATTGGAGGTCAAACACCCAAAACATCTATGACGTTCAGAAGGTGTGCCCTAGAATGTACTAGTGTGTCTTGTTGTGTTTGGATGAGTTTTACTTGTTCCTTTTTTTTGAAACTTGTGTGAGATGTTCCTATGACCTAGATGACTTAGTTTAGAAATTTAAAGTCCAGGAACAACCCGACCTAGAACTCATAAAGGGCCCTAGATGAAGGTCCCAAGAGTTGGACAAGACTGCCAACAACACTGCCCAAACAACGGAGCAGTCTACTGGACGTAGGCCAATCGATGCCCCATCGACTGAGGGGCGTCGTCCCATACTTGTGGCAAATTCATCCCTCCCTTGAACAAGTCTCTGATGTCATCAACGCCCAGCAGCACGGGCTGTCGATCAATCGACGCCCAGCAGCATGGGCTGTCGATTAATCCACGCCCAATAGCTTGGGTGGTCGATTGAAACCTGCTAAAGTTGTTGCACGTTGCTTCCTACGTGGGGTGTTTTGTGTAAATTCATCCCAAGTCTTTTGGGACACTAGGCTGATATTTTTAGTTTTTTAAAGTTATATTAGGTTATGTTTTAATCCCTAGACCTAGACAAGACTCTCAATTCAAAATAAACTCTCTGTCTAAAAACAAACTCTCTCAAGACACCATTGAAGTTAGAGGTCAAGGAAGCTAGGAGGGGCTGTTTGGACTTGTCCCTTCATCAAAAACTCTTGGATATGCTTGCTTAGTGAGTTATGGTTTCCATTCTTAAATACCCTTTCATTCAAGAAGCCATTTCCAATGAATTTCAAAAAGGGGTTTTCAACCCTAAGTTCTATTATCTTCAACCCATCATGGGTCTTGCATTAAAATGGTTCTAAATGTTAATTAATGATGTTATTAATGTCAGTTGGTGATTCTAATGCAAAAATCTTGATGAAATCATGTTAAAGTTTCCTTTAAAGTTGTGGTTTATGAAACGGGTCAAATGAGCATATTTATGTACAAAATGAACTTTGGCCTTATTGTGCTGTAATGATGGTTTAGCTACATCCCTAAGGGCCTTATTATGTTGAATTAATGATAAAATGTTTATAGAATGTTACGTCTTAGTAAATTGAAGACTTGCTTATATTGTATTATGCTTATGATAAATTGATCTTGAGTGGTATGGTCCACCTTCTAGGTGGCGGTGCTTATTTGATTAATTGGTGATGTTTGTTATGTGTTGACAATGGGATCTTGAAGGTCTATATTATAGAATGAATAGAAATTTTCAATTGGTCTTGTTTTGTGATTGTGAAGCTTAAATTGTAGGTTTGACCTAGATTTTGGTCTAATTAAAGAATATTACTAAGTGAAGTATGTAAAGTGTGTAAGTTGATAAATAAAAGTCTAAATCATGTTTAGAAGTAAAGTATATGAAATGATGCTTATGTGCAAAGTGTGATCACATCTACACACATACACTTTAAGTGAATGAATGAAGCTAAGTTTAGTAAGAAGGGGAGTCTTGGGGTGGACATTCTTCGTTAGTTGAGATGAACTGTCTAGTAGCAACCTCACTATTCCTAATGAGCTTTCCTAGATAGGTCGGAGGATAAATGCACTTAGTGAGTTGAGAGGTGGCATTCACTAGTAATATTGTCTATAATGTGAGAATCTGTGGGGAGTTATGCCTAGCACCGATAGGATATGAAGAAGAGGTGGAATACACTTCATGAGTTGAGATGTCGTATTCCCTTATTACTCTTGATATGATTACTCCTCGTTAGTAGAGACTGAGTTACTTAGTAGCAATCTCCCTATCTCTTAACTATGTGCCCGTATAGGTATAGCTATTGGAGAAGCCATGTAATAGCTAAGAAGTATGACTTTACTCTAGGCAAGTGAGGATCCCTCATCCGATAGGGCTTAATATCGGGATTCAATGCCTAGCTCTCATTGTCTTTGTCGGTTAAGCTAACCTCCCATAAAAGTAATGAAAATGATAAGTTGTCTTATTAATGTAATACCTATATGATTTTTTTGAACTAAGTCTTCTAAAAGAGCGTGCTACATAGGGTAGGTGGTGGTATTGGACGCTACCTATTCATTGCAATATGTAGGATCTTCCGAAATGGAAAACTTGGTGCCAAACCTTCCTAAAGAATGTACTACTTAGGGTAGATGGTGGTATGGGACATCAACCTACTCATTGCACTAAGTAGGCATTCCGAAAGGGAATCCTTTGGTATTTTGTTCGTTTTTCTTCTAAGGTCTTGTCTTTGAGTGATGATTCATTCTCCCGAGGCGAGTAAGCCGAATGGGGTAGTCTAGAGATTCTCTTAGGTGTGCACTGAAGGAAGTGTTTAGACGTTTCTTTCATGTCTTACCTTAGAGAATCTTGGGATTTTCCTTAGGTAGGGAAACTCCTACGGAAATGGACTCATATCCTCATTTACAATACTTTGGATGTTCAACATTGTTGGAATCTTTAGTTTAATGTAAATCTTTTAAATCTTCTATAATGACTTAAAATGGTTCACTGTAATGTCAGTGGAGTAGTTCAATGTAAATGCGTCTTTTTCTCTAATGTTGAAACGTGGTCAAATCCTTCGAACCCATTAGGAGCGCTAGTGGGAGTTGTAGTATGGGATGCTACTCTCACATTGCACTTAGTGTGACCTAAGATTCCTATTGGAGGACAGTACCTGTGTAAGAGTCGTATACATGCATAGTTCACTGTAATGTGTGATGTCTTTACTGTAAAGTGTAATTTTGAGGTAAAGTTATGGAAATTCTTGTTTAAGTGTTAAATGATGCTTCTTATGGTGTTTTGTTCCTAAGTTCATGAAGGTTTTATTAAATGGTCATGAAAGCTTATTTTACTAAAAATGTCCCTTTTTGCATGTTTTTGCATATGACATACTTAGTACATTGTTGTACTAACCCCATACTTTTATATACCTTATGATTATAGGTTGGAAGCCTTTTGGAAGATCGAAGTTGAAGCTAGGGAATTCTATCTCTCAGAAATTTTGTATGTCCTTATATATTTGAGAACATAGTTTGTGTTTCTTAGTTTTTCTATTTAGACTTAATTTATATTTCCTTTTTATTGTAAAGGGACGTGTCCCTAAGATTCTAAGTTGTGTATTTAAGTTGGCTTGTTACGACAAGATTTCCTCGTATTTATGAAAAGACTTATTTTATTATTATTATCGTAAAAAGTTTTAATTCTGCACTACTTTTCATGCTTTATGCTATGAACAAGAGTTGAAGGGCTTGTAGACCCCAAAGGGTCAAGTATGATCGGGCACGATCCGAGAGTTAGCCCTAACTTCTAGGTGGTAATTTTGGGTCGTGACATTAGCATTTAGGGGATTCCTAGGAGGAGTTCTTATGACCTTAATTTAGGAATATATAACGTTGCTCTTATATGTTGTTGGTTTTATTTGATTAACATGATTTTGGTCTAAATTTCTATATATAATGATGACTACACATGATCTGAAGTTACATGAGGTAAAGGCATTACTTATGGTTTATTTACTAGTTTACATGCTTGATGTGGGGTCTATGGGACTTCAGATGACAATTTTACATGTAGGATTGGGTTGGGATTGTGAGTAAGGTCCTTATATGCTTTGATGATATGAACAACATAACTTGAAATGTTGATATGACTTTATAATGAAGTTATTTTTGTATATAAATATGAACATGTCTTAATGTTCATGTGATTATTTACTTCTATATGATCTTGTGTTTACACAATGGCTTTCAATGTTACTTAGAACGATTTTAAAGAAAATGGTCCTTTGTGCATGTTTTCAAAGGTTTTACCTGCATATGTGTAACACTTCGAAATTCAAAGACGTTTTCTAGAGCCTAACATAGGTGTCTAATGGGTTAGATACTATTATAAGTTCAATTTTAATGAATATATGTCATTTAAGAAGTTTATAAATCAAAACATCAAAGAACGTCCATGACCACCGGAAACTAGTCCAAGGACTACCCAAGGACTAACAAAGGGCCCTTGAGGAGAAGCCTTGCATTTTGGTCGAAGGCTGCCCTAGGCAGTGTCTACCAATGACTTCCCATCAACGGAGCGTGTTCCAATCGACGGGGCGTGTAACAACCCTAAAAATGGATATGCTAAGTAATGCTTTATGTTTCCAGAATGCCAACGATTAGACCGGGTTCAAACGGATTGATGCGCGTAGAACAAAACCTTGGAACCCTTGTTACATCCAAGCCAACTAACTTTGAGAGTTAGTTGAGCTATGAAAGGTGGGTCCAACCATGTAGGCTCTCGAATACGAAGATTTACTTGAAGGAGTCTTTACCGGACTTAAAAAGGGAAAATCGTAGGCTTGGAGGGTCTAGGGGTAAAATGGTCTTTTCCAAGGGTAAGGGTAGTATCGTAATTACCCTTAATATATAATTAATTATTTAATTAATAAGGTGGAGGGGCATTTTCGGGAGAGAGTGCTGAAATTAGGCTCTTGAAGTGAAGTCTTTCTCCACCCGGGTTCGAACCTAGGTGGAAGCAAAGAATTAAATTGTTTTAATTTAAGTTGGTAAATTGATGTAATTAATTTATATTTATTATTTTTTAGCTGATTTAAAATAAAACTAAATCGGATTTTTAATTATTAAATAAAAACCTTAATTGACTAAATCCTAAACTAGACTCCTAATCCTAAGAAAACTCTTTTCTCCCACGCTGATCTCTCTCTCACGGCTCAATCACTCTCACTCACGATTCTCTCTGCCAAATAACTTCAAAAAACAGTAGGTAAATGAAAGTTCTTCACACTTGAAGAATTCACAATGAGAATATAAGAAAACAAACGAAATCAATCACGTAGGCAAAGAGAAGTCTGTCCGTCGAGTTGGTGTTGACGTTGAGGGGATTTGGACGTGATTTTTGGAGAAGATTTTGGGCAGCAACTAGAGGTTTGAACTTCATAAAAGGTATGGCTTATCTTCTCTCTTGGTCCCTTTCCCAAGAGACCCCTTAAGGTTCAGAATATTCATTCCGAAAACTAGGATTGTTCCTCGTTGCATATCTCTGTCACTAGCTCCCATTGAATCATCGGTTGGTTATGTTTGCTGGTACCAAACTAGGGATGAAACGTCTTTTCGTGATGATAATGTGTTTATACGTATGTTTGGAAATAAGTGACTTATGTTGATGTTTCCGAAGATGTAACTACGTGTATTTGTGTGTTGCCGTGGCTATTGTTCATGGTTTAGGACTAGAAATGGCATGATAGTTATTTAAATTTCATGTACACATGTTGATGTAAATGTTATTTTCATATGAGATGAAATGTGGCTGATTTGAGGGATAATCTCTTGGCTAAACGAATCCATGAAAACGCACCTGAAACGTTCTAAATGCACTACAAAATTCCCCTAAGAACTAAGGTGTAACTTGATGAAAGGATGCTGAAAAATTAAAAGAAAATTTCCAGCTTCTAGTGATGAATTTCGGTCAGCAAAGAGGGTTGGAAATGTTGAAAAAATGACTTAAAACAAGTGAGGTCATGGAGAATTGAACCTGTGACCTCACCATGTTAAAAACCATGAAAACAAAGAAGTAAAAAGAAATGTGGTGAAGGGGATTCGAACCATGGTATTGACTGAAAAATGTAACTTAAAAGAAAAAAAATAAGAAATGAGAGGAGTGGGATTCGAACCCACCACCTCTCAATCAGATTTAAGGAAGAGTAAAAGAAAAAAAATTAAATGTGAGGGGTGGGAATCGAACCCACGACCTCTAGGCAGTGAAGGAGAGTCAAAAGAAATGAAAGAAAAGAAATGTGAGGCGTGGGAATCGAACCCACGACCTCCTAGGCAGATTTAAGGAGAAAAATTAAATGAAATTAAAGAGGGGCTGTGGGGGTTCGAACCCACAACCCCTCGCCCAAGGGAGAGAAATTTAAAGGCTATGAAAACAAAAAGTAAATGAGGTTGTGGGGGTTCGATCCCACATCCTCTTAGTTTTATTAAGCGAAAAATGAAGAGAGAAATTAAGGTAAAAATAAAATGAAGGCATTGGGGCTCGAACATGGGTCCCCAAGCCGTATGGATCAAACCAAAATAAAAAAAAATGTAAGTGTTGTTCAAGAGATTTGAAAACCAGGTTCCCTTGCCCAAATTCCGTATAGATTCATAAGTCATACGTGAGTTAAATCTTCAAGAATAATGCTACCCACTTAGATCGAAATTGAGATCTTTGCATACATATAAGATGCATAAGTCTTGTACTACATAATCTTAGGAAGATACGAATCACTTAAACGAACTATGAATGAAGCCTGATGCTTGTATATATAGACCCATAAGTGTAGCATACATTTAAAAATAAATGAACCTAAGATATATGTAATGAAATGATGTAACCCTAGAAGGGTTAAGTACGAGTGTAAAACACACTAAATGGCCAAGTGCATTGGCATACGCTGAAATGATTATTATGTAATGAAATGATGAAACCCTAGAAGGGTTAAGTAAGAGTGTAAAACACACAAATAGCCAAGTGCATTGGCATATAATGAAATGAACATTCACATAAAAAGGGGTGAGTAATTATGAAGAGCAAATGTGCGAATATTGATGAATGTGTTGACAACATGATATGAGGCTAATGTAAAAGATGAGAGCAATCTCAAATGAGCCTAAGTAAATGTTACCAAAACGTACTCACCTATGATAGTGTAAAATTAATGAAGAGACCAGTCTCTATGAACACTCTAATGAAAGTATTGCGATTAACACACTTAATACTAATGATGAGATGAGAAATAATCTATTGAGTTATGTTGTCCTCATACTAGACGCTAGCTTCCATGACGTATGAGTTGAATGTAATGGAACTTTATACTGAGCACCGATAGACTAGCTATGAGCGATGATGCCTTCTCCGGGAAGGGCGGAGGTTCACGTAACTCTCATGAGATGAGACTGTCCGGCATGACGGGTATGGGTCTCCATATATCTCCTAGTCTTCGAACCTATACTGCCAATATAGTGATCTGGCGGGGTTCAATTCCCATGTACGCTAGCATGTTTTGGGTCACTTTGTTCGGTGATTCCACCTCTTTTCGGTCTGGGGTTTCATAACACTGAATTTGATGATGCTCACATGAGCTATGTTGGTTAAAGTTAAAGTTCCCAATGAATGAATGAGGCCAGCCTTAAATGATGCACATAATGAAATGAATGATACCAAAGGTTTTAGGATAGGATAATCAAGAGGTGAGTTAGATTCAAGTAATGACATTAGGTCATTCTTGGTCATTGCACAATGAACCTGATGAAAGTCTTAAACTACATCTTAGGTATAGCTGGTGTTTACACTGGCCCGTGAATGAAATGAAATGAAGTACGTATGAATGAATAAAGCAAACTCTGTGTTTGCTAAAAAAGGCTCCCTAGTGAGGTCCAATATGTTAATCCCTCATTTTGGGAAGTCTTGATGTCAAGTCAATGATTCCAAGGTCTCATGGCATATGAATGAATGATATAAAATTGTTATGTGCTATATGCAATATGCTATGTGCTATGTGCAAGATGTTATGTGTTGTGTGCAATATGATAAGTATGATGATGCATGTTACTCTCATGTCATGACTTTCCTAATCAAAATTAGGGAAGTTCACTCACTTTCCTAATCCAAATTTTGAAAGCTCACTAACTTTCCTAATCCCAATTTGGCAAGTCCACTGACTTGACTTTCCATAAACATGTTGTTAGGAAAGAGTTGTTATTAATCATGCATGGCCTTGGTGTGTGCTTGATTATACCCATACTTAGTACAAGCGTGTACTAATCCCGTACAACTCTAAAATTTTAGGTGCAGGCACAGGTGGACGCTATAGCTACAGGTTGATGCTGAAACTATCCAGACGAAGAGCATTCATCTGGAATTGGTAGACCCTCATGCTTTCGGGGATGCTTACCAATTATATTATAACTTAGTTACAGGATTTAGCTAGTGGAGTATGTTCCACTAGAGTTTCTTTCCGCTTTTGTTCAGATATTGTACTGGCGCCATTTTTGCAAGTATACATTTAATTCAATATTAAACAATTTCTTCCATTCGATGATATTAATGTTACATGGTTGATGGTGAACAATTATGAATCTAATAAAATGATTAGTATGTATGTTGAGAAACAAAAAATTTCAAATTTTCCGCTAAAATTAACTTAGACGAAGTAAGAATGACGTAAGTAGGCTTGTCTGCGACCTCTGAGAGGTCAACGACGCCAATCTCATCTGGGGTCTAGACTCCGTTCGTGACAAAGTTTGTATCAAGGACTAGGTTAAATTCTGAGGATAATAAGTTTACATCAACCACATTGAGTAGTTTCTAAGTCATAGCAGTGAAGTGCACCACTATCCTGGATTAGAGACTCCATTATACGTAGGAAAATTTCCATTCTTCTAATCTTATCGTGCCTTCTCTAATGTCGGATTTCTTGGTGTTAAGTGCGTATCTAGCATCAACTCTTGAAGTTTCCAAAAGATGAATACAAGGAGAAAAGAAGGCGGAGAGATTGGAGGAACAACTGCACGAGTAATTTAGGTTCCTTCCCAGGCTTTAACTGCTGGAATAGAACCCAGCTGGCTTGACAGATGGACAAGTAAGGACAACTTTTGTACAGATGGCCCAAGCTAGCACTTTACAAGCTTAGGCTATTGGGTTTGATTGATGTGTAAAAGTCTAAGTTAGCATTCTACCAGCTAAAGGATGTAGCTCAATCTTTGTATAAGGTGTGGCAGGATAGCAGAGCCTTAGCAGGGGGTCCTATTACTTGGGATCTTTTCAAGATGGTTTTTCTACAGCGGCTCTTTCCCTGATAAATGAAGGAGGCTAAGGCTGAGGAATTCATCAACCTTATGCAGGGCTCGATGTTAGTCAAGGACTACTCCCTGAGGTTCGTAAGACTTTACAGCCCAGGAGAGGCCACCTTTTAAGAACTGTGGCATACTGCATGGAGGAGAATGTATGATGGACTCTAATGCTTGTTACAGTTGTGGAAAACCGGGTCACATGATGAAGGATTGTTTGAGTAGGAGAAGTCAAGAACAAGGGAAGGAGAGAGTTCAACCTAATGGTCCAAGTGAAGAGGCCTCAAGGAGGAAACGTTTCTTTGCACTCAAGTCTTGGGTTGCAGGGGAAGGCACCTCTGGTGAAGTCTCGGATGCGTAGCCTTAATTAGCCTTCCATGTATTTGATAGTGTATGGTGTTTATGCACTAGTATGAGGTTAATATGTTTTGAGTCATCATGTTGGTTGCTGATTTATATGACGTACATGTTTACTTATGTTGTATGCTTTGATGAGACTAGTTTAGGAAAGAGTTCCTTAGTCTATTACTGTGAAGAAACTAGTAGGTTTCAAGGATGTGCACCATAATGTTAATATGTGAATAAGATATTCACCAATGGGGAGTATTAAATAACCTATGTAGGCATACATTCTATAGATGACTTATTTATTGTTAGTAGAGAGTAGTGTCCTTTCAGTGACGAATGTTCCTAAGGGGGAGGGGGGAAATAATGTAACAACCCTAAAAATGGATATGCTAAGTAATTCTTAATGTGTCTAGAGTGCCAACGATTATACCGGGTTAACACGGATTGATGCGCGTAGAACCAGACCTCGGAACCCTTGCTACATCCAAGCCAACTAACTTGGGGAGTTATTTGATCTAGAAAAGGTTGGGTCCAACCATGTAGGGCTCTCGAATACGAAGATTTACTTGAAGGAGTCTTTACCGGATTTAAAAAGGGAAAATCTTAGGTTTGGAGGGACTAGGATTAAAATGGTCTTTTTCCAGGCTAAGGGTAGTATCGTAATTACCCTAATTATATGACTAATTATTTAATTAATAAGGTGGAGGGGCATTTTTGGGAGAGAGGGCCGAAATTGGGCTCTTGAAGTGGAGTCTTGCTCCAACCGGGTTCGAACCAAGGTGGAAGCAATGAATTAATTTATATTTATTATTTATTAGCTAATTTAAAATAAAAGTAAATCCGATTTTTTATGATTTAATAAAAACGTTATTTGACTAAATCATAAAATAGACTGCTAATCCTTAGAAAACTCTTCTCTCCCATGCTCATCTTTCTCTCTCTCTCTCTCACGTCTCTATCACTCTCACTCACGATTCTCTCTGCCAAATAACTTCAAAAAACAGTAGGTAAACCAAAGTTCTTCACACTTGAAGAACTAAGAACGAAAATATAAGAAAATTAATGAAATAAATCACGTCGGCAAAGAGAAGTTTGTCCGTCGAGTTTGTCTTGACTTTGTGGGGATTTGGACATGATTTTTGGAGAAGATTTTTGGCAGAAAGTCGAGGTTTGAACGTCATATAAGATATAGGTTCTCTTCTCTCTTGGTCCCTTTCCCAAGAGACCCCTTATGGTTCAGAATATTCATTCCGAAAACTAAGATTGTTCCCCGTTGCATATCCCTGTCACTAGCTCCAATTGAATCATAGGTTTGTTATGTTGCTGGTAGAAAACTAGGGATGAAACCTGTTTTTGTGCTGATTATGTGTTTATATGTATGTATGGAATTATGTGACTTATGTTAATGTTTCCGAAAAATGTAACTACATGTGTATATGTGTGTTGCAGTGGCTATTGTTCATGGTTTAGGACTTGAAATGGCATGATAGTTCTTTATATTTCATGTACACATGTTGATGTAAATGTGATGTTAATATGAGGTGAAATGTGGTTGATTTGAGGTATAATATCTTGGCTAAACATATCCATGAAAACGCACCTAAAACGTTCTAAATGCACTACGAAATTCCCCTAAGAACTAAGGTGTAACTTGATGAAAGGATGCTGAAAAATTAAAAGAAAATTTCCATCTTCTAGTGATGAATTTCGGTCAGCAAAGAGGGTTCAAAATGTTGAAAAAAATGAATTAAAACAAGTGAGGTCATGGAGGATGGAACCCGTGACCTCACCATGTTAAAAACCATGAATTAAAGAAGTAAAAAGAAATGTGGTGAAGGGGATTCTAACTATGGTATTGGCTGGAAAATGTAACTTAAAGAAAAAAATAATAAATGAGAGGAGTGGGATTCGAACCCACCACCTCTAAATCATATTTAAGGAAGAGTAAAAGAAAATAAAATAAAATGTGAGGCGTGGGAATCGAACCCACGACCTCTAGGCAGTGAAGGAGAGTGAAAGGAAATGAAAGAAAAGACATGTGAGGCATGGGAATCAAACCCACAAACTCCTAGAAAGATTTAAGGAGAAAAATTAAAAGAAATTAAAGAGGGGCTGTGGGGGTTCGAACCCACAACCCCTCGGCCAAAGGAGATAAATTTGAAGGCAATGAAAATAAAAATTAAATGAGGTTGTGGGGGTTAGATCCCACATCCTCTTAGTTACATTATGCGAAAAATGAAGAGAGAAATTAAGGGAAAAATAAGATGAAGGCATTCGGGCTCAAACTTGGGTCCTCTAGCCGTATGGATCAAACAAAAATGAATAAAAAAATTGTAAGCGCTGTTCAACAGATTAGAAAACCGGGTTCCCTTGACCAAATTCCGTATAGATTCATAAGTTATACGTGAGTTAAATTTTCAAGAATAATGCTGCCCACTTAGATCGAAATCGTGATCTTTCCATACATATAAGATGCATAAGTCTTGTACTACATAGTCTTAGGAAGATATGAATCACTTTAACTAACTATGAATGAAGCCTCATGGCTTGTATGTATAGACCCATAAGTCTAACATACGTTTTAAAATAAGTGAACCTAAGATGTATGTAATGAAATAATGTAACTCTAGAAGGGTTAAGTACAAGCGTAAAACATACTAAATGGCCAAGTGCATTGGTATATGATGAAATGATTATTATGTAATGAAATGATGAAACCCTAGAAGGTTTAAGTAAGAGTGTAAAACACACAAATGGCAAAGTGCATTGGCATATGATGAAATGAACATTCACGTAAAAAGGGGTGAGTAATTATGAAGAGCAAATGTGCTAATGTTGATGAATGTGGTGACAACATGATATGAGGCTAATGTAAAAGATGAGAGCAATCTCAAATGATCCTAAGTAAATGTTACCAAAGCGTACTCACCTATGAGAGTGTGAAGTTAATGAAGAGACCAGTCTCTATGAACACTCTAATAAAAGTATTGAGATTACCACACTTAATACTAATGATGAGATGAGAAATCATGTATTGAGATATGATGTCCTTATACTAGAAGCCAGCTTCCATGACGTATGAGTTGAATATAATGAAACTTTATACTGAGAACCGATAGACTAGCTATGAGCGCTGATGCCTTCTTTTGGGAAGGGCGGAGGTTCACGTAAATATCATGTGATGAGTCTGTCCGGCATGCCGGGTATGGTTCTCCTTATATCTCCTAGTATTCGCACATATACTGCCAATATAGGGATCTGGCGGGGTTCAATTCCTATGTACGCTAGCATGTTTTGGGTCACTTTGGCCAGTGATTCCACCTCTTTTCGGTGTGGGGTTTCATGACACTAGATTTCATGATGCTCACATGATCTATGTCGGTTAAAGTTAAAGTTCCCAATGAATGAACGAGACCAGCCTCAAATGATGCACACAATGAAACGAATGATACCAAAGGTCTTAGGATAGGAGAATCAAGAGGTGAGTTAGATTCAAGTAATGACATTAGGTCATTCTTGGTCATTGCACGATGAAAGTCTTAAACTACATTTTAGGTATAACTTATGTTTACACTGGCCAATTAATGAAATGAAATGAAGTACGTATGAGTAAATGAAGTAGACTCTGAGTTTGCTAAAGAAGGCTCCCTAGTGAGGTCCCATATGTTAATCCCTCATTTTTGGGAAGTCTTGATGTCAAGTCCATGATTCCAAGGTCTCATGGCGTATCAACGAATGATATAAAAATGTTATGTGCTATGTGCAATATGTTATGTGCTATGTGCAAGATGTTATGTGCTGTGTGCAATATGATAAGTATGATGATGCATGTTACTCTCATGGCATGACTTTACTAATCCAAATTAGGAATGTTCACTCTCTGTCCTAATCAAAATTTTGAAAGCTCACTAACTTTCCTAATCCCTATTTGGCAAGTCCACTGACTTGACTTTCCATAATCATTTTGTTAGGAAAGAGTTGTTCTTAATCATGCATGTCCTTGGTGTGTGCTTGATTATACCCATACTTAGTAAAAGCGTGTACTAATCCCATACAACTCTAAAATTTTAGGTGCAGGCACAGGTGGACGCTATAGCTACAATTTGACGCTGAAACTATCCGGACGTGGAGCATTCATCCGGAATTGGTAGACCCTCCTGCTTTCGGGGATGCTTACCAATTATATTCTTGATTAGGTATAGTATTGAGCTAGTAGAGTATGTTCCACTAGCGTTTCTTTCCACTTTTTTTCAGACATTGTATTGGTGCCATTTTTGCAAGTATACATTTAAATATAAATTAAACAATTTCTTTCATTCGACGATTTTAATGTTATATGGTTGATGGTGAACAATTATGAATCTAATAAAATGATTAGTATGTATGTTAAGAAAGAAAAATTTTCAAATTTTCCGCTAAAATTAACTTAGAAGAAGTAAGAATGACGTAAGTTGGCTTGTCTGCGACCTCTGAGAGGTCAACGGCGCCGATCTCGTCTGTGTTCTAGACTCCGGTCGTGACAAAGTTGGTTTCGGAGCACTAGGTTAAATTCCGAGGATAATAAGTTCACATCTACCACATTGAGTAGTTTCTAAGTCATGGTAGTGAAGTGCATCACTATCCTGGATTAGAGACTGCATGATACGTAGGAAAATTTCCCTTCTTCTAATCTTATCGTGCCTTCTCTAATGTCGAATTTCTTGGTGTTAAGTGCATATCTAGCATCGACTCTTGAAGTTTCCAAAAGATGAATACAAGGAGAAAATAAGGCGGAGAGATTGGAGGAACAACTGCACGAGTAATTTAGGTTCCTTCCCAGGCTCTAACTGCTGGAATAGAACCCAGCTAGGTTGACAGATGGACAAGTAAGGACAACTTTTGTACAGATGGCCCAAGCTAGCACTTTACAAGCTTAGGCTATTGGGTTTGATTGATGTGGAAAAGTCTGAGTTAGAATTCTACCAGCTAAAGGATGTAGCTCAATCTTGGTATAAGGTGTGGCAGGAAAGCAGAGCCTTAGGAGGGGGTCCTATTACTTGGGATCTTTTCAAGATGTTTTTCTATGACGGTTCTTTCCCTGATAAATGAAGCAGGATAAGGTTGAGGAATTCATCAACCTTAAGCAGGGCTCGATGTTAGTTAGGGACTACTCCCTGAGGTTCGTAAGACTTTACAGCCCAGGAGAGACCACCTTTTAAGAACTGTGGCATACTGCATGGGGGAGAATGTATGATGGACTCTAACGCTTGTTACAGTTGTGGAAAACCGGGTCACATGATGAATGATTGTTTGAATAGGAGAAGTCAAGAACAAGGGAAGGAGAGAGTTCAACCTAATGGTCCAAGTGAAGAGGCTCCAAGGAGGAAACGATTCTTGCACTCAAGTCTTGGGTTGCAGGGGAAGTCACCTTTGGTGAAGTCTCGGATGCGTAGCCTTAATTATCCTTCCATGTATTTGATAGTGTATGGTGTTTATGCACTAGTATGAGGTTAATATGTTTTGAGTCATCATGTTGGTTGCTAATTTGTATGACGTACATGTTTACTTATGTTGTATGCTTTGATGAGACTAGTTTATGAAAGAGTTCCTTAGTCTATTAATGTGAAGAAACTAGTAGGTTTCAAGGATGTGCACCGTAATGTTAATATGTGAATAAGATATTCACCAATGGGGAGTATTGAATTACCTATGTAGGCATACATTCTATAGATGACTTATTTATTGTTAGTAGAGAGTAGTGTCCTTTCGGTGACGAATGTTCCTAAGGGGGAGGGGGGAAATAATGTAACAACCCTAAAAATGGATATGCTAAGTAATTCTTAATGTGTCTAGAATGCGCGTAGAACCAGACCTCGGAACCCTTGATACATCCAAGACAACTAACTTGGGGAGTTATTTGACCTAGAAAAGGTTGGGTCCAACCATGTATAGGCTCTCGAATACGAAGATTTACTTGAAGGAGTCTTTACCGGATTTAAAAAGGGAAAATCTTAGGTTTGGAGGGACTAGGATTAAAATGGTCTCTTTCCAGGCTAAGGGTAGTATCGTAATTACCATAAATATATAACTAATTATTTAATTAATAAGGTGGAGGGGCATTTTTTGGGAGAGAAGGCCGAAATTGGGCTCTTGAAGTGAAGTCTTGCTCCAACCGGGTTCGAACCTAGGTGGAAGCAATGAATTAATTTATATTTATTATTTATTAGCTGATTTAAAATAAAAGTAAATCCGATTTTTAATAATTAAATAAAAACCTTATTTGACTAAATCCTAAACTAGACTGCTAATCCTTAGAAAACTCTTCTCTCCTATGCTCATCTCTCTCTCTCACGTCTCTATCACTCTCACTCACGATTCTATCTGCCAAATGACTTCAAAAAAAAGTAGGTAAACCAAAGTTGTTCACACTTGAGGAACTCAGAACAAAAATATAAGAAAACTAATGAAATCAATCACGTAGGAAAAGAGAAGTTTGTTCGTCGAGTTGGTGTTGACTTTGAGGGGATTTGGACGTGATTTTTGGAGAAGATTTTGGGCAGCAAGTTGATGTTTGAACGTCATAAAATATATGGGTTCTCTTCTCTCTTGGTCCCTTTCCCAAGAGACCCCCTAAGGTTCAGAATATTCATTCCAAAAACTAGGATTGTTCCCGATGCAAATCCCTGTCACTAGCTCCCATTGAATCATAGGTTAATTATGTTTGCTGGTATAAAACTAGGGATGAAACGTGTTTTCGTGATTATTATGTGTTTATATGTATGTATGGAATTATGTGACTTATGTTGATGTTTCCAAAAATGTAACTACGTGTGTATATGTGTGTTGCAGTGGCTATTGTTCATGGTTTACGACTTGAAATGGCATGATAGTTCTTTATATTTCATGCACACATGTTGATGTAAATGTGATGTTCATATGAGGTGAAATGTGGTTGATTTGAGGGATAATATCTTGTCTAATCAAATCCATCAAAAAGGCACCTAAAACGTTGTAAATGCACTAAAACTAAGGTGTAACTTGATGAAAGGATGCTAAAAAATTAAAAGAACATTACCAGCTTCTAGTGATGAATTTCGGTCAGCAAAGAGGGTTCAAAATGTTGAAAAAAATGAATTAAAACAAGTGAGGTCATGGAGGACTGAACCAGTGACCTCACCAAGTTAAAAAGAAGTAAAAAGAAATGTGGTGAAGGGGATTCTAACCATGGTATTGGCTAGAAAATATAACTTAAAAGAATAAACTATTAAATGAGAAGAGTGGGATTCGAACCCACCACCTCTCAATAAGATTTATGGAAGAGTAAAAGAAAAAAAAATGTGAGGCGTGGGAATCAAACCCACGACCTCTAGTAAGTCAAGGAGAGTCAAAGGAAATGAATGAAAAGAGATGTGAGGCGTGGGAATCGAACCCACGACCTCCTAGGCAGATTTAAGGAGAAAAATTAAAAGAAATTAAAGAGGGGCTGTGGGGGTTCGAACCCACAACCCCTCGGCCAAAGGAGATAAATTTGTAGGCAATGAAATAAAAAGTAAATGAGGTTGTGGGGGTTAGATCCCACATCCTCTTAGTTCCATTAAGCGAAAAATTAAGGGAAAAATAAAATGAAGGCATTTGGGCTCGAACTTGGGTCCTCAAGCCGTATGGATCAAACCAAAATGAATGAAAAAAATGTAAGTGTTGTTCAATAGATTTGAAAACCGGGTTCCCTTGACCAAGTTCCGTATAGATGCATAAGTTATACGTGAGTTAAATCTTCAAGAATAATGCTGCCCACTTAGATCGAAATCGAGATCTTGGCATGCATATAAAATGCATAAGTCTTGTACTACATAATCTTAGGAAGATATGAATCACTTAAACTAACTACGAATGAAGCCTTACGGCTTGTATGTATAGACCCATAAGTCTAGCATACGTTTTTAAATAAGTGAACCTAAGATGTATGTAATGAAATGATGTAACCCTAGAAGGGTTAAGTATGAGTGTAAACGCACTAAATGTCCAAGTGCATTGGCATACGATGAAATTATTATTATGTAATGAAATGATGAATCCCTAGTAGGGTTAAGTAAGTGTGTAAAACACACAAATGGCAAAGTGCATTGGCATATGATGAAATGAACATTCACGTAAAAAGGGGTGAGTAATTATGAAGAGCAAATGTGCTAATGTTTATGAATGTGGTGACAACATGATATGAGGCTAATGTAAAAGATGAGAGCAATCTCAAATGAGCCTAAGTAAATGTTACCAAAACGTACTCACCTATAAGAATGTGAAGTTAATGAAGAGACCAGTCTCTATGAACACTTTATAAAAGTATTGAGATTAACACACATAATACTAATGATGATATGTGAAATCATCTATTGAGCTATGATGTCCTCATACTAGAAGCCAGCTTCGATGACGTATGAGTTGAATGTAATGGAACTTTATACTGAGAACCGATAGACTAGCTATGAGCGCTGATGCCTTCTCTTGGGAAGGGCGGAGGTTCATGTAAATATCATGAGATGAGTCTGTCCGGCATGCCGGGCATGGGTCTCCTTATATCTCCTAGTCTTCGAACATATACTGCCAATATAGGAATCACGCGGGGTTCAATCCCCATGTACGCTAGCATGTTTTGGGTCACTTGGGCCGGTGATTCCACCTCTTTTCGGTGTGGGGTTTCATGATACAGGATTTCATGATGCTCACATGATATATGTCGGTTAAAATTAAAGCTCCCAATGAATGAATGAGGCCAGCCTCAAATGATGCACATAATGAAACGAATGATACCAAAGGTGTTAGGATAGGATAATCAAGAGGTGAGTTAGATTCAAGTAATGACATTAGGTCATTCTTTTTCATTGGACGATGAAACCCGATGAAAGTCTTAAACTACATCCTAGGTATAGCTGGTGTTTACACTGGCCCATGAAAGAAATGAAATGAATTACGTATGAATGAATGAAGTAGACTCTGATTTTGATAAATAAGGCTCCTTAGTTGAGGTCCCATATGTTAAGCGCTCATTTTTGGAATGTCTTGATGTCAAGTCCATGATTCCAAGGTCTCATGGAATATGAACGAATGATATAAAAATGTTATGTGCTATATGCAATATGTTATGTGCTATGTGCAAGATGTTATGTGCTTTGTGCAATATGATAAGTATGATAATGCATGTTACTCTCATGGAATGAATTTCCTAATCCAAATTAGGAAAGTTCACTCACTTTCCTAATCCAAATTTTGAAAGCTCACTAACTTTCCTAATACCAATTTGGCAAGTCCACTGACTTAACTTTCCATAGTCATGTTGTTAGGAAAGAGTTGTTCTTAATCATGCATGTCCTTGGTGTGTGCTTTCTTATACCCATACTTAGTAAAAGTGTGTACTAATCCCATACAACTCTACAATTTTAGGTGTAGGCACAGCTGGACGCTAGAGCTACAGGTTGACGCTGAAACTATCCGGACGTGGAGCATTCATCTAGACTTGGTAGGCCCTCTTGATTTCGAGGATGCTTGCCCATTATATTGCAGATTAGTTATAGGATTGAGATAGTGGAGTATGTTCCACTAGCGTTTCTTTTCGCTTTTGTTCAGAGATTGTTTTGATGCCATTTTGTCAAGTGTACATTTAATTCTATATTAAATTATTTCTTTCATTCGATGAAGATAATGTTAGATGGTTTATGGTGAACAATTATGAATCTAATAGAATTATTAGAATGTATGTTAAGAAACAAAAAGTTTCAAATTTTCCGCTAAAATTAACCTAGACGAAGTAAGAATGATGTAAGTAGGCTCGTCTGCGACCTCTGAGAGGTCAACGACGCCGTTCTCGTCTGGGATCTTCACTTCGGTCGTGACAGGGCATCGAATTCCTCCTTAGGTGGACACTAAAATTGTTTGGACTAGACCTCCATCAATGAGTATACTATGATGATATGATGAAAATTTATGGATGATTTGAGAGTGGTTGTTGGTAAGACCATGTTTATAGCTTTTGAAGATAAAGAGGTAAGGTCTTCTGATCTTAATATCCTAATTCTATAGTGATTACTTAAACCTTGTGATGTTGATTCAATTGAAGTATGCATGTTGTGTTAAGATTGATAGGTTTGGTATGATGTTGACTTGAAATGTATTAATTATGGGTAATGAAGTGTTGGCTAACATGTAAATGTTATAAGGATGGTGATGACTTACCCATGTGCCTTACGATGATGTGATTATGTAAATGTGCTAACCTCATATATATTAATTGTAATGAAAGGAAAGTACTCATGCAATTCTTATTGAGCTATGATGATGATTATATAAAGTATAGACCTTATGACATAAACTAAGCTATGATTTTTAATAAAGGCTTAAAGACATTTAAAAGGAGACTCTAGCTTAGCACCGAGTGAAGTAGAGTGAGGAGTGTCATTTCCCTCATAGGGAAGGTAGGATCACTAATGTACTCTTGAGATTGGAGACTATATTGAATTTAGCGTAAAGAGGATCCCAACTATACCTCCTAGTTCTTGAAATATGTTTCCTCCATAGGAATATTGATACGCTAAAACTTACTTCTCAAATAAGAAGTAAAGCGGTCGTATCAAGTAAAGAACCCAACTAATGAGGTTGGGATCGTTCCCACGAGGAAAATAGTTCAGACTTAACTTTAATCTATTATTACTATTATTTAGTCAATTATCTCCTTAAAAAACAAAAGACAATAAAAGGGGGGTTTTTATTTCTAGATTAATGAAAATAACTAACTAAATTAAAGTAAACAACTAACAGATTCAAATCCTAGAGTTTAATAAATTAATAAAAGTAACTAGGGTTTAAGTGTTCCCCACAGGTTCCTAACTTGATAATTCTAACTATAACAATTCTTTCCTAGTATCTTGCATGCAAAGTGATAAGTTATGTATCTCTAAATCCTTGGTCCGGCATCTAGAGAATTTCACTCCGCACCTTGGTCCGGGTGTATTCGATATTTTACTAAGTTATTACCTCATACCAATCGACACTAGCCTATTAGATAGTATACACTAAATCTATGTTAATAATTCTTTTCCTATTATCTACCTCCTTGGTACGGCAAGTAGCATTAAGGCGAGTTCTAACGTTGGCCATCCATTAAAAAGACTTTTAAACGAAAGAATTATCAATACATGCAAGACACTGTTCTAGAATTGCTATTTTAGTTAGATTTTACCTCATTATTCACCCATGGTTCCCCAACCCTAGTTATAGAGATTAGTTACCCATAGTAATAATCACAATATTCATATATTTAATGTAAGAATTCATGCACTTACTTTAATGAGAAAGAATAAAATCCAGAAATTCACTTGATTAATCAACAAACGCACCAACAATCAATTCCACAAAAAGTGTATCAATTACTGAAATTAATCCTTCAATACTTGAACAAAAGGACTAAAGATTATGAAAAAGTCTAACTCTCCAAAAGTCTACTATCAAAGAGTCTAACAATCAAAATGTGTAACCCCAAAAACGAGGTTTTTCGAACTATTAATCAAAAAAAAAAACCTAATAAAGAAGGATTCTAATAGATGAAAATCTGTCAAAACGCGTCTGAGTCGACAGACCTCGTGACGAACCGTCGTGGTCATGACGGGCCGTCATGGCCTCCATCATCCTATACTTCACAAATTCTTCAGCTGCTTTCTTCATTACCCTCGACGAACAGGTATGACAGACCGTTCCAAGCACGAAAGTCCGTCGAGGGTCTTCGTTCCATAATACTTAATCTTCTTGGAATTGTGGTACTGGACTACTCTCTGATCTTTGCGACGAACCAGCAGGACGGATCGTCGTGGCTATGACGGTCAGTCACAAACTTTCGTAATCCCACACTTAGGTCAGATCTCCCCATCTTCCTTCAGCAGCTTCACTACGATGCCACCTTTAGACCGTCACAAGTTCGACAGACCGTCATAAGCTCCGTAAGTGGTAACTTTTCTGCATTTCTTGCTCAAAAACTTCCGCATACATCTTTGGACAGATTTCCTGCAAATAAGGAGAAACTTACATAAAAATCAATACAAAAAGGCTTTTGGACACACACTAAACTTAAGGAAAAAGATTGAAAATACCGTGAAACCACGGTATATAAACACCCTCAACTTAAATTTATTGTTTGTCCTCAATCATTTGGCTATCAATCCCGATCAGTCTCATCATGTTTATGCAGATTATCACTATTAGGAGGAATTATGTGGTATCAGACCATGACACAGACTCACCACACACTGACACCTATCCTCTTCAATTTCTCACCGAGGTGCTAATATTTCCGGTATTGCAACTAGTGTCCTCACTTTAAAACAACATCCTCATTTTTCACACAATGATTTCAGTTTGAGTATGAGGATTACTTTTTCAACACTCACTCTCAGAACAAATTCACAACACATTCATACATATTGCCATAAGCTTACCCTTATTTTCACAGCTTTAAGTTCGCCATACAACTCTTAGGATCACGAGAGGACTTTCTTAGCTTGTAACATAGGCTTAGGGTCAGGTAGGGTATATTTAGGTATACTTTAGTGACTTTTTTGCCCTCCTTGACATATCGGCTAAACGTACCACTTTGTATCGTTTTATTTCGCCCAATTTCTCATATTCTTTCACCTTGCTATTTTCCCTTCTTTCTTGATTTGTGTGACTCTTTTTCTTTTCTTGCTTGTATTTATTATATTTTTTATTTTACTTTTCTTTCAACTGGTTCTTGAGTCACTTTACTTTTGTTATTTCTCTCTCTTTGTTCTTTCAACCCCACTTTCCAGAGCATTCCTTATAAGAGCTACCCTCAACTCATGGCTTTGCCATGAGTCAAAGTACACAATACCCAAAATTGGGTCAGGGCCACAAAAAAGTTATTTACTGCATTAACCACCCCCAACTTATGCTTTTGGCATAAGCTGAGGCGCACATGTCCAAGGAGGGACCAGGGCCAACACATTATTCCCAGAAAAGATCAGTTGGGGTGAAAAAGAAAGGTCTATTTTAAGCTCAAATCAATTGGATCAATGATGGATTAATTTAATTCATTTTATTTTATTTAGGCTAAAAATTTGCTATATTGAACAAGGGCCTATGATCCTTTCCTAATTGTCTATTACAGCTTACTTTTAGCAGGACTAACCAGGCAAGTTCTAGCTCAGTACAAATAGTGGACTATTCAAATTTTCCTCACACTCACTTGACATCCCGTTACTCTACCAGATTATAAGACACCTAGTTTGAATTTTAGACTTAGGATCAGGCAGTGGTGTATCTCTATGTCATGCTTAGAACCGCACATTTATCAATTACTATGCCTAGTCATGCATCATTTTCATTACATCAGGATATCATTTTTGTTTTAGCCATCATGCTTCAGAGTTATACTATGTACAAAAGATATAGACATGCCGGTTCAACAATAAGAATAATCAGTCTCTTGGGGAAAAAGAACACAGGCAAGAAAACCCCAAAACAGGATCGTGAATTGGGCTACTCAGACTTTACCCTAGCACTCACTATCCATTTACCCCACCCCCAACAAAAAGATATGCAATTGTCCCCAATGCATAAAAAAATTGAAATATGAGAGTGGTAGGTGAAGAAAACCTGGGGCGCAAAGCGCCGGCGATCAGCAAGCTGGTGGGTCCGCTTCCCCGGAACCCACTACCTATGTAGTCTGGACACCCTCAATAGCGTCCTCATCAGCAAGAACACTATCATTAGTGTCTCCCGCTATTTCCACATCTCTGGAGCTAGATGCCCCAGCAGCTGACTCTACAGCCCTGATCCGACGCGCCTCCTCATCAGCAAGCAAGGCTCTCCTCGCAGCCTCCATTTCACGGCGCTCCATATTCCGTGCTCTAGCCTCATCCTCCTCTCGACCCTTGCGCCTCTTGTCATGCTCTCGAGGGGAGGTGGTGGAATCTCAGAAGTGGCGAATAAGGCAGCCATCACTGTGTCCTCAGCAGGCTCTGCAGAAGGGCCTCAGACTCAGCCACGCTAGCCTCTAGGGTAATATCAATATTCGTTCGTAGACTCTCAACCGCAGCCTGAAGGGTCGACACGTCCACCTAAGGGGCTGGCCGGGCTAGCACCCACAACTCAAAAGCATCTAAGCGCTGATGAACCTCAGTGATCTTTCGCTATGTTTGCTGGACCATTTTACGCTCCAAGCGCTCCTCCGCCTCAGCAATAGACCTCTGCATCCAAGGCTGGATGTGATGCAGAAGTGTGTCCATCTGAGCCTCTAGTTTCTGGACCCTAGCAAGCGGGACAAGAGCAGGGAAAGGGGCTGAGTGAGAGGAGCTAGGGGCAATGCTAATACCCGGGATAGACTTGACCGGGGTAGTGTCAGTGGTTTAGTAAGCAGCTTGCGTAGCCGTTCGAGCATGTGCTACCGTATCAGAAAGATTTTCATCAAGTGGAGGCAACTCTGGACGAGGCCCTCTGCGTGGAGCCAACTCATTTGCCTCATCCCTGATGAGGCCGATATCAACAGTGCCCAACGGAGTCTTGAGCTGATCAACGTGCAAGATGGGCACACCTGAAGACCTGCATAAGGAAAATATCATGCACGGAAAAGGGTAAGTAGTTGTGACCTTGAAATCCCTCTCGTGCATGACCGCCTGTAGAAGCCAAGCGAAGTCCACCTCAAACTTGGCTATAATTTCCGCCATCAGAACTGCGCGATCCCATGTGACTATATTATCAGCAGCCGTGGGGGAAAGGCAGTCGCGGACAATCAACCATAAGAACTTAGCCTTAAAGGTCAACTTAGCCTTCTTGATGGCTCTCTTTGGCTCCGTTACCCAGTCGGCACCCTCTCCATCAATAGACAAGTGCAGGGCCATCCACCTCTTGGTGGTCTCTCTCAGCGATGGCTCACACAAGAATTGTCCATTGTTTACAATTTTCCACCAGTAGTCTAACACGGCGGTGAGAGGGGTCCTGTTGGCATCAACATCCTCGCCGTATAGATACCGGCGGATGGCGGGCAGGGAGATGTCGACCTTTATGCCGCGTACAGGGACGTGCTCAAGTGGGGCCTGTTTGGCGGTGGCAGCCCGCCTATCTATCTGTGATCGGAGAGTAGCCACGTAAGAGGCGTAAAACTCTTGGACCAACTCCTCACTGTACCGGCCTAAAGAACGAGCTGTCCGCTCTTGCCGGTGTCTGATGAAGAGATTGTGGATCTCTGGCATGGTGGGGAGACTTCCCGTAAGGACCCGCCTCTCCAGTGTAAGGGTCCGTGTCATGACGACTTTATCATTTAGAAACTTGGCGTCTGAATACACTGTGTATTGCCCGTCGACACACCACCGGTTAGGTTGGTCGGCAACCAGGGTGAGAGCACTAGTGGGTAAGCCTGAGTGGAATCAGGACTGTCAGCCTCATCAGACGAGGCAGATGGTGCAGCTGTGGCGGGTGCAGGGACTTCTGCGGACCCGGAGGCTTCCTCCGACCACGAAACTCCTAATGAACCAGACGCTCCTTCCTCATGTGTAGCTGACCCAGAAGGTGTGCCGGTCAGCGTTCTCTCCTCATCAGACTGGGAGGCAGTGACTACGCCGGACGCCACCTTTTTGGGCGTAGCTCTGGTTGCACGTGCAGCTCATGATGGAGTGGCAGTGCCTGGGGGAACGAACTCGGGATCATGCTCATCATCAGAGCCTATAACCAGTCGGGCAGACGGGGCGACAGACTTTGAATGCCCATGTGCGTAAACTCGATCTTGTTTTGGTGCCATTAGAGATAGTACCTGTAAAGAATCAATATTAGTACTAGAAGAAGCAAACAAGACAAGCAAAAACGACACAAAATAAATATAAGAGCAAAGCTGTAATGACATCTCTGTAGTAACAGTGAAACACGACGGACCAGGTGATGGCTCGTCGTGAGTATGACGTACCGTCATGGGGTCCGTCATGTCTTACTTCAACTATGTTTATGTGGAGACCCCTGAAGGAAAGTCTCTGACAGTTATGACGGATCAGTAGGACGGACCGTCTTGGTAATGACAGTCCATCGTGGGGCACTTAGAAAAAGTATGGAGACCCTCAGGAGATGAGTCTCTGACCGTCATGACGGTTGTGCAGGACGGACCGTCGAGGGTATGATGGTCCGTCGTAGATGTTCGTCAGAGGACACTTGGAAAAAAAATGGATACCCTTAGGACAAGGGTCTCTGACAACCATGACAGTTTTGCAGGACGGACCGTCGTGTTAATGACGGTCCGTCTTAGATGTCCGTCAGAGGACACTTAGAAAAAGTTGGAGACCCTTAGGAATAGGGTCTCTGACAAACAGAACGGTTGTGCAGGATGGACCGTCGAGGGTGTGACGGTGCGGCGTAGATGTCCGTCAGTAGACACTTGGAAAAAAAATGGAGACCCTTAGGACAAGGGCCTCTAACAACCATGACGGTTGTGCAGGACGGACCGTCGTGGGAACGACGGTTCGTCGCATGTGTCCGTTGGTGGACATTTAGAAAAAGTTGGAGACCCTTAGGAATAGGGTCTCTGACAACCAGAACGGTTGTGCAGGACAGACCGTCATGGGAACGACGGTCCGTCGCATGTGTCCGTTGGTGGACACTTAGAAAAAGTTGCAGACCCTTAGGAATAGGGTCTCTGACAACCAGAACGGTTGTGCCGGACAGACCGTCATGGGAACGACGGTCCGTCGCATGTGTCCGTTGGTGGACACTTAGAAAAAGTTGCAGACCCTTAGGAATAGGGTCTCTGACAACCAGAACGGTTGTGCCGGACAGACCGTCATGGGAACGACGGTCCGTCGCATGTGTCCGTTGGTGGACACTTAGAAAAAGTTGCAGACCCTTAGGAATAGGGTCTCTGACAACCAGAACGGTTGTGCCGGACAGACCGTCATGGGAACGACGGTCCGTCGCATGTGTCCGTTGGTGGACACTTAGAAAAAGTTGCAGACCCTTAGGAATAGGGTCTCTGACAACCAGAACGGTTGTGCCGGACAGACCGTCATGGGAACGACGGTCCGTCGCATGTGTCCGTTGGTGGACACTTAGAAAAAGTTGCAGACCCTTAGGAATAGGGTCTCTGACAACCAGAACGGTTGTGCCGGACAGACCGTCATGGGAACGACGGTCCGTCGCATGTGTCCGTTGGTGGACACTTAGAAAAAGTTGCAGACCCTTAGGAATAGGGTCTCTGACAACCAGAACGGTTGTGCCGGACAGACCGTCATGGGAACGACGGTCCGTCGCATGTGTCCGTTGGTGGACACTTAGAAAAAGTTGCAGACCCTTAGGAATAGGGTCTCTGACAACCAGAACGGTTGTGCCGGACAGACCGTCATGGGAACGACGGTCCGTCGCATGTGTCCGTTGGTGGACACTTAGAAAAAGTTGCAGACCCTTAGGAATAGGGTCTCTGACAACCAGAACGGTTGTGCCGGACAGACCGTCATGGGAACGACGGTCCGTCGCATGTGTCCGTTGGTGGACACTTAGAAAAAGTTGCAGACCCTTAGGAATAGGGTCTCTGACAACCAGAACGGTTGTGCCGGACAGACCGTCATGGGAACGACGGTCCGTCGCATGTGTCCGTTGGTGGACACTTAGAAAAAGTTGCAGACCCTTAGGAATAGGGTCTCTGACAACCAGAACGGTTGTGCCGGACAGACCGTCATGGGAACGACGGTCCGTCGCATGTGTCCGTTGGTGGACACTTAGAAAAAGTTGCAGACCCTTAGGAATAGGGTCTCTGACAACCAGAACGGTTGTGCCGGACAGACCGTCATGGGAACGACGGTCCGTCGCATGTGTCCGTTGGTGGACACTTAGAAAAAGTTGCAGACCCTTAGGAATAGGGTCTCTGACAACCAGAACGGTTGTGCCGGACAGACCGTCATGGGAACGACGGTCCGTCGCATGTGTCCGTTGGTGGACACTTAGAAAAAGTTGCAGACCCTTAGGAATAGGGTCTCTGACAACCAGAACGGTTGTGCCGGACAGACCGTCATGGGAACGACGGTCCGTCGCATGTGTCCGTTGGTGGACACTTAGAAAAAGTTGCAGACCCTTAGGAATAGGGTCTCTGACAACCAGAACGGTTGTGCCGGACAGACCGTCATGGGAACGACGGTCCGTCGCATGTGTCCGTTGGTGGACACTTAGAAAAAGTTGCAGACCCTTAGGAATAGGGTCTCTGACAACCAGAACGGTTGTGCCGGACAGACCGTCATGGGAACGACGGTCCGTCGCATGTGTCCGTTGGTGGACACTTAGAAAAAGTTGCAGACCCTTAGGAATAGGGTCTCTGACAACCAGAACGGTTGTGCCGGACAGACCGTCATGGGAACGACGGTCCGTCGCATGTGTCCGTTGGTGGACATTTAGAAAAAGTTGGAGACCCTTAGGAATAGGGTCTCTGACAACCAGAACGGTTGTGCAGGACAGACCGTCATGGGAACGACGGTCCGTCGCATGTGTCCGTTGGTGGACACTTAGAGAAAACGAATAGTGGGGTGTTGGAACAGACCCCATGACGGTCCGTCGTGGGTACGCCGGTCCGTCATCGGGGTCTCGTTTTGTCATTCAGTGACAGAACTTAGGATGCCACAATCATCCTCTGTGACTCAAATGGAATACTTAGTGTTAACCTACATGTTTCCATCTCAAATACCTAGCAAACTAGCAATGCTAAAGCACCTATTTCTCGAGTTTTAACAAGGCAATTCGAGGATTCTCAACCTAGGTCAGACTAAATTGGATCAAAGAATGAAGACCCACCAAAAAGAAATAGGCTAATACTAATTGAAAAACAAAAATGCAATGTAAATAGGTAGAGATCAGAGACATTTACCTGAGAAGAGGAGAAAACAAGCAAGTGAGGCATTTGGTTATCAAGAGCAGAACTACGGCAGCAGACTCCGACCAGTAGAAAGTAGATTTTCAGAATTGGGGATTTGGGGAAATGATCAGTTTATAGAGAAGAGAGGTAAGAAGTTGGAAGTTTGAAAGGGAGGAAATGGGAAAAAGAAGGAAGGAAATGGTTAAAATAAAGGGGTGGGGGGTTTTAAATGTTGACAATTTTAAAATTCCCTAGGCAGGTCGGGCCGGGTATGCTGGTTAATGACGCAACGAGTTCTCGACGACGGTCCATCGCAGATGCGATGGTCCATCATGGGTTCCGTCGCGTGTGCCTTAATTTTGAAAATAAATGAAAGACGTACCTGGCACGACGGATTCATGTGACGGTCCGTCGCATGCGTGATGATCCGTCGATGTATCCGTCAGTGACTATTGCGAAGTGATTTTCTGCAGAATTTCTTGGTGATATGCTAACTCCAAATTTAAAAACCATTAGTAGAAAATGCTACCATTACTAGATATAAAAAAATAAGTATTGGGTTGCCTCCCAACTAGCGCCTGATTTAACGTCGCGTCATGACTGACGACACTTGATTACTCCGACTTCATCAAGATGGTATGCCTCGGTCACTTCATTCGCTGATTCAGCATGCCCGGAATAGATTTTTATTCGTTGTCCATTTACCTTAATCCGCACACCCTCCTTGGTTTCCAACTAAACTGCTCCATGAGGGAATAGTTGGGTAACCAAGTAAGGGCCAATCCATTTGGACTTGAGCTTGCCCGGAAACAAGCGCAACCTAGAATTGAATAAAAGCACCAAATCCCCAACCATAAACTCCCGTTTTTCAATTTTTAGGTCATGGTACTTCTTCGTCTTTTCTTTGTAGAGGGATGAGCTTTCATAAGCTTTCAGATGAAATTCATCGAGTTCATTCAACCCAGTTAACCATTGTTCTGCTTCTTCATTCCAATACATTTTCAACTTCTTCATAGACCACGTGGCTTTATGCTCTAATTCAATCGAAAGATGACAAGATTTCCCATATACATGTTGGTATGGGGACATACCTATGGGAGTCTTATACGCTGTCCGATAGGCCCAAAGAGCATCATCAAGCCTCCTTGACCAATCCGTTCTACTAGCGTTCACTGTTTTTGACAATATCTGTTTGATCTCCCTATTTGACACTTCAACTTGCCCACTAGTTTGAGGATGGTAAGGAGTGTCCACATTATGGCGAACCGCATATTTCTCCAATAATCCCTTGAACAATTTGTTGCAAAAGTGGGATCCCCCATCACTAATAATTGCCCTTGGGGTACCAAAACGAGAGAATATATTCTTTTTCAAAAATGCAGTGACACACTTCCCTTCATTGTTTGCGAGGGAGATAGCTTCCACCCATTTAGATACATAATCAACCGCTACAAAAATATACTTCATTCCATGAGAACTCACAAAAGGACCCATAAAGTCAATACTTCAAACGTCAAACAACTCAATCACAAGAATGGGGTTTAGAGGGAGCTCTTTCTTTCTTGAAATGCCGCCATCTCTTTGGCATCTATCACATGCTTTAGCAAACTCATAAGCATCTTGATGAAGAGTTGGCCAATAGTAACCACATTGTAATATCTTATGAGCGGTTTGGATACCACTATGATGTCCACCAACGGGTGAGAAGTGACATGCCTCTAAAACACTCAACATCTCACATTCTGGCACACAACGCTGAATAAGCCCGTCGGCAGAACTCCTATATAAGTATGGTTCATCCCAAAAGAACTTCTTACCATCGTACATAAACTTTTTTCCTTGATGAAAGGACAAGTCCGATGGAATAATATCACTAGCCAGATAGTTCGCGAAATCTGCGAACCATGGAATCAAGTCTTGTGAGGAAGCCAATACATGCTCATCGGGGAAAGTATCATCAATATCAGTCTTATCCCCTAACTCTCTCATAGCTTCATCTTCTAGACGGGACAAGTCATCGGCAACTTGATTTTTGGTCCCTTTTCTATCCCTCACTTCAAAGTCAAATTCTTGTAGCAGTAATACCCAAAGAATCAATCTCGGTTTCGCATCCTTCTTTTCCAGCAAATATATCAATGCTGAATGGTGAGTATGCACTATAACTCTAGTACCTAGCAAATAGGAGCGAAATTTTTCAAAAGCAAAGACTACTGCAAGGAGTTCTTGCTCAGTCACTGTGTAGTTCTTCTGGGCTTCATTTAGGGCTTTACTAGCATGGTAAATGGAGTGAAGGATTTTGTTCCTTCTTTTTCCCAAGACCACACCAAGAGCAACCACAATAGCATCGCACATCACCTCAAATGGAATGTTCCAATCCAGAGAAATAATGATAGGTGCAGACACCAATTTTTCATTTAGCTCGCCAAATGCTTTAAGATAGGATTCATCAAAATAAAATTTACAATCTTTCTCCAGCCGTTTACACAACGGATGTGCAATTTTTGAAAAATCTTTGATGAATCTCCGGTAAAAACCTACATGCCCAAGAAAGCTTCTCACACCTTTTATAGGGATAGGTGGGGGAAGTCTCTCTATTACCTCGATTTTTAGCTCGATCAACCTCTATGCCCTTTTCTTATATGCGATGACCCAAAACAATACATTCCTTCACCATGAAGTGGCATTTTTCCCAATTTAGTACTAAATTGCACTCTTCACATCTCTTAAGGACCTCAGATAAATGGTTCAAACACCGCTCAAATGATTCACCAACCACAGAAAAATCATCCATAAAAACATCAATAGTATCTTCCACCATGTCGGAGAATATCGACATCATATATCTCCAAATATCCATCAAGAAAACAGTACCACCCTTTTCTGGCAAGTCTATCCAACATCTGAATCATGAAGGGCATATGAAAATGGTCTTTTTCGGTCCATGCATTCAATTTGCGCTAATCCATACACACCCTCAATCCAGTAACCTGTCTCATTGGAACAAGTTCATTTTTCTCATTGGGGACCACAGTCATTCCCCCTTGCTTAGGTACACACTGAACATGGCATACCCAACTACTACCGGCGATCGGATAGATTACTCCAGCATCCAACCATTTAATGATTTCCTTCTTCATGAACTCTTGCATAGGTGGATTTAAGCGTCTCTGGTGCTCAATACTTGGCTTATGATTGGGCATGAGTTGGATTTTATGAGAACAAATGCCAGGAGGGATCCCAATAATGTCAAGCAATAGTCCATCCAATAGCTCTTTTGAACCTTTTTAGCACTTTCACCAAACCCTCAACTTGTTATTCATTCAGATCTGATGCAATAATTACCGGCAAAGTGTCACCATTTCCTAAGAATTCATACCTGAGATGAGGTGGGAGAGCTTTTAGTTCTAACTTTGGAGCCTCCTCTATAGATGGGTTCGCGGGTTGAGACTCGCGATTCATCATGTATAACTCATATTTCTTCGGTTTAAACAAAACATCACCTCGATCAAGAGGCGCGACTAATGACTCATACTCTTCAATGCAATCGTTATCAAAATTTATTATCACTGCCGCTAATGCTTCTACACCTAGACGTTCTTCTATTTGTGTCTCAGATGACTCACCAACTTTGTAGGATATAGCAGATACCGATTTGAGCTCACTACTCTTCCTCATGGACCTACAAATGTTGAAGGTCACTTATTCATTGTTCAACCAAAATTTCATCTGCCCCTTTTCCATATCAACTACGGCTCTACCCGTAGCAAGGAATGGCCTCCCAAGAATAATAGGCACTTCAAAATCGACTTCATAAACAAGAATAACAAAATCTGCCGGAAATATGAACAACTCCACTTTTACTAGCACATCGTGGAGTATCCCTATAGGACTTTTTACTGTTCGATCGTCCATCGGTAGCCGCATCGCAGTGGGCTTTGGATTACCCAAACCCAACTTATTGTAAATTGAGAGGTGCATGAGATTTATGCTTGCCCCCAGATCACATAATGCTTTCGCAAAATGTAATAACCTGATTGTACAAGGAATAGTGAATGCACCCGGATCTTATTTCATTGTACCAGAGATCTTGTAGCAATAGCACTACAATGTTGCACTCTATCATCATCCTCAAAAGTGACCAATCTTTTCTTTGTAACCAGATCTTTCATAAACTTGGCATAACCAGGCATTTGTTCTAAAGCTTCTACCAAAGGTACATTGATAGAAAGCTGCTTTAACATTGTTATAAAACGCCGATATCTACCATCCTAGGTCTTTTTCACTAATCTTTGAGGAAATGGGGGTGGTGGTCTAGGCATGGGAGTTACCTTTTTAGGCACTTCAACATCTTTTCTAGTGTTATCTTCTACTTCACCACTAACCTCTACCACTTTATCATTATCTTTTGTCAACTTTTCCTCATTAGATGGCATAGGTGGGTCAACGGTTTGCTTACCACCGCGAGTAGTGATTGCCATACAGTGTCCATCATTTTTTGGATTTTGGACTGTGTTGCTAGGAAGAGTGCCCGGTTGCCATGTGTTGACAGTCGCAGATAATTGGGCCATTTTTAATTCAAGCTGCTTAATCTATATTGCATGTGTATCGACTTTCTGCCCAATACCCGCTAAATCACTCCTTAACTCTTTAGTGTTCTCATCACTTGCATCGAACCTCGTCATCATTTTGTCCAACATATCCTCAACTCGCGCCATACTATCTCCATCATCCCTAAGAGTAACTTCACGATTTTGAGGAGGAACATAGGGCCCATTCCTATCATTTTTGTTACCATAGTTACCCCTGTTGAAGTTGTTGTAGCGTTTGTAATTTCCATCTCGGACATTATGACCATCACGGTTATAGTTACCATAGTTCCGACCTTAGTTTCCTTGACCTTGGCGCCAATTCTCCTGATTTGAGCCTTGGGCACTCGATGGGAAACCCCCCGTCTGCTCATTTTCCGCATAGAAATCCTCCTCATAATAACATTCATCATTTGGTGGTGGTGGTTTAGACAAGTAGTTAACTACATTTATCTTTTCTGAGCCGCCAGTGACAAGTTTTAATACCAACCCAAGCTAAGTTCTCATCTGAGTCATCATTTCACGAATCTCATCTGTCGCTGGGTTGTGAGTGGATTGCACTGCGAAGGTATTTCTCCCAGTATCCGACTTCCTAGTACTACAAGCTTTATTATTCCGGGAGATTTTCTCTAACGCTTCGGCAATCTCGACATAAGGACACTCCCTATAAGAACCACCCGCTATAGTATCCAATAACGCTTTATTATTATCATCCTGTCCCCGATATAAGTATTCCTTAAGTGACTCATCATCTACGCGGTGATTGGGGACACTTCTAAAAAATAAAGTGAATCTATCCCAAGAACTACTAACTGACTATCCTGGTAGTGCCACAAAGTTGTTCACTATGTCTTTGTGGTTTAGTTTCTTGGAGACCGGGTAGTAACGTGCTAAGAAAACGTCCCTTAGTTGGTTCTAAGTGAAAATTAGTTATAAAGGAGCTCAGTGAACCAAATAGCAGCCTCTACCGTCAGTGAGAGAGGAAATACTCTTAGCCCTATTACATCCCAATCCAAATCAGGCCTCCCTACACAGCTTTTACACAATGCCCTTACCTTAGCTATATGGGCATGTGGGTCCTCAGAAGGTAGCCCTAAAAATAAACCTCTAGCAGTGAGCATTTGCATCAGACTACTAGTTATCACAAGGGTGTGGCCTTGTGTAGAGGGGGCAAGAAAAGTGGTCCATCAGAGTCTGCAATATTATCATAACCTCTGTAGTATTCTTGAGTGCGTGGAGCGGGATTTTGTCCCCTTTGTTGATTTTCACCCGGATCATCGGGTAATAACTGACCATGAACATCAACCGGAGTTGGGATGTTCTGGTTTGGATCATCCTTGTTAATACCCATGTTTCGATTCATATTGCATAGTGTACGCTCTAATTCGTGATCGTAGGGAAACAAGGGTTCTCTTCCTCTCCGTGTATTTGGCATACAAGGAAGATAGTTCTGCAAGAATCAAAAACAATAAAAAAAAGTGAAATTAAGAAAATATCGACTAAACTTTAGTAATAAGTTTAAGTTAATCTAAAAGCTACTTTCACCGGTAGCTGCGCCAAAATTTGATACGCTCAAACTTACTTCACAAATAAGAAGTAAAGCGGTCGTATAAGGTAAAGAACCCAACTAATGAGGTTGGGATCGTTCCCACGAGGAAAATAGTTCAGACATAACTTTAATCTATTATTACTATTATTTAGTCAACTATTTCCTTAGAAAACAAAAGACAATAAAAGGGGGGGTTTTGTTTCTAAATTAATGAAAATAACTAACTAAATTAAAGTAAACAACTAACAGATTCAAATCATGGATTTTAATCAATTAATAAAAGTAACTAGGGTTTAAGTTTTCCCCACAGGTTCCTAACTTGATAATTCTAACTATAACAATTCTTTCCTAGTATCTTGCATGCAAAGTGATAAGTTATGTATCTCTAAATCCTTGGTCCGGCATCTAGAGAATTTCACTCCGCACCTTGGTCCGGCTACGTCTGCTGCTATATTAACCCTTACCTTTACTTCATATTAAGCATTGTATTCGATACTTGACTAAGTTATTACCTCGTACAAATCGACACTAGCCTATTAGATAGCATACACTAAATCTATGTTGATAATTCTTTTCCTATTATCTACCTCCTTGGTCCTCCAAGTAGCATTAAGGCGAGTTCTAACGATGGCCATCCGTTAAAAAGACATCTAAACGAAAGAATTATCAATACATGCAAGACAGTATTCTAGAATTGCTATTTTAGTTATTTTTTACCTCATTATTCACCCATGGTTCCCACAACTCTAGTTATGGAGTTTAGTTACCCATAGTCATAATCACAATATTCATATATGTAATATAAGAATTCATGCACTTACTTTAATGAGAAAGAATAAAATCCAGAAATTCACTTGATTAATCAACAAACGCACCAACAATAAATTCCAGAAAAAGTGTATCAATTACTGAAATTAATCCTTCAATACTTGAACATGTGAACTAAAGATTATGAAAAAGTCTAACTCTCCAAAAGTCTAACAATCAAAAAGTCTACTATCAAAGATTCTAACAATCAAAAAGTCTAACCCCAAAAACGTGGTTTTTCAAACTATTCATAAAAAAAACAAAAACCTCATAAAAGAAGGATTCTAATTGCTTAAAATCTGTCAAAACACGTCCTAGTCGACGGACCTCGTGACGGACCGTCGTGGTCACGACGGGCCGTCATGGCCTCCGTCATCCTATACTTCACAAATTCTTCTGCTGCTTTCTTCATTACCCACGACGAACAGGTATGACGGACCATTCCAAGCACGACGGTTCGTCGAGGGTCTTCGTTCCACAATACTTAAACTTTTTGGAATTTTGGTACTGGGACTACTGTCTGATTATTGCGACGAACCAGTAGGATGGACCGTCGTGGCTATGACGGTCCATCATGAAGTCCCGTAATCCCACACTTAGGTCAGATTTCCCCATCTTGCTTCAGAAGCTTCACTGTGATGCCACCTTCGGACCGTCACAAGCTCGACGGATCGTCATAAGCTCCGTAGGTGGTATTTTTTCTGCATTTCTTGCTCAAAAACTTCCGCGTTCATATTTGGACAGTTTTCCTGCAAATAAGGAGAAACTTACATAAAAATCAATACAAAAAGGCTTTTGGACACACACTAAACTTAAGGAAATAGCATTAAAAATACTGTGAAACCACGGTATATCAAATACTAGCTAGTGGATCCACGTAGTTGCTATGTTCATGTTATGGTACTACCTTGGCAAGTAGTCCTCTTTCTTTCGGTGTAGGGTTCCATGACACCGGATTCCACATGAAATCATGTGTTTTATGTTGGTTAAGCAAATATGTTCCCAAAAAGGTAAAATAAAGTAATGAATGAACTCTAACTAGGATGACCTAAAGGGTTTAACTTAGTCTAGGTAGGGGTATGAGACTCTACCTATACATTGCACAAGTTAGAGTTGAATGGAGTCTTGGGAAGATGTTCTTATGTATGAATATGCGTATAAATGTAAAAGAGGTGTATATGATGATCTTACATTTTGATAACATTTGATGATATTGAATTCACCTGTGAATATATGTTTGGTATTTATTGCTAAAGTATGCTGTTATGTGCTCTTAAAGATATGAAATGTAAAGTTGGACATTGGTTATGGTTCTAGTAAGGTTTACTTGATTAAGTAAATTTATGGGGCTTTTCCTGGTCATTGCACAAGTGGACTTAATGAGGCTCTTGAGTAATGGTCTTGCTTTGGTTATGTTGTAATGAACTCTTATTCATGCTTGTGATGTTATGACTTGATGATAGAGTTGTATTTGATTATGGGTTTGAGTATGGTGTTATGCATGTGACTTGATTTGACTTAGAGTGGTATGGTCTTGTATTGCACATGGTATTGACTTGATGAATATGCAATAATGACTTGCATTTGTTCTTGAATGTGCCTATCGCTTTCGAAATGTAAAATGACATGTCTTAATGTAATGTCCCTTTTTAGCATGATTTGATATTATATGTTCATATGGTCTCATACTTAGTACATGTGATGTGATAACCCCTTTTTTTCCCTTTTCCCCAACATTTTATGTTACGGACGTCGAAGGGCTTTCGAGATGACTTTGAAAAAGGCTTGGAATTCTCAATCATCCATGTTGGGTATTTCATCACTTTCCGAGGGCAATGCCTCTACAAGCTAACAAAGTTGTTTTAGTTTTAACACTTCTATGTTTAACCTTTTCATTTAAGTAGTAAAGATTGTAGTGCTTATATGTGCCTTTGTTACGTTGATGTATGGGGTATGCCCAATTGATGTATTGTAGTTCTAGATTGTTGTGGGATGAGAAACTCTTTTAAGACTATGTTATATTTTATATATCTATGTGCAATAAAAGTAGAAGAGTATGTAATCTTCTTATATGAACGGTCTACGTATACTCGATATGAATATATTATGTGTATGCGAGAGGTAAATGTAAACCTCATGAAAGATAGAAAAGTTTTAAATTTCCGCATTTTTAACCTATGAATGTAATGATGTAAACTAAGAGGCTAGTCTTAGTCCTCAAAGAGGAAGCCGATGCTATTTACGTCTAGGGGGTGCTCCTCGGATGTGATAAACTTGGTATTAGAGCATGAGGTTGAATATCTTTGGAGTCGATGTATCTATACACCAAGTCTATAGATATTGTTACTCATAATTGTGAAACACACCACACTAACATACAAATAAAACATTAACATACCCGTCACAACGTTGGGAGAGCTCTTGTTCACCCTAGCCTTGAGTGCATCAAAACAGTTCATTTTTGGAGCTTCAGAACTAGGACCATTTGGTTGAGTTTTGCTATTCCGCTTACTTTGGCTTCTCACATTAGGACAATCATTCATCATATGGACACCTTTTCCACAACCATAACAACTATTAGTTCCAACAAGGCATTCACCCATATGTTTCTTATAATGCTTACCACAAGTCGGTCTTTCTCTTGGTGGATCAATATTTCTCCCTTTTTGAGGTTTAGGATTAGAACCTCTATCAGTGCGATTCTTGGAGACATTTGAACGAACTTGGTTTGAAAACCTCTACTTGAACTTAGGCTTTTCTTGAACATCAAGCCTACTTTTAGAAGAACCACTTAAAAAAGACTTCGCCTTCTTAGCTTCCCTATTCCTCTTCCTTAGGCGACTTTCCTCAATCTTTTTTAGAATGAACCATCAACCCAAAAAGATCCATATTGTCATGAAACATGGCTGTCCTACTCTTCTCGTGTCTGTCCTTCTTGTGTTCATCACCTATAACCACAAGAAATGGATTAGATGCTCAACGACTTATACTGTCAAAACTCTAAAGTCATGCCATAGTAGTACAAATAAAAAGAGAAGTTTCCTAGTCATCACATAGTCTCTCATCTACAATTGTGGCACGCTTCAGAATCATGAAAAAGACACTAGGTAATTTGGTTTTGTGAGACACTGATACTGAGGATATTTAACATTATACTCTGATACCAATTTTTTCACACCTAGAGAGCATACCCCAGATGAAACCTCTGTCGTCGTCCTCTTAGAGACTCAGACAAGACCTTAGAATTCATCTTCATAACATATCATTAGTTAAAATTGTGGAAAAATTAAAACTTTAACATTCTATTTGAAGTATACTTAAACTTCATACTTAAGATTCATAATAACATACGATATTCTAAAAACTTGTCTCACATTTAAAAACCCATATAAATAGTACGAATATGGATTTAGACCATAAATAGTAAATATGCCATATAGGCCTTAATATAAAAGAATCCAAAGAACATAGATGGAAATAGAATATTATTAAAATATATTTATGTCTTCATAAACAGGAATATAAAAGATTGCATCCCCAACCATGAGGACCTACCAACACTTGGACAAAAAGTTCCAAGCTTCTTTAATCGACCTTTTTAATCCTCAATTGTCTGACTCTACATTTGTAGTAATATAAAGTAATGGGTTTAGTATGCCATATGGACTAAGTATGGGTATATGCACATAAGATTAAAGAAAATGCCTGAAAAAGGATCATTTATCATATCTTTAGAAAGCATGCTAAGTCATGTGAATGTCTTCAATGCATATACCATAAAACATATACAAGTTAAGGACTTCATCAACATACAACATGGTCATATTAAAACATATATTATCATAAAGTCATGTTAATATTAATATTCAATAGATAATATATACATAACATACAAAACACTTACCAATGATCCCATCCCCCAACCTACAAGTGCAATGGTCATGTAAAGCCCCTTAACCCCATAAAACCAAGTAGATAAGATAGTACAACATGATTAAAGTTTTGTTTGATATAATTTGTAACATAAGTAGTTATCACTCCATTTAACAATATAACCAAATAACTTATCAATCATAATGATTAACATCATATAATAATAACATCATGTATCATAAAATTATATCTTTTATGTTATCATATTACATAAGAACAATCTCTTAGGACTTCCTTTAAAAGTAAACTTGTGCAATGTCTAGGTAGAGTTCCATACCCCTACATATACTAAGTAGACTCTTCAAGTCACCCTAGTCAATGTTAATTTACTTGTCTTTAATTTTACATGAGGGAACATTCGCCTTATCATACATATACCATGTGAGAGAAACATGGAATCTGGTGTCATAAAATCCCAATATGAAAGAAGGTGGTCTACCAGCAAAAGTTGAAGTAAACATGACATAGATTTCTAGGTGAATCCACTAGCTAGTAACCTATGGTGGAAACATAGTTCAAGAACTAGGATATGTATTAGAGACCAATAGTTCCAGATTACATGAAAACCTCTATCTCATGAGAGTTACTATCACCTACCTTCAAAATAGGGAAGGGACACCTCTCATATCTAGTTCATCGGTTCTTAGCTTAAGTCCCTATCTTGTATAAACCATTAAGTTGTCTTTTATCATAAAATTATCATAGGTTATAGGAGATTAACTCCTTGTATAAACATGATCATGAGCTCTTTAAGTCTACATGAGAAACTCCATTCATTGCAACCTTTAGAGTGTGAGATTAAAATAGCATAATCATCTAGTGTAAAGCATACAAGAGAATGTCATAACATTAATTATTTTATTCTTATCATGATCTCACAATTAAAATGTTTAGAGCCCAACGTATGTACATAGAATTAGCTTAATTAAATCAATAGCATCGTAACATCATTTATGGGCTAACATATCCAACATAGAGTAACCACGACATTTAGAAGACTTACCTCTCGCTTCCAAGAACCTTATTCTAGCTCTTACATTCAACTTACAACATTCATCACCATAAGATAGTGAAAAACTCAATAGCATAACCAAAATCAAATCTGCAAATCATATACAACATCAAATTTATAATGTGGGACAAGGAAAAGGGTCATTAAAGAGTTCATTCAAGTCTTAGTACCAATCCCAATATTTTCATACTTATCATAAGTAGAGATAACCATACGAAACTATAATCTAAATAAGAACATGCTTCACACGAAATAAAAAATTTACTAACCATATACTCATATATTCGGGTGAAATCGACCATAGAAAACAATTACTTTTCGTCAAAATTCATAAATCTGGATTTAGGAACAAAGTTCCTTTTGTAGAGTAAAAACCCTAGTATTTCAATTTCTTGAAAAACTATCTTTGAAAGGAACTTTTGGGAAAGGAATCCAAAGAGTGAAAAACACATACCTTATAGATGAATAATCCACAAAATTTGATTTAAAACTTCGAAGACTTCGTCTTCTTCCTTAAGCTCTTCTTCTTCTTCAATGAAGTTTAAAAAAGAGTGTGTCTTGAGAGAGATGGGTAATTGCGCTTTAATCTGATTGGACGTGTATAAAGTGGTCTAAAGCTGACCTATAATCCATATATAGTCGTATTTAAAAGTACTCAAAATACCCTTCACTTAAAAGGGTCATTTTATGAAGTTAGATTACCCAAAAAATAACTTTAACAATTCTGGGAAGTCGCTGCGCGTCGCGGGGAAAAATCCCGTCATTTTTCTAAAATTTTTGGTTAAGGCGGTGAGGTGCTTGTCAGATTCGCGTCGAGAGGATTCCACTCAATTCTTGAGGCAGTGTCCTGCGTGTAGCTTCTGCATCGCGCACCATCCCTCATATTCTGCCTGTTCACAGGCTGCTAGGCAGCCTGCTCATCCACGTTTGGGTCCTCCCCATAGACCCTTCGGGTGGTCCTTGGGGTGTCGTTACAAGACTTTTGGACCCTTTGTACTACATACTAACAATCCAAGGTCTCTTTATATGTTTTGGACTTCATTTGATACTTCGAAACCTTCACCTAACATAGGGACGTCAACTAGTTCAAGTTAGGTAGTTTCTAGACGTCAAGGTCTTTCATTGCCATTTTGTCTCTAACCTTTTCTAGATGAACTTATTACATTCATATAAGTCTTGTAAAGTCATTTAAAACACAATTAAATATATTCATCTCTAGTCTAAGTCATGGCATTTATGGAGTGTTACACTTGTGTCCCTTATTTGATACATGTACATTATGAATATTAACATCATGACCTAGTATGATAGGCACCTTTGTATTGTATGTGACATGAACATGGATGTTGAATTAAAGTCTAGGATCAGTAGACCTAAGATGGTGCCCTTCTAAGCATGACTAATATGTGGAACATTCTATATAGAAAGAAGGTTAATAATAAGATATCCTTTTAGACCATTGAGTGGCAGCCCTAGTGGACCCATCTTTGGTAGGTGCATTATGATTACGTAATGACTAAGAGATGGCACCTTTTCATATGCCCCTTTTATTGAAGTTACTCTATGAGAACAAATGCTAGCACCGAGTGAATATGATATGGGTTGTAGCTCTACTTGAGAAGTAGACTAGAGTTCATTAAAGACCTTGATATTTCTCAATCATGTGGTACATGGGATGTGTCCTAGTTTTACTCTTTGCAAGTAGAATACCCTCCATTGGAGTAGGGTAGACTCCAAATTCCATATCTAGCTAGTATGGTCGATATATTTTATTTCTTATTCTCAGCATGTGGGATATATTATAGTATTTGATAAGTTCTAAAACATTTAGGTAGTGGAATGAGACGCTATCTAGATATGGCACAAGTAGGCTTTGACGGTGCTAGAGTGTAGGTTCCCTAGGTCTTTCTAAGACCATCATGTGAAGTCCTTAATGAATGAAATATCTTCTAATTGACTTAATGAATGACTATGACTTTTAGCTAATGTATGTATAATGAAATGTCAACTATCTAGGGTAGCTTTGAGGGTTGCTTAGGTAAGCTTCGAGAGGGTGTATGGGCGGTCTCTTCTTTTCCTATTTAGGTGAATCTTGGACTAACCTTAGGTGAGGAGTATTGAAAGGAAAAGGGAACAATCTTATCTTAGTCAGTCTTAAGGATTGTTTAGGTAGGCTTGAAGAAGGTGTATGGGCGGTCTCTTGTTGTCTTACTTAGGTAAGTCGTAGGATAACCTTTGGTGGGAGGTGTATATCTCTATATGGGTTGAAGTGATGTTGATGTGATATTGTGGAATGTGACATATATACATATATGTTGACTTGTAAGTGAATATTATACTTGTCTTAAAAGGTTTTCTCAAAAAGAGAATGTTTCATACAAAAGTCCATTTATAATTATTTTATGCATTATGTCATAGTTAGTACAATGTTTGTACTAATTTCATACATTTTGTCTATCGCTAAAATTGTACGTTGCATTGGAGAGGAGTATCGAAGTGGAAGCGTGGCTTAGTGTTCATTCAAGCAAAGAGTTGTTATGTCGTCACTAGATTCGAGGACAGCTTGATGTTTAGTTTTCCTTATTGAAAATATTGTAATAGACTTAGCTATTTTCCTATATGTTGAAGTATGGGCCGTGTCCCATTATATTCGTATGTCTAAGATGGTGTTTTTGAGATATAGCCTTTCATTATGTTTTTCTAAGAAAGAGATATTTTTAAGTACTACTATTTCGTGTGAAAAGTTTTAATTCCGCACTACTTTTCATACATCTATGCAATAAACAATGTAAAAGGGCTTGTACAAGACCTCCGAGAGGTGAAGTACTCTGGGTTCACATTCGAGAATGCCCTTACTTCTAGTGGGGTACTGTCGGGATGTGATATCCTTGACACCAGTCATAGCCTATAACAACAATAAAAGGGTAAGATAAAAAGGACACATAGAGTTAAGACTCTTAAGGCACGACATAGGAATACCAAAAAAATGAGAATTTCCATGCATTATTAGGCCTCTCATTCATACGTTTGGCGCGCTTCACAATTATGAACATGACTCTAGATAGACGTGGTTAAGTGAGAAATCAAATCGTAAAGTTACTCAAGTGCATGTTGTGATACCAAGTTTGTCATTACCGGGGAGCACCCCCTAGATGTAACTGGCCTGTTAATTCTCGAAGAGGACTAAGACTATCCCTTAGCATTCATCATTACATATCATAGGTTGAAAATGCGGAAATTTATAATTTTACATACTGAAGTATACATAGACTTCTAATATATCATATATTGAGTTTACATTGACTCCTCACTTATGAAGTTTACATAGACTTCTCGTTTAACATAAACATTCATTTATGAGTCTAATATCTTCTCTCATATTCAACCATCGAAACGAGTATTACAAAGTTTTGCATAACCCAAACACTAGTAGAGTATGCCACATATAGGCTTACAACAATAGTCTCAAGAAATAGGAACTAAAACAATCGCCATTAGACATAAGTAATACTACTAAGAGAGAAATGTGGCACCATCCTTAAACATTGAGGGCTTACCAACAACTTGGGAATGATGTACAAGTCATCATGCAAATGGCCTCTAGCACCTCAACGGTGCGAACCTAAATATTTGTAGAAATAAAAAGAATATGGGTTACTACAAGCACTTGTACTAAGTATGGAAACATATGCAAGTAAAACTATTTGAAGACATCCACAATAGGGACCATTTTTTTAGCAACATGCTAAGCCATTTGAAAAGCCTTTATGCAAAATCAAGGGCACATAGAAGTCAAATATCACACCATAACTAAGACATGTTCTTATAATTAAGGACAACATCATCTTAAAGTCATACCAACATTTCATGTTCAATAGTTAATATCATCAACAGATACAAGACCCATACCAACAATCCCTTCCAAAGCTTACTAGTGCAGTGCTCATGTGAAGCCTCATAAACCCACATTAACAAGTAAACAAGAAAAGATATCATAAATAATGTCTTGTTTCATATAACATAACATCATGTATAGTCAACTTCATATATATAACAGTTTAGGCAAATATCATGTTCGAAATGTAAATAACGTCATATAAAGTCAACATCATACATTTCATGATATCATCAGTGCATAGGAATGATCCCCTAGGACTCCCCTCAAGGAAAACACCTGCTATGTATAAGTAGAATCCTATACCTCTATCTACACTAAGTAGTAACCTTTGAATCACCCTAGTTAGTGCCCATATTTATTTATTCATTCACTCATTTTACTTTTGTAAACAATCGCCTTAGCCAAATATAGACTATGTCAGATAAAAATAGTGAATCCGGTATCATGAAGCCTTACACCAAAAGAAGGTGCTCTACTTTACAAGGTAGAAACAAAAAATGAACATAGCATTTTAAGTAGATCCACTAGCTAATATTCTTATGGAAGCAATATAGTTAAGGAACTACGAGATACACTAGAAACCCCTTTTATGCACAATTGCATTGTAACAACCCTAAAAATGGATAAGATAAGAAATGCTTAATGTGTCAAGAATGCCTATGATTAGACCAGGGTTCACACAGATTGATGCGCGTAGAACCAGACCTCGGAACCCTTGCTACAACCAATACAACTAATTTGTGGAGTTAGTTTATCTTGGAAAGGTTGGGTCCAACTATGTAGTGCTCTCGAATACGAAGATTTACTTGAAGGAGTCTTTACCCGACTTAAAAAGGGAAAATCTTAGGTTTGGAGGGTCTAGGGGTAAAATGGTCTTTTTCCAGGCTAACGGTAGTATCTTAATTACCCAAAATATACAATTAATTAATAAATTAATAAGGTTGAGGGGTATTTTTGGGAGACAAGACCAAAATTGGGCTCTTGAAGTGAAGTCTTGCTCATCCCGTGTACGAACCTATGTGGAAGTAATGAATTAAAGTGATTTTTTATTTAAGATATTAAATTAATGTGATTAATTAATAATTATTATTCATTATATGATTTAAAATAAAATAAAAATCAGATTCTTTTAAAATAAACAAAACCTTATTAACTAAATCCTAAAACTAGACTCCTAAGCCTCCTACAACTCGCATTCTTTAACTTTTATCTCTCCACTCTCACGCTCAATCTCTCTTATTATATCTCACGTTTTTTCTCTTCCAAAATAAGATACAAAAGCATAAAAATAAACCAAGTTCTTCACCCTAGAATAACTCACACGAAATCACAAGAAAACAACGTTAATCGCACACTAGGCTCAGGGAGGTTGTCCTTCGAGTGGAGTTTATATTTAGGAGGCTTAGACGTGTTATTTGGTGTAGTTTTTTGGAATCAAGTCAATATTTTAATGTAAAAAAGGTATGGGTTCTCTTCTCTCTTGGTCCCTTTCCAAAGAGACCCCATAAGGTTCAGAATATTCATTCCGAAAACTAGGATTGTTCCAGTTGCATATCCCTGTCACTAGCTCCCATTGAATCATAGGTTGGTTATGTTTGCTTGTAGAAAACTAGGGATGAAACGTGTTTTCGTGATGATAATGTGTTTATACGTATGTTTGGAAATATGTGACTTATGTTGATATTTCCGAAAATGTAACTACGTGTGTATGTGTGTGTTGTCGTGGCTATTGTTCATCGTTTAGGAGTTGAAATGGCATGATAGTTTTTTATGTTTCATGTACACATATTGATGTAAATGTGATGTTCATATTATTTTAAATGTGGCTGGTTTGAGGGATAATCTCTTGGCTAAATGAATCCATGAAAACGCACCTAAAACATTCTAAATGCACTACGAATTTCCCCTAAGAACTAAGGTGTAACTTGATGAAAGGATGCTGAAAAATTAAAAGAAAATTTCCAGCTTCTAGTGATGAATTTCTATCATCAAAGAGGGTTTAAAATGTTTAAAATGAATAAAACAAGTGAGGTCATGGAGGATTAAACCCGTGACCTCACCATGTTAAAAACCATGAGAAGAAAGAAGTAAAAAGAAATGTGGTGAAGGGGATTCGAGCCCACATTCTCTTAGTTCCATTAAACAAAATATGAAGAGAGAAATTAATGGAAAAATAAAATTAAGGCATTGGGTCCCCAAGCCGTATGGATCAAACCAACATGAATTAAAAAGATGTAAGTGTTGTTCAAGAGATTTGAAAACCGGTTTCCCTTGCGCAAATTCCCTATTAATGCATACGTCATACATGAGTTAAATCTTCAAGAATAATGCTGCCCACTTAGATCAAAATCGAGATCTCGGCATACATACAAGATGCATAAGTCTTGTACTACATAATCTTAGGAAGATATGAATCACTCAAACAAACTATGAAAGAAGCCTCATAGCTTGTATGTATAGACCCATAAGTCTAGCATACGTTTAAAAATAAGTGAACCTAAGATGTATATAATGAAATGATGTAACCCTAGAAGGGTTAAGTATGAGTGTAAAACACAATAAATGGCTAAGTGCATTGGCATACGATGAAATAATTATTATGTGATGAAATGATGAAACCCTAGAAGGGTTAAGTAAGTGTGTGAAAAACACCAATGGCCTAGTGCATTGGCATATGATGAAATGAACATTCATGTAAAAAGGGGTGAGTAATTATGAAAAGCAAATGTGCTAATGTTGATGAATGTGGTGACAACATGATATGCGGCTAATGTAAAAGATGAGAGCAATCTCAAATGAGCCTAAGTAAATGTTACCAAAACGTACTCACCTATGAGAGTGTAAAGTTAATAAAGAGACCAGTCTCTACGCACACTCTAATGAAAGTATTGAGATTAACACGATTAATACTAATAATGAGATGAGAAATAATCTATTGAGCTATGATGTCCTCATACTAGAAGCAATCTTCTATGACATATGTGTTGAATGTGATGGAAATTTATAATGAGAACAGATAGACTAGGTATGAGCGGCGATGCCTTGTTTTGGGAAGGGCAGAGGTTCACGTAACTCTCATGAGATGAGACTGTCCGACATGCTGGATATGAGTCTCCTTATATCTTCTAGTCTTCGAACCTATACTGCCAATATAGGGATCTGGCGGGGTTCAATTCCCATGTACGCTAGCATGTTTTGGGTCACCTTGGCCGGTGATTCCACCTCTTTTCGTTGTGTGGTTTCATGACACTGGATTTCATGATGCTCACATGATCTATGTTGTTTAAAGTTAAAGTTCCCACTGAATGAATGAGGTCAGCCTCAAATGACGCACATAATGAAATGAATGATACCAAAGGTGTTAGGATAGGATAATCAAGAGGTGAGTTATATTCAAGTAATGACATTAGGTTATTCTTGGTCATTGCACAACAGACCCGATGAAAGTATTAAACTACATCCTAGGTATAGCTTGTGTTTACACTGCCCATGAATGAAATGAATTGAAGTACGTATAATTGAACGAAGCAGACTTGTGTTTGCTAAAGCAAACTCCCTAGTTGAGGTCCCATATGTGGAACCCTCATTTTTGGGAAGTCTTAATGTAAAGTCCATGATCCCAAGGTCTCATGTCATGCGAATGAATTATATGAACAACGTTATGTGTTACAGGAATTATGATACGTGATATGTGTACGCTGTTGTGTGCTGTGTGCAAAATCTTAAGTATGATGATGCATGTTACTCTAATGGCATAACTTTCCTAATACAAATTTTGAAAGCTCATAAACTTTCCTAATCTAAATTTGGAAAGTTCACTCACTTTCCTAATCTCTATTTGGCAAGTCCACTGACTTGACCTTCTATAATCATGTTGCTAGTAAAGAGCTATTGTTACTCATGCAAGTCCTTGGTGTGTGCTTGCGTATACCAATACTTAGTACAAGTGTGTAATAACCCCATACAACTCTAATCTTTTAGGTGCAGGCACAGGTAGACGTTAGATCTACAGGATCAACGCTGCAGTTATCCGGACGTCGAGCATTCATCCGGAATTGGTAGGACCTCATGCTTTCAAGGATGCTTGCCAATTGACATTCTATCTTAGTTGTACGATTGAGCTAGTGGAGTATGTTTCACTTGAATTTCTTTCTCGTTTTTGTTCAGACATTGTATTGTTGCCATTTTGGCAAGTATATCTTTATCGTTATAATAAACTGTTTCTTTCATTTGATTATCTTAATGTTAGATTATTGATAATTAACAATTACGTATGTAGTAGAATATTTAGTAAGCATGTTAAGAAACAAAAAATTCCGCCAAAATTAACCTAGACGAAGTAAGAATGATGTAAGTAGGCTTGTCTGCGACCTCTTAGAGGTCAATGACGTCGGTCTCGTCTGGGGTCTAGACTCAGGTCGTGACAAAGTTGGTACCAGAGCTAAGTTAAATTCCGAGGATAATAAGTTCACATCAACCACATTGGGTAGTTTCCAAGTCATGGTAGTGAAGTGCTTCAACACTATCCTGGATTATAGACTGCATGATGCCTAGGTAAAATTTCCCTTCTTCTAATCTTATTCTACCTTCTCTAATGTCGGATTTCTTGGTGTTAAGAGCGTATCTAACATTAACTCTTGAAGTTTCCATAAGATGAATACAAGGGAGCAGCTGTTGGTGTAATTCAGGTTCATTCCCAGGCTCCTGTTGCTGGAATAGAGATGCCTATTAACCCAGCTGGATTGACAGATGCAGAAGTAAGGACAACTATTGTACAGATGGCCCAAGCTAGCACTTTACAAGCTCAGGCTATTGGGTTTGATTGATGTGGAGAAGCTTGAGTTGGCATCCTACCAGCTAAGGGATGTAGCTCAATCATGGTATAACGTGTGGAAGGATAGCAGGGCCTTAGAAGGAGGTCATATTACTTGGAATATTTTCAAGATGGCTTTTCTAGAGCTGTTATTTCCCATATAAATGAAGGAGGCTAAGGTTGAGGAATTCATCATCCTTAAGCAAGGCTCGATGTCAGTCAGGGATTACTCCCTGAAATTCATAAAACTTTACAAATCAAGAGAGACCACCTTGTAGGAAGTGTGGAAAACTACATGGAGAAGAGTGTATGATGGGCACTAACGCTTGATACAGTTGTGGCAAACTGGGTCACTGGGTGAAGGATTGTCCGATTAGGAGAACTCAAGAACAAGGGAAGGAGAGAGTTAAGTCTAATGGTCCATGTGAAGAGGCTCCAAGGAGGCAACAATTCTTTGCAGTCAAGTCTTGGGGTGCAGGGGAAAGCACCTCCTGTGAAGTCTCGGGTGAGTAGCCTTAATTAGTCCTTCAAGTATTTGACTGTGTATGGTGTGTATGCACTATGATGTCATCATGTTGGTTGCTGATTTGTATGATTTATATGTTTACTTATGTTGTATGCTTTGATAATACTAGTTTAGGAAAGAGTTTCGTAGCCTATTAATGTGAAGTACTAGTAGGTTTCAAGGATGTGCACCATCGTGTTAATATGTGAATCAGATATTCACCAATGGGGAGTATTGGATTACCTATGCATGTGTACATTATACAGATGACTTACTTATTGTTATTAAAGAGTAGTGTCAATCGGGGATGAATGTTCATTAGGGGGGGATAATGTAACAACCATAAAAATGGATAACATAAGAAATGCTTAATGTGTCAAGAATGCCTATGATTAGACAAGGGTTCATACGGATTGATGCGCGTAGAACCATACCTCGGAACCCTTGCTACGACCAAACCAACTAATTTGTGTAGTTAGTTGAGCTTGGAAAGGTTTGGTCCAACGATGTAGGGCTCTCGAATACAATGATTTACTTGAAGTAGTCTTTATCGGACATAAAAAGGGAAAATCTTAGGTTTGGAGGGTCTAGGGGTAAAATGGTCTTTTTCTGGTATAAGGGTAGTATCGTAATTACCCTAAATATACATTTAATTATTTAATTAATAAGGTGGAGGGGTATTTTGGGGAGAGAAGGTCGAAATTGGGCTCTTGAAGTGAAGTCTTGCTCCACCCGGGTTCGAACCTAGGTGGAAGCAATGAATTAAAGTGATTTTTTATTTAAGCTATTGAATTAATGTGATGAATTAATAATTATTATTCATTATCTGATTCAAAATAAAATAAAAATCAGATTTTTATTAAAAAAACAAAACCTTATTGACTAAGTCCTAAAACTAGACTCCTAAGCCTTCTACAACTCCCACTCTCTCACATTTATCTCTCCAATCTCACGCTCAGTCTATCTTATTCTTCTTCATGTTTTTTCTCTTCCAAAATAAGATACAAAAGAAGAAAAATAAACCAAGTTCTTCACCCTTGAAGAACTCACACAAAATCACAAGAAAACAAACGTTAATAGAACACTAGGCTAAGGGAGGTTGTCATTCAAGTGGAGTTGATATTGAGGAGGCTTAGACGTGTTCTTGGGTGTAGTTTTTTGGAAGAATGTCAAGATTTTAACTTCAAAAAGGTATGGGTTCTCTTCTCTCATGGTCCCGTTCCCAAGAGACCCCTTAAGGTTCAGCATATTCATTTCGAAAACTAGGATTGTTCCCAGTTGCATATCCCTGTCACTAGCTCCCATTGAATCATAGGTTGGCTATGTTTGTTGGTAGAAAAATAGGGATGAAACCTGTTTTCGTTATGATTATGTGTTTACATGTATATTTGGAATTATGTGATTTATGTTGATGTTTCCGAAAATGTAACTACGTGTTTATGTGTGTGTTGTCGTGGCTATTGTTCATCGTTTAGGACTTGAAATTGCATGATAGTTCTTTATATTTCATGCACACATGTTGATGTAAATGTGATGTGCATATGAGTTTATATGTGGATGATTTGAGGGATAATATCTTGGCTAATCGTATCCATGAAAACGCACCTAAAACGTTCTAAATGCACTACGGAATTCCCCTAAGAACTAAGTTGTAACTTGATGAAAGGATGCTGAAAAATTAAAAGAAAATTTCCAGCTTCTAGTGATGAATTTAGGTAAGCAAAGAGGGTTTAAAATTTTGAAAAAAATGAACTAAAACAAGTGAGGTCATGGAGGATTGAACCCGTGACCTCACCATGTTAAAAACAATGAAAATAAAGAAGTAAAAAAAATGTGGTGAAGGGGATTCGAACCATGGTATTGGCTGGAAAATATAACTTAAAAGAAAAAATAAGAAATGAGAGGAGTGGGATTCGAACCCACCACCTCTCAATCAAATTTAAGGAAGGGTAAAAAAACTTAAAGAGGGGCTGAGGGGGTTCGAACCCACAACCCCTCGGCCAAAGGAGTGAAATTTGAAGGCAATGAAAAAAAGAAAGTAAATGAGGTTGTGGGGGTTGTATCCCACATCCTCTTAGTTCCATTAAGCGAAAAATGAAGAGTGAAATTAACAGGAAAATAAAATTAAGGCATTGGGGCTGAACTTGGGTCCCCAAGCCGTATGTATCAAACCAAAATGAATAAAAAAATGCAAACGTTGTTCAAGAGATTTGAAATCCGGGCTCCCTTGCCCAAATTCCCTATAAATGCATAAGTCATACATGAGTTAAATCTTCAAGAATAATGCAGCCCACTTAGGTCGAAATCAAGATCTTGGCATACATAGAAGATGCATAAGTCTTGTACTACATAATCTTAGGAAGATATAAATCCCTTAAACAAACTATGAAAGAAGGCTCATGGATTGTATGTATAGACCCATAAGTCTAGCATACGTTTAAAATTAAGTGAGCCTAAGATGTATGTAATTAAAATGATGTAACCCTAGAAGGGTTAAGTACGAGAGTAGAATACACTAAATGGCCAAGTGCATTGGCATACGATGACATTATTATTATGTATTTAAATGATGAAACCCTAGAAGGGTTTAGTAAGAGTGTGAAACACACCAATGGCCAAGTGCATTGACATATGATAAAATGAACATTCACGTAAAAAGGGGTGAGTAATTATGAAGAGCAAATGTTCTAATGTTGATGAATGTGGTGACAACATGATATGAGGCTAATGTAAAAGATGAGATCAATCTCAAATGAGCCTATGTAATTGTTACCAAAACGTACTCACCTATGAGAGTGTAAAGTTAATGAAGAGACCAGTCTCTATGAACACTCTAATGAAAGTATTGAGATTAACATACTTAATACTAATAATGAGATGAGAAATCATCTATTGAGCTATGATGTCCTCATACTAGAAGCCAACTTCTATGACGTATGAGTTTAATATAATGGAACTTTATACTAAGCACCAATAGACTAGGTATGAGCGGTGATGCCTTCTTTTGGGATGGGCGGAGGTTCACGTAATTCTCATGAGGTGAGACAATCCGGCATGCCGGGTATGGGTCTCCTTATATCTCCTAGTCTTCCAACCTATACTGCCAATATAGGATCTGGCGGGGTTCATTTCCCTTGTATGCTAGCATGTTTTGGGTCACTTTGGCCGGTGATTCTACCTCTTTTCAGTGTGGTGTTTCTTGACACTGGATTTCATGATGCTCACATGATCTATGTCTGTTAAAGTTAAAGTTCCCAATGAATGAATGAGGTCATCCTCAAATGATGCACATAATGAAACGAATGATACCAAAGGTGTTCGGATAGGATAATCAATAGGTGAGTTAGATTCAAGTAATGACATTAGGTCATTCTTGGTCATTGCACAACGAACCCGACGAAAGTCTTAAACATATCCTAGGTATAGCTGGTGTTTACACTGGCCCATGAATGAAATTAAATGAAGTACGTATGGATGAACGAAGCAGACTCTATGTTTGCTAAAGCAGACTCCCTAGTTGAGGTCCCATATGTGGAGCCCTCATTTTTTGGAAGTCTTATTGTCAAGTCAATGGTTCCGAGGTCTCATGGCATACGAATGAAAGATATGAACAATGTTATGTGTTATAGGAATTATGATACGTCCTATGTGTACGCTGTTGTGTGCTGTGTGCAAAATTTTAAGTATGATGATGCATGTTACTCTTTTGGCATAACTTTCCTAATTCAAATTTTGAAAGCTTATATACTTTCCTAATAAAAATTTGGAAAGTTCACTCACTTTCCTAATCTCAATTCTGCAAGTCCACTGACTTGACCTTCTATAATCATGTTGCTAGGAAAGAGCTATTCTTACTCATACATGTCCTTGGTGTGTGCTTTCATATACCCATTATTAGTACAAGTGTGTACTAACCCTATACAACTCTAAAGTTTTAGGTGCAGGCACAGGTAGACACTAGAGTTATAGGATTAACGCTGCAGACTTTCGGACGTCGAACATTCATTCGGACATAGTAGGACCTCATGCTTTCGAGGATGCTTGCCAATTTACATTATAGATTAGTTGTAGCATTGAGCTAGTGGAGTGTGTTCCGCTAGTGTTTCTTTCCCATTTTTGTTCAGATATTGTATTGGTGCCATTTTGTCAAGTACATCTTTATCGTTATAATAAACTGTTTATTTCATTTCATGATCTTAATATTAGATGGTTGATGGTTAAAAATTATGTATGTAGTAGAATGTTTCGTAAACATGTTAAAAATTAAGAAGTTCCAAATTTTCTGCTAAAATTGACCTAGACGAAGTAAGAATGACGTAAGTAGGCTTGTCTACGACGTCTAATAGGGCAACGACGCCGGTATCGTCTGGGGTCTAGAATCTGGTCGTGACATGCATTGTAGTATCAACCGCATGAGAACCATTGTGAACCTATATCTCAACATTGGGGAGTGAGACTTTTCATATCTAGTTCGTTCAGTGCTAATCTAAAGTTCCTTTTTGAAATACCTTTAAGGCATTCTTAATCATCAAATACTAATATAGTGCATAGGATACTAACCCCTTGTATAATAATGCAATTAGCTCATTAGTTATCGAATGAGAAATTCCTTTCATTTCATATAATAATTAGTGGATCCACACATAATAGTCATATTAATATGCACACAAGAGAATCTTCGTAACCCTTGTATCATCATACCCTTACCATGATCTCACAATTAAATATATTCATAACATGCCATAAAAATAATCATATCATCATATTCTTAATCTAGTCACATTATCACACTTCAATTGAATATCATCATCAATAATAAACCATCATTATTGAAGTAGAGAACTCATGGTCACAAGAAACCTTACCAATAGCTTCCAAAACCTCCTCAAAGATTATACCGTCAATGCATCACAACAATCAAATAATCCAATCACCATCATCATAATATAGTGAATTTAATAATAACATAATCAATTCATACAACCTTAATTATCTACAAGTCCAATTGATACCTAGGGTTAGGGAAAAGGGTTCAATCATGGATCATCAATGGAAACTAGGTCAAAGACTAGAACTACAAAAATTATATAATTAAAAAATCATAATTTATAAAGATAAACCATTACAATACAACATTAATTCCATTTGAAAAGGAATTCACGAATGTGGATGAAAACCAATGTTTTTGACATCTTTGGGAATCAATTATGAAGAGCCTCTTGAGGAAAGAGATCAGAAGAGTGAACCGCTTCCATACCTTAAGATCTCTTTAATATTGATGGAGAAAAACGTGAGTTTTGAAGACCTATTGAACCTTCAACCTTTATTTTCAATAGTGTTTTTGGGAATAGAGTGTGAAAGTAGAGAGAATTGGGTTTAGGAAATTATGAAGTGGTGAGTTAGTTTGATGAGATTAACTCTACTGTAGTACCCAACAAACCTTATAAAAAACCCTTAACCCTCAATTCATTTATTAAATAAATATATAATTAGCCTTACTTTGACCGAAACAAGGCAGTGGACTTGAGTGCCAAACGATGGTTGCCCGTCTACGGGGCGTCGACCAAACTACTGTCCTTACTGATACTCCGTTGTTCTAATGAGAGATTCATTTTTAGAAATTTTAAAAAATGACTTATTATGGACCTAGGACAATCATTTATGGGTCGTTGACCCATCGACGGCACGTCGTTTGGTCCATCATTAGCACTTGTCATTTGAGAGCGTTTTGTCAAATGAAAAGGTCCTCCTCAAGGACACTTAGGGTGGTACTTGGGGAGTCATACCTATACGTTTCGACCATTAAAAAACTCTACCATATGTTTAACTCCTTTTAACAAAATTTGACTAAATTTGGACTCCATAAAACTCTTGTAACAAACAAAGGCACAATAGCTGAATTTCACTAGTTTCCACACGTGTTGGTCGTTTCTTGATGTTTTAAATTGTAACACTTCCTAATTAGGTTGAATACATTAGATTAGGTTTATTAAAAGTATTTTAAGTCTTATTTGATCATGTGACGGTCCATACTAAGTCATGAAAATATGGAGTGTTATAAATAACACAATTCACACAACAATGCCGACAAGGCCATGTTCATAACAATTATAGAACATAAACACTGCCACCATAAGTGGACCATACAAATAATTCCAATACAATATCAACTCTACACAATATAGATATATTAGGTCAACTTACCACCTTTCCATCATCATCAACAACATTCCTTATCCTTTTCAATCAATTCACTTTAACAAGGCTATTACCAATAGCCATATACACAATGCTAAGCCAACAACCAGTCCATATAAATGGTCCAACAACAATATAATATGAATATAATCATAATAAGACAGCCTATAAACAATTCTATCAAGATATATAAACAATTCAATTGCCCAATACAATCTACAGATGAATATACTCAGATCAAGCCGTGATCAATTCACCCACTTTATAGTCAAAAATAGCAAATCATGAAAAGCATTGGTTCGTGGGTTTTTTAATTTTAAAACATTAAATTAACATCAGTTATATCATAAAACATTGTTTCAAACCTTTTATGCAAAAACCCATGACTAGAATTCAAAATAGTATTTCATAGATTTAGAAAGTCTCAAAAAGACTTTGGAATTTAACTCATTGAATCAATGAATATTCAAGGATGAAACACTATAACTATATTGAATATAATACACAAATTTTATGGAGAATCAATGGAGATATACAATTCGTAGACTCAACCTTGCTTCAAGATTCAATGGATCTAGAGAGAACTCTTTTGATTTTATGGTTTTGTTTTTTCATAATAATGTCGAAGTCTAGGGTTTCGATTCATAACTAACATAATATAATATAAAATACCCAAAACAACCGTGAATGACTTAAATAATACCCTAGGTGAATTTCCCATATACCCCAAGCATGGTCGAGACACCTACAAAAAATTGTAGATATTTATCAATGTTGGCATCTACAAGCAGACAACCAGACGATGGGTCGTCCTGCAGGACGTTTTTTGTCAGAGAATGGTCATTTCAAGGATTAAGCCCCCACGCCCTAAGTATGAATCAGCGCCCCCCATTGACGGGGCGTAGACTGTTTGATAGGCGCCGTCCAAACTTGTCGATTGCGTTTTCCTTGGGCAGTTTCTTGCTAAGATGTTTGGAATCTCTCCTATCAATTTGAAATCCAAACAACATGTAAAACATGCAAAGGCACCTTTGAGCAGACAACGACTAGTTTCCAAATGTTTTGGATGTTTGACTTCCAAACATCTAACACTTATGTTCATAATTTTTAGACGTTACCTACTTATGTCACACATGTTATGCTCTAGAATAACCTAGTTTATTTTTAGGGGTGTTATATTCTCCCCAACATGGACAACATTCCTCCTCAAATGACACTAAAAACATTCCAACACTTCCAAAAGATAAAGACTCAAGACTAGCAGCTCATAACCATACCACACCATGTATAATAGAGGTAGATAGAAGGAACATCAACTCCACATAATCAAGAGACTCAAAATAAAACAAGAAAGTAGGAATAAAATCCACAACTTATCATGCAATAAGACTCTACCTTTTCTTTCACATATGAGTAACTTCCTTCTCCACATATTATCATGCTCATAACATTACATGCTTACTAGCTCACTCATACAACATTGAAGCAATTCATCATAAAGGTATTAACAATACGAGAGACAAAATCATTTAGGCTCACTTTACCACATAAACATAACCTCATGAAAATGCACAATGCAAGGAGATTAATGAAGCTCATTTTCACTTAGAGTCCTAAACACATGCAAAATGATAGTATAAAATTCTAACTCTTAAGCTTGAATAGAATATAAGAGAAGACATAACAAATCACATCCCAACTATTCACCATACTCCCCCACTAGAGGGAACCCATCATAACTTAAAAGAGAAAACCATACCATACAAGTATCCTCCTCCGGATTCGCTTTAGCTTGGAGGTAATATAAACGAATCCTCTTTGGTGAAACAACATTCGGAGCATCAGGAGACACTCGATAGGCCTCTCTTCTTCTAACAGAAATATTAGGACAATCCCTCATCTTATGATCATCCTTTACAAAACAAAAGAACCAATTAGTTTCGGATAGACACTTTCCAAAGTGCTTTTTCCCACAAGTGGAACAAGTAGGCTTAATACTTTTACAACCACCACCTCTCTCATAATTGAACTTAGGAGAACTAGACCTATATTTATTCAGAGCCCTCTTCTTGAACCTAGATTGGTTTTGCCAATCGGATCTACCCCTCTTATAATTTCTTAAAATCTTACTAAGTTTGGACTCTTCAATGGATTGTGCATACCCCATAAGTATCGATAGGTTCATGTAATTATGGATCATATCTACGACGCTCTTCTTTCACAACGTCGGCAACACCAGACACAAACCTACTCATCTCATCTTTACGCTTAGACACCAAAGATGGAGCATATTATAGAATATGGTAAACATCAAAGAGTACTCCTCCACACTCATGTTACGTTGCGTAAGGTTTATAAATACCTCAACCTTCAACTCCCTCTCCTCACGAGGAAAGCACTTTCCTAAGAAAGATTCCTTAAACTCTTGCCATTATATGGGACCCTAATGAACCATCCTATTGTGTCTCCATTGAGTGCACCATACTTGAGAAACTTACCTCAATTGATATGAAGCTAAATTCGCCTTCTCCGTAGAAGTCACCCCAATAGCACTCAACACCTTAAAGACACCATCTAAAAATTCTTGGGGATCCTCTCCCACCATAGTATCAAGGAAGATAGGAGGATTCATCCTCACAAAGTCCTTCAATTTATAGATCAAGTTACCCCAAAAAACATTCATCGTAGGCCCAATATCTCTATTTACTTGAGACATCATTGATTGGCCTAGGGCAAAAGAGAGCCTCTCTAATTGTCAAAACCGTCAAAATTAACTAAGGTTTCTATAGCCTCACATGTGCCTGAAAAGGTTAATATCATGTTAAAAACTTTTTTAGAAATTGTATAGGCTATTTGAAGTTGTTTGGAGGTAAAACGCCTAACAATGACCAAGACATTCGAAAGATGGACTTTAAATGTACTAGTGTGTTATAGTGTGCCTTTGTATCTATTTTGTATTTTTGGATGTATTAAGGTATTAATCGTCCGTGCACGACTCCCCAAGGACAACCAAAGGGTCCTTAAGGAGTACCCTACGGTTGGTCAATAACTGCCTAGGCAGTGTGTAATCAACGGATCGTTCATGGATCGACCCCTCATCGATTGGGAGCATTGCATCACACTGTTACAGCCCGAAAGCATCCCCTAGATGCTATGGAGATCCCTTGGATCATGGCACGGCAAATTTTACCCTTTATGGTCTTGTACAAGCCTTTGAACTATCGTTCATTGCATAAGACATGAAATGTAGTGCAGAATTTATAATTTTTCACGAATAAATTAAAAAAAGGAAATCTTTAACAAATACTTATAGAATCTCATCGTCACAAGACAACTTAACGACACGGCATAATATCTTAGGGACACGACCCTTTAAATTGAGAAGAAATACATAATAAGTCATTAAATAAATAGACTAAGAAAACGATAACCCCCTCGAATATATGAGGACATACTTTGTCTTGAGAGAAACTTTCCCAAGATTTTCCTTGTACCCTTCAACGTTGATTCAAAAAACCTATAATTATAGAGTATAGAAAGTATGGGGTTGGTACAAAACAATGTACTAAGTATGGCAATGCAAAATCATGTAAAGAGGGAAATTTTAGTAAAATAACCTTTCATGCCAAATAATTATAACATGCTTGAATTTAGAAGCAAAAAAAATTAGAAACATCATTTAACACTTAGAGAAGGATTTCCATACTTTTAGTAAACGAGGGCACATAACAGTAACTTAATCAAAATTATAGTGAAATATGTAGAACATTACAGTGAACTAAAAAGACTCCAAAAATAGTGAACTTCCAAGGTATTGCCAATGAGGAAGTGAACTCATTTCCATAGAAGTTTCCTAACCGAGGTTATCCTAAGAATCTCCAAGGTAAAATATGTAGGAAACGTCTAAACACCTCCTTCAATGCGTGCTAAGGAGATCCTTTATACTACCTCCCAGGAGCTTACTCCACTCATGAGAACAAGTCACCACTGAATTACAATAAATTAGAATAACACTCTGACATACCAAAGACTTCCCTTTCGGAATGCGTACTTAGTGCAATTAGTAGATGGCGTCCCATACCACCAACTACCCTAAGTAGTACACTCTTTTAGAAGGTTTGGCAGCAAGACTTCCCTTTCGGAAGGTACTACTTAGAGCAATGGATAGATAGAATCCCATACCACCACCTACCCTAAGTAGCACGTTCCTTTAGAAGACTTAGTTCATTCAATTCACATAATTTTCAACAACACTCCCCTTTGGGAATGCCTACTAGTGCAATGGATAAACAGCGTCGCATTCCAAAACTACCCTAAGTAGCACATTCCTTTAGAAGACTTAGTAAATTCATATCTTTTGTGGGGGTTAGCTAATATGACATAGACCATAACAGCTAGACATGGAATCCAGATATTACCCACTATAGGATGAGGGATCCTCACTTGCCTAGAGTAAGGTCATTCTTAGATTTTACATGGCTTTCCCAATAGCCACACCTATGTGGGCACATAGTTAGGGGATAAGGAGATTACTACTAAGTAACATATTCTCTACTAACGAGGAGTACTCATGTCAAGAGGTACATTGAAATACAACATCTCAACTCACGAACTTTAACCACCCCTTCTTCGTATCCTCTCGGTGTTAGGCATAACTCCCCATAGATTCTCAACTTCATAAACTATAGGTTAAGGATAACTAGTGAACACCACATCTCAACTCACCAATGGTACTCATCCTCCGACCTATCTTAGAAATCTCGTAGGATGTAATGAGGTTCGTACTTAACACTTCATTTCAACTCAAGAATAGTGTTCACCCTAAGACTCCACTCTTTACTCAACTTGGCTTCATGCATTCATTTAAGTGTGTGTGTGTCCATGTGAGCACACCTTGCACATAAACATCATTTCATTCACATTAGCTTCTATACATGTTTTAGACCTTCATTCATCAACTCACAGACTTTACATTCTTCACATAATCATATACTTCACTTACGCATAATCTCAGCCAACATGCAATATAGGCTTCATAATACACAATACAAGACCCATTTTGAATATCACTTCATTTCACTTATTAGGTCTTAAAAGCCACACTCAAAATACATACTAAGTATAATCAAGTTAATCAAGTAAACTACGCCACCAAGAAGGTGCACCATACCACTCAAGAGAACTTCATAATGAAAGCTTAAAAAACATAAAAAAATTACCCTTTAATCAAATCTTCAATCACCTATAGCAGTTTACTAAATAATTCATCATATAATAGCCCTTAGGGCAGTAGCTAAACATCAATAACAACGTAAGGAAACCAAAGTTCAAAGACTACAAAACTAAGCTCATTTAACCTATTTCTTAAGCCAACATTTTATGTGTTAAACTTTAAATAATCAACTAACATTAGAAACATCAATATTATGTCATTAGAAACGTTTTCATGGAAGACCCATGTTTAAAGTTGAAGGTAGTAGAAACTAGGGTTTAAAATCCTTTTTGATAATTCATTAGAAGTAGCTACTTGAGTGGAAGAGAGTTAAAGAATGGATACCATAACTTTAATAATAGAAATCCCAAAGATTTTGGTGAAGAAATCGACCACCAACAGCCTTGTTAGGTCTTCTTGAGTTTTAGTTCCAATGGTGATTTGAGAGAGTGTTTTAAGGGAGAGGGGTTTTACGAAATGAGGTCTAAAATTAGGTCTTATGGTTTTAAGTACTTTAATATAGCCAAATAACCCCAAAATAAGTGTCCAATGTCTTTAAAAGATTTAGGGTGAATTTACCAAACACCCCAAGCCAAGACAGCCCCTTTCACAGTTTTTGGCAGTTCACAGACGAGACCTAACCAACGGACCGTTTGTCCATCAACGGTCCATTGATGATGTTTCGTAGGTTGAGCCTGCATCTTCCAAACTCTAAGGACTTTGAGGTCCAATCGATGGACCAAGACGACGGGTCTTTGGTTGACCTACTGGTCGTTGTTTGGTCTCGTTGGTGGACACTGCCTAGGCAGGTTTGGGTCCATGTCTTGGGCCTTCTCTAGGGTCCCTTGTGGGTCCTAGGTGGGGTATTATCCTGGAGTTAAACCCCTATTGTTATTCCAGGTAATAGAAACATCCCACATCACTTTTAAACGAAACGAAAAACATAAAACTCACTCAAACACATCAAGACACATGAACACTATCAAAGGCATATCTTCCGAATGTCATGGACATTTTACCTCCAAACTTAACTAAACTTCACAAACTGCCTAAGAACACTAATTGTGACTCATTTTAACTTAAAATTAACTCTAGAAAAAACCACTAAGCTCTAGTTCACCTTATTTTGTTTTAGGGCGTGACATTCGCCATCGCTTGTGATAACATTTGTCCTAGATATGACAATAAAACTCTAAGAACATAAAGGGGATCATTAGAAACACATAACACATTACAATAATGATAAAAACACTAAAAATCAATCGTCAACTATAAAGGAGCACCATTTCACATTTTCAAATACTAGCAACACAGGCAACTTTTGCCAAACTTCACAAATTTAAAAACTCAACCTTAACCTTCTTTAATGGAGGAACTATCTTCTCCAACATTAAATATGATCATATATATCACTTTTAAAAACATTGAAATTTTAATTAATACAAGGAAATTTTTTTTAAAAAAAATCATGAAACTTAAAGTGAACATCACTATAACACTGCCAACATGCTTAAAATTTTCAAAATTTTATTCTTTCAGCAATTCATCATGATGGAATGATAATATGAACAATAAAACCCTATAAAATAATATTATAACATAAAAACAATTATAATAAAGAGTCAAGACTCACCGGGACTACATACTCCATATTACTTATCCTTCCTAGCCCCCATCCAATAGGAGGGGTTATTCTTTTGAGCATTAGGATCAAGGGATGCTTTTTGACCTATTTCCCTATTTCTTTGATGCTAGGGAAGTCACTAATATTGTATCCTTTTCTACCATAACTAAAACAACGATCCTTTCTGGCAAGACACTTACCCGAATGTTGCTTTCAAGAAGTAGGACACCTAGCCCTTTCAAACGTACGGCCACCATCTTGAGAATCTTGGTTTGGATCCCTATCATTGTTTTCCATGGAAGAATCTTGGTGATAGAACCTCTTCTTAGGCTTTTGGTGACTAGAATTATCCGACCTAGGCTTTTTACCCTCTTGTCTTATCTCCTTAATTTTGGACTCATCAATTTGTTGTGCATAAACCATGATCCTAGAAATATTCATGTGATTAAGAGTCATTTATGTACGACACTCTTTTTCCACCAAGCTAGACACTGCCATAACAAATTTTTTTATCCTAGATCAAGGTTTGGCTACCATGGTCCGGGCATACTTAGATAGTTGGGTGAATGAGTACTCTTTCACACTAATGCCCCCTTGACGAAGGTTCATGAATTCAACCATCTTCTTTTCCCTCCACTCTAAGGGAAAGAAAGTATATAGGTTTGCCTCTTTTAATTCCTCCCAATCAACCATCCCTCTTTCTAATGGTCTGTCACCCCTCCATTGATCATACCACACTTGAGCCACTTCCTTAAGTTTGTAAGCTGCTAACTCCACTTTCTCCCTAGGGGTCACACCCATAGCATCTACCACTTTAAAAACCATATCTATGAAACCTTTTGGATCTTCATCCACCTTATTTACATGAAAACTATGAGGGTTCATACTCATGCAATCCCGAAATCTAGAATCGGGAGTACTAGCATTAGGTTGAGGAATATTTCCTTTAGTAGCTTGTGCAACAAAGTATGTAAGACCCAAAAAATGAGTTAGGGTTTCTAGATTCTAACGTGTTCGTCTTAATGTTATAATGTCCTAAAATGACTTAAAATATTTTTTAGAGGAAGTGTATAAAGTTTGAGGTTATTTGAAAGTCAAACAACAAGGGTCGACCGAAACATTCGACGACTAATTCACCTAAATGCCTCGTATATGGTTCTATGTAAATATGTGAGATTCATGATCTTATGAAGTCTTATAATGGTTTACAATGATGTCAAACGATATTATATGAAGTATCGTGAAGTTTGTAGGTCAAACGTCCAAGAACGTCCAAGACGTTTGAAAGATAGCGTAGAGACATGCATGTGTGTGTCTCGATGGGGCCTTGCTTGTTTGGACGAGTTGCAGGTGTTTATTTTTAGTGAAACTTTTGTGAAATGTCTAAAACTTTTTAAGGGTTGTGTTTACGTTTTAAACGTCCATGTACAACCTCTAAGGGTCTGCAAAAGGACCCACAAGAGGGACCCAAAGCTGGCCGAGACACTGCCTTGGTAGTGTCAATCGGCGGACCAAACGACGGCCAGTTGGTCAACCAATATCCCGCAAGTGAGGTCTCGTAAATAGGAACTTAGCTTGGGAAGGTTTTAAGCCTATAATTGTCTAAATACCAATCGATGGAACCCCAGGCACAACCCGTCTGACCTACGGTTCGTAGATAGGTCCGTCGATGGTGGCCTGTTAACTGAACCCTGCGCACTATTTCATTTAAGGGGCGAATGGGAAATTCACCCCACGTCCTAAACCGACTCTAGTTAGATTATTTAAATGATTTGGGTGTATAAATCATTGAAAACGTGATCAACCCATTCCCAATACCATACACACGTAAGAATCTTCTCTCTAAATTTCTTCTTCCTAGAAACCACCATTGTTGGTGAAGCTCAAGAGCTGCTTGGATATTCAATTTTCATGGGTGAATCATCAGGTTTTAGAGGTATCATGAAGATTAACGTCTGTGATCTTCTTTCTAGTTATCTTTTCATCTCGAGAGCCATTCTCAAAGATTTCAAAGAAAAAAAAATATGATCAAACAATGTCTTCTTCAATCTGCCATGGGTTCTTTATAAAAAGGTTTTGAACAATTGAATCATGATTAATTGTAGTTAGTGCAGTGGTTTTAACGTGATTTTTACTCCAATTGCATGATGAACCGATGCTCCATCTCCCCAACTTTTTAGCCTTGCATTGGCTTTGTGATCTTGAATTCCTATTGATTGAATTATGATTATATTATGTTTAAATGATAGTATATACTGTTATTTACATGAATGTATGTTGAAGGATCCATGCGGAGCAATGCATGAAGATTTGAGCATGTTTAACCTTGTTTCTATGGTTCACTGTAACATTGGCTTCTAAATGATTTAGTGGATTTCGATTATGTTAGGTTTGTTGTGTCGACTGTTTCAGGTTAGTATCATGATTGAATCATGAATACTGATCTTCTATGATTGAATAAAAAATGGCTAATGTTAATTGACTTAGTCTTCTAGTCTATCGATTGATAATACTATGTATATGATGATGTCTGGAATTTTGGATAGATGAAGCATGATTTCCTTTGATTTAGTGATCTATATAGCTGGTTCCTAGAATGTACATTATCGTTAAAATATGATTGATGATCAAGGTATTAGAGAATCAATAGTGTTGGTTAATTCCTCTCTATACTCTAGCGAATTGACAAGTCTAATGCCTATGTTGTAGCTTGATCTTGAAGTGCTTTAAGCATGATTCCTTTATGACTAAGTGTATGATTAGATACTTCCCTAGACTTATTAAATTAAGGAAATATAATTTATGATCAATGCATGTCAATTGGATTAAAGATCATTGTTCTTCTACTCTCTAGTATATATTTGATACATTGTATAAGATTGTAATGTGATCTTATAGCGAGTTGTACATGGTTTCTTTTATGATTATCGTACTTAAGCTACAGTCCTATACTTAGATTTATGATGAAGAGTAGCAAAGGTCAATCACGACCAAAGGCTAAAAGGTTGGTAAGAATTGCTCTATTCTTCTACTTCTCTACTTCTCTATAGTAATGTTGATGAAGACGTTAGTGGCATTGTGTGGTATGGTCCACTTATGGTGGCGGTGTTTACTTTGTGTCACTATATATGTTTTGACCATGGCCTTAAAGGCAATTTGATGAATATATGAAGGAGTGGTTATGATAATCACTTTATGTGTAGCTTGTGCCTTGTTTTCTATTTGAGTTGTGAATCTAGGTTATGTTAGTATTATTATGAGTATGTGAAGGGTTATGAAATGTCATGTGTAGGTGATTCCATGTCTAAGGTGATATGGTTTATGATCTCTACCCATGTACCCTTATGTGCATGTGTGAATATTTAATGATAGGTGTCTTAATGTGTTCTATGAAGTTAACTTGTCTCCTATGCTATTGTGTCTTGTGTGGTCTAAGCTTGAAAAGTATTGTGGTCTTAGAGGGTGGCTATCTAAATATGTTGTTGATCGCTATTATGTGATCATGTGACCAATGTACACACACTCATACATTATTCATGCTCATAGGTAGTAAAGGTTCATACTGTCTAATGAAAGGTAGTTCTCATATTCACCAGTTTCTACTACTAGGCATGATAAGATGACGTTTATGAAAGTATGATATGTGTTTCATTAACTTGGATGACTTCATAGGTGTACTAGTATGGGAAAAGGTATGGGACTTCGCCTATGCATTGCATATGTGTACCTTGATAGGATAGTTCTAATTTTGGTTTCCATATGTATGAATATGATGTACGTACATGTGTGACTTTGTGTGATATGTGAAAGGTTTGTATACACACACACACATGAAAGATGTTCTAGTCAATAGAGGATCCCTCAAAGGTGTACTCAAGTGTATCCTTAACTAGATAGTGCTAATACATATTCTATGTCCATGTGAAAGGGTTTCTCAAATGAATTAGGTTGATGAACTCTCATCTATGACCTATGAGCTAAACATATGAGGGGATGACTTCTCCTAAGCGTATGTTTTATGAATAAATGATAATAAAGGATTTTTCAATAAAGGGAACTTAGCTTAGCACCGAGTGAACTTGTAGATGAGGGGGTGACATTTTTCCAATATAGGGAAAGTAGGGGTTCACTCCGGTCCTCATATGAGAGGGTGACGCTTTTCCACAAAGGAAAGGTAGGGTTTCACAATGATTCTCACGGGATGGATAGCCTCATGGCCAAACAAAGGGTGTAGAGTTGATATTTCCATGATTGGCCCATCATAGCCTATGCTTGCCCTATAGGATCTAGCAAAGTGAATTCACTTAAGATGCTAGGATATATGTTAATGTTCTACCTTGGCTAGGTAGGAACACGTTCCATTGGTGTAAGGCTCTACAATACCAAATTTCATGTTTAGCACCCATGGTCTTAGTGTCGGTTGAGGCTATAGTTTCCCTAAAGTAAAATGGAAAATGGAAGTAATGAACTAGGTTCCTAACTATGATTATTTAAGGAAGGTTACATAGTATAGGTGGAAGTAATGAACCCATATAGACATTTCACAAGTAACTCCATTGGAAGTCTTAGGAAGGTGACCTAATATGTATGATTATGTTTATGTCCATATGAATGACTTTGTAGCATTGGTATACTTGTGATGAAGATGCGCTTCATATGAATCTATGTGATATGATCTATCCTTATGTGCACTATGTTGATCTAAATGATTATATGATGAAGGTCTTGTATTGACAAGAATGAAGTTGGCTTTACTTGTGATGTTGATGTATGAAATGGTAAGGCTTGTGGTCTCAGAAGGGTCTACTAAGTATATGTGAGGTCATGGTGCTTCATATGTACATTGCACTAGTAGATTAAGATTTGGATTATGAGTAAGGTCTTATAAGGTACCATGTGAAGTAAAATAAGTGTATGTGCATAATGACTAAGAGTTCACTGTAATGTCTTTTATAGTTGGCTTAAATATGTCTATGTTGTACTAAACTTCTATGATGGTTTGTGTTGTCTTGTATAGATTGTATGTATGTTTTTCCTTGTGGTCTTAAGGTGATGCATTGCACCAAGTATCACTAGAGGTTACTTGGAAGGTTGATGAGTAAAAAGGAAAAAGGGTTCACAGTTAATGGAAAAAGGAGCTCAATGTAAAGTGGCTTAAAAATGTAATCAATCCTATATGTGATCTTATGTAATGTTTGGTCATCGAATATGTTTATATGATGTATGTGAATGATATAAATGCTATTTATTAAATGTTTTATGGAGATATACTCAAAAAGCATGAAGTATGATTCTCAAGAAAATGTTCCTTTTAAATACAAGTTTTTGCATGGATTCCATACTTTGTGCATTCTTGTGTTAATCCCATTCTTCTATACTTGTTACACAAAGTGTAGGTTATGGATGCTTAAAGGATGTTTTTAATGGTGAAGAGCTTACTAGATGATTCCCAAACACAATGAAAGGAATTCTTAAAGTTCAAGGATCTCCTACTTATGTCTTTAATGTAAAGTGTTTAAATATTGTATAGTTATGTAATAAGTTTATGGGTGGTGTCCCTAATGTACTCTAATGTTGTTAAGTCTAAGTTGGCAAAGAGAATTAAGGTCTATATATGTATTATGACTTATGTTTTGTCTATATATGAGATGAAGTTTCTAGCATATGATGTGTTATGAAAAGTTTTAAATTTTTCTCTAAATTTTCTATGTCAATGCAATGAATGATAACTACGGTCTTGTATTAGACCTCAGAGATCAAGTATGACATGTTACTTCTAGGAGGTGCTCCCCGGATGTGAAGCACGTGATATCAGAGCATAAGATTTATGAAAGTGGTAGGTTTTAGAAAGTCTTATATTTCCACGTCTAGTAGAGTCTCATATCATTGATGGTGAGTCGCAACACATCAAATGGTACTCTAGACTATAGGACGATAAAGTTTCCCTTCTTCATCATTCTGATATCATGCCATAGAACATAACTTTATAAGATCTCTCTCTCTTATGTTTTCTTGTCCAGTGGTCTTTTATATGTGATTGCTTGGATGAGATTGTCTCTATGCTTGAGGGTGAAAATGTGAGTTAATGCTTAACTTGGTTTTCTGGTTTGATCAGTATGTTTGACGGTGAGTTTTTAACATGTTTTGATGATATGATGCCATTTATGGCTATGTAGGACTTATGTGAAATAGCATATTATATTGAAGAATGCATGGCATGATATAGTTAAAGCATGTTAGAAGTTATTATGGTTGACATGAGTTTCTTTTCAAATGGTGTGCTACTATATCGTTTTACATGTTGGTGACTTACTATGATCATTTGAAGTTGAAATGCTGAGTGACCATCAATGAAACGATGCTACCTTGAGAATATGTGTTTTAAGGTGTTCAATATGTCCCTTTGAATATATGCATGATTTTTCAAATATTGCCTTACTTGGGATGTGTGAACATTCATGATTACAAAATATGGATTGGAGTCCGTTGTATATACTTGATACTAGATGTTAAGGTAGTATATTTGTCTTGGTAGGGTGATGACGTAGGTTTTAGTGAACTAGAAGTCACCTTACTGTAATGTTTTATGGGAAAAGAAGAAATATTATGGCAAAGGAGAAATATTATGGCTTAGTCTCCTTGTTGTTTTCCCCTAATATTTTATGACCTTTGTTTCTATTGGATTGTATAAAAACCGTATGTGGTTGAGTAGTATGGCCGCACATGGTGATTGGGGACAAACTGCCAAGGTGATAAAGTTTAGAACACTTTTAGAGCCCCTATGGTATGTTACGATAATTCCTTCGAATGTGATAATCGCTTTTAAGTGATGAAAAATGAATGTTCTTAAGTTAAAATTCTCTTAAGTTTGGGCTAAGTTGCTCTAAATTCGATTTACCCTAAGTAGGGGATGGTGATGGACTAGTAAGGTTATAGGAATTATCCACCTTGACCTTCCAGGTTTGCTTGATCTTGAATCTAATAAAGTCTTGATTAGCTTTTTCATGAATAGAGTCTTTCATAAACTATGAATTGCATGAACTTTATATGTTTGGTATGTATTGATTGACATAATCTTAAAGATCTTATGAATGTTCCAAAGTGCATGAATGGAAATTTTGATTAAATAGATGTTTCTCATGAGTATTGTACATCCTAACATGCAAATGGTACACTTGCATTCATGAGCTAAGTTGGAAAAAACTTGGTTTTAGTCACTTGTGATATGTATGGTTTAGTCTTATCATTAAAAGTTGAGTCTCTTTAAAATGAATAACGCGGAGTCTCTGGAAATTATGTGACTTATATGGTATCGATAACCTGATTGTAGGCTCACTCATGAAAGGTGAAAGAATGTGTAGCTTAGCATTTATGTATGTGCCTATAATTATTATGTTGATTCTAATCGATGCTTACTGTGAAGGTGAGTATTATGTTATGAATTCAAATTTTGTGAAATCGATTCCTATTTCTCGTGAGGTGCTTGGTGTGATTTACCATCTAGACTTTACTAGGAAGAAATCATGATCATGTCTTAGTTTAAAGGTTGAGAAATTCTCATATTACCATAAAAATGGCCTTCGTGCATTTGTTTGGGTGTGAGCTTATTATACATGTATGTGTGTTGAGGAGATGGACATTCCTCCATGGAGACAACTAAACATGGTATGGTTGAGTATGAACCACTTAGAACTAGGTCTAACTTATTAGAATCAATTGTCAACCTATCTTACTCATGTCTATGTGCATTGAAGTATGAGTGCTTAAAATGTTTTTGAGTATATGTTGTAATGTGCCTATGTGTGGCCTTACGAGATGACTTCTTAATGAATTGAATTGTAATGACCATGTTATTATTAGGAGATGGATGTTCCTCCTATGAACATGATAAGAGCCTCTTTGATGAATGCATTAAGGGATGAGTGAATCAAAGTTTTACTTTCTTGTGTTCATTTAGTGCTAAATGGTTTGAAGTTTTGTTCCTTGTAAGTTTGGTGCATTAACTTCTATGTGATTATGTTATGAATAAGATGAACTGCTCTATGATTCATTGAAGTCTTTGTTGTGATTAAAGTTTTCTAAGTGTCATACCAAACGTGAAGGGTCGACCGAAACGTTCGACGGCTAAGTCACCTAAATACCTCGTATGTGGTTCTATGTGATTATGTGTGATTCATGATCTAATGAAGTCTTAAAATGGTTATAATGATGTCAAATGATATTATATGAAGTTTTGTGATGTTTGGACGTCAAACATCCAAGAATGTCCAAGACATTCGAAAGATAGCCTACAGACATGCATATGTGTGTCTCTATGTGGCCTTGCTTGTTTGGACGAGTTCCAGGTGTTTGTTTTGCGTGAAACTTTTATGGAATGTCTATAACTTTTTAAGGGTTGTATTTACATTGGAAACGTCCAGGTACAACCTCTAAAGTGCCCCGCAAAAGGACCCACAAGAGGGATACAAGGCTGGCCGAGACACTGCCTTGGCATTGTCAATCGACGGACCAAACGACGGCCAGTTGGTCAACCAACAGCCTGTAAGTGAGGTATAGTCGATTGGCACTTAGCTTGGGCAGGTGTAAAGCCATAAATTGTCTAATTAACAATCGACGGAACCCCACGCACGGCCCGTCGATTGAGTACGCTCCATAGGTAGGTTCGTCGATGGTGGCCTCTGAACTGAAGCCTGCACACTGTTTCATTAAAGGGGTGAATGGGAAATTCACTCCACGTCCTAAACCGACTCTATTTGGATTATTTAACTTATTTTGGGTGTATATAAGTCAATTGAAATGTGATCAACCCAAACCAAATCCCATACACATGTAAGAATCTTCTCTCTAAAAATCTTCCATGGGTTGTTTATAAAAAGGTTTTGAACAATTGAATCATGATTAACGTAGTTAATACAGTGGTTTTTACGAGATTTTTACTCTAATTGCGTTATGAATCCATGCTCCATCACCCAAACATTTTAGCCTTGCATGGGCTTTATGATCTTTAATTCCTACCGATTGAATTATGATTCTATTATGTGTAAGTGATTGTATATACTGCTATTTACATGAATTTATGTTGAATTGATGTTGAAGGATCTATGAGGATCAATGCATGAAGATTTGAGCATGTTTAGCCTAGTTTCCAATGTTCACTATAACATTGTCTTCTAAATGATTTAGTGTGTATTTCGATTATGGTAGGTTGGTTGTATCTACTTTTTGGGTTAGTATCATGATTGAATTATGAATACAAATCTTGTCTGACTGAAGTAAACATAGCTTATGTCAATTAACGTTGTCTTCTAGTCTATTGATTGATAATACTATGTATATGATAATATCTTGAATTGTAGATAGATGAAGCATGATTTCCTTTGATGTAGTGATCTATATAGCTGCTCCCTATCATGTAGATTAATGCTAAAATATGATTGATGATGAAGGTCTTAGAGAATCAATTGTGTTGGTTAATTCCTCTCTATACTCTAGCGAATTGACAAGTCTAATTCTTATGTTGTAGCTTGATCTTGAAGGGCTTTAACAATTATTTCTTTATGACAAAGTGTATGATTATCTACTGGCGTAGACTTATGCCATTAAGGAAATATAATTGATAATCAATGCATGTGAATTGGATTAAACATCTTCGTTCATCTATTCTCTAGTATATATATGATACATTGTATTAGATTGTAATGTGATCTTGTAGCGACTTGTACATGGTTTCTTTTATGATAATGGTAATTAATCTACTTCCCTATACTTGAATTATTGATGAAAGAGTAGTAAAGGTGAATCATGACCAAAGACTAAAGGTTTGGTAAGAATTGCTCTATTCTTCTACTTCTCTACTTTTCTATAGTAATGTTTACGAAACCGTGAGTGGCATTGTGTGGTATGGTCTACTCATGGTGGCAGTGTTTACTTTGTGTCGCTATATATGTGTTGACCATGGCCTTGAATGGAATTTCATGAATATATGAAGGAGTTTTTACGATAATCACTTTATGTGTAGCTTGTGCCTAGTTTTCTGTTTGAGTTGTGAATCTAGGTTATGTTACTTTTGTTATGAGCATGTGAAGGGTTGTATAATGTCTTGTGTAGGTGCTTCCATGTCTTAGGTGATGATGGTTGATGATCCCTATCCATGTACCTCTACGTGAATGTGTGAATAGTAATGATAGAAGTCTTAAAGTGTTCTATGAAGTTAACTTGTCTCCTACGCTATTATGTGTTGTGTGGTCTAAGATTTAAGAGTATTGTGGTCTAAGATGGTGGCTGCCTCAATATGTTATTAATAGAAATTATGTGATCATGTGAACAATGTACATACACTCACACTTTATGCATGCTTATAGGTAGTAAAGGTTTGTACTGTCTAATGAAAGGTAGTTCTCATCTTCACTAGTGTCTACTACTAGGAATGATAAGATGGCGTTTATGAAAGTATCATATGTGTTTATTTAACTTGGATGACTTGAAAGGTGTAATATTATGGGCAAGGGTATGGGGCTTTGCCTATGCATTGCACATGTGTACCTTGATAGTGTAGTTCTAGTTTTGGTTTCCGTATATATGAATATAATGTATGAACATGTGTGACTTAATGTGTTATGTGAAAGCTTTGCTCACATATATGTATACACACACACCCGTGAAAGATGGTCTAGTAAATAAAGGAGCCTTGATAGATGTACTCAAGTGTATCCTTAACTAGATAGTGCCAATACATATGCTATGTCCATCTGAAAGGGTTTCTCACATGAATTATGTTGATGAACTCTCATGTATTAACTTTGAGCTAAGTATATGAGGGCATGACTTCTCCTAAGACTATGTTTTATGAATAAGTGATAATAAAGGCTTTTTCAATAAAGGGAATTTAGCTTAGCATCGGGTGAACTTGTAGATGAGAGGGTGACGCTTTACCAATATAGGTAAACTAGTGGTTCATTATGGTACTCATGTTAGAGGGTGACACTTTTCCACAAAGGAAAGGTAGGGATTCACTACGATTCTCACGGGATGGATAGCCTCATGACCCAACAAAGAGTGTAGAGTTTATATTTCCACGATATTCCCAATTTCCATAAACTATACTTGCCCCATAAGATCTAGCAAAGTGAATTCACTTTATATATGTTAATGTTCTACCTTGGCTAGGTAGGAACACCTTCCATTGGTATAAGGTTGTACAACAACAAATTCCATGTTTAGCACCCATGGTCTTAGTGTCGGTTGACGCTATGTTTTCCCTAATGTAAAATGGGCAATGGAAGTAATGAACTAGGTTCCTAACTAGGATGACTTAAGGAAGGTTACTTAGTATAGGTGGAAGTAATGAACCCATCTAGACATTACACAAGTAACTCCTTAGCAAGTCTTGGGAAGGTGATCTAATATATATGATGATGTTTATGTCCATATGCATGAGTTGGTAGTATTGATCTACTTGTTATGAATATGTTCTTGATATGAATCTATGTGATATGATCTATCATTATGTGCACTATGTCGATCTAAATGATTATATGACGAAGTTCTTCTATTGACATGAATGAAGTTTGCTTTACTTGTGATGTTGATGTATGAAGTGGTAAGGCTTGTGGTCTCATGAAGGGTCTACTAATTATATGTGAGGTTACGAGGATTCATATTTACACTGCACTAGTAGATTAAGATTGGGATTATGAGTAAAGTCTTATAAGGTAACATACGAAGTAAAATAAGTGTATGTGCATACTTACTAAGAGTTCACTGTAATGTATTTTATAGTTGGCTTAAATATGTCTATGTTGTACTACTTCTATAATGGTATGTGTTGCCTTGTATAGATTGTATGTATATTTTTCCTTATGGCCTTAAGGTGATGAGTTGCACCAAGTATCACTAGAGGTTACTTAGAGGGTTGATGAGTAAAAAGGAATAATGGTTCACTGTTAAGGGAAAAAATAGCTCACCATAAAGAGGCTTAAAAATGTAATAAATCCTATATGTTATCTTATGCAAGATTTGGTCTTTGAATATGTTTAGATGATGTATGTGAATGATAAAATGCTGTTGCTTAAAGGTTTTATGGATATTTACTCAAAAAGCATGAAGTATGATTTTCAAGATAATGTCCCTTTTAAATGCATGTTTTTGCATGGTTGCCATACTTAGTGCATTCTTGTGCTAATCCCATTCTTCTCTACTTTTTACTCTAAGTGTAGGTTATGCATGCTTAAAGAATGTTTGAATGGTGAAGAGCTTACTAGATGATTCCCAAGCTCAATAAAAGGAATCCTTAAAGTACAAGGATCTCCTACTTATGTCTTTAATGTAAAGTGTTTAAATATTGTATTGTTATGTAATGTGTTTATGGGTCGTGTCCCTAATGTACTCTAATGTTTTTTAATCTAAGTTGGCAAAGAGACTTAAGGGTTATATATGTGTTATGACTTATGTTTTGTCTATATATGAGATGAAATTTCTAGTATATGATGTGCTATGAAAAGTTTTAGATTTTCTGCTAAATATACTATGTCAATGCGATGAATGATAACTATGGGCCTGTACAATACCTCCGACAGGTCAAGTACGCCATGTTACTTCATGGGGTTCTCCCCGGATGTGACAAAGTAACTATTGACGATGTGATCTTAAGTCGTCATGTGTTGGGTAAACTTCATTAGGGCAGCCCTAAACTACGCATTAGTCATATCTCCTTCAACAAAAGGATCTTCAGGCATAGGATGCACTTGAGGAACTTGAGGCTCTTGGGATTCCGGAGGCACTTGAGGTTCTTGAAGGGGAACCTACTCATTCTGTTCCTCTAGGCCAATAATAGGATCTTGGTAAACACAGGGAGGAATCCCCTGATAAGCCACACCTCCCTCCTCCCTTATAACAGTTGATCTCCTCATATTCATGTCCTAAAAACACAAATATAAGAGGTAGAGAAAAGACATCTTATAGAACCCAAATCTAAGGAACGACATTAGAATAGAGTAGAAAGTGAAACTTCTATCATCCTATGGCCTCTTGACCATGGATGTGTCGCGACCCACACTAATGACAAAGACTCTACTAGATGTGGATTGTGAGACTTTTAGACCGTAAACTATTTCCCATAACCTTATGCAATAATACTAAGTCTGTGACGACCCGAAATCACCCCCTATAAGCTAGGGAGAACCCTTGGATCGTGGCAAGGCGTACTTGATCCTTTGGGGTCTTGTACAAGCCCTTTAAATATCATTCATTACATAAGACATGAAAAATAATGTGGAATTTAAAACTTTCACGAATAAATTAATAAAAGGAAATCTTTTATAAATACTTAGAGAATTTCATAGTTACAAGACAATTTCACGACAAGACATAATATCTTAGGGACACAACCATTTACATTGAAAAGAAATACATAATAAGTCTTTAAATAAAGAAACTAAGAAAAGGACTATGCCCACGAATATATGAGGACATAATTTGTCTTGAGAGAAACTTTCCCAAGATTTGCCTTCTAGCCTTCAACCTTTCTTCAAAAAACCTGTACTAATAGAGTATAGAAAGTATAGGGTTAGTACTAAACATTGTACTAAGTATGGCATATGCAAAATCATGTAAAAAGGGAAATTTTATTAAAATAACCTTTCATGCAAAATAATTATAACATGCATGAATTTAGAATCAAAACAACATAAGAAACACCATTTAACTCTTAGAGAAGGATCTCCATATTTTTAGCAAAAGAAGGCACTTTACACTAACTTAATGAAAGTAACAGTGGACTATGTAGGACATTACAGTGAACTAAAAAGACTCCAAAAATAGTGAACTTCCTAAGTATTGCCAGTGACAAAGTGAACTCATTTCTGTAGAAGTTTCCTAACCAAGGCTATCCTAGGACTCTCCAAGGTAAAACATGAAGGAAACAGCCCATGGAAATCCTTAAGACTACCCACCATGAGCTTACTCCACTCAGGAGAACAAGTTACCACTCAATCACAACACTTTAGAAGAACACTCAACAACATACAAAAGACATCCCTTTCGGAATGCCTACTTAGTGCAATGAGTAGATGGCGTCCCATACCACCACCTACCCTAAGTAGTACACTCTTTTAGAAGGTTTGGAAGCAAGACTTCCCTTTTGGAAGGTTCTACTTAGTGCAATGGATAGATAGCATCACATACAACCACCTACCCTAAGTAGCACGTTACTTTAGAAGACTTAGTTCATTCAATTCACATAAGTCTCACAAAGACTCCCCTTTGGGAATGCCTACAAGTGCAATGGATAAATAGCGTCCCATTCCACTACCTACCCTAAGTAGCACACTCTTTTAGAACACTTAGTACTTTCATTTCTTGGGTGGGGTTAGGTTAACCGATATAGAAAATTAGATCTAGACATGGAATCCTGATCTCAACCCCTATCGGATGAGGGATCCTCACTTGCTTAGAGTAAGGTCATTCTTTTTAGCGTTACATGGCTTTCCTAATGACTACACCTATGCGGGCACATAGTTTAGGGATGAGGATATTGCTACGAAGTAACTAATACTCTACAAACGAGGAGTACTCATCTAAAGAGGTACATTGGAATACAACTTCTCAACTCACGAAGTGTAACCACCACGTCATCATATCCTCTCGGTGATAGGCGTAACTCCCCATTGATTCGCAACATGATAAACTATAGGTTAAGAATAACTATTGAACACTACATCTAAACTCACGAAGAGTAGTCATCCTCCGACCTATGTTAGAAAGCTCTTAGTATGTAGTGAGGTTGCTACTAAACACTTCATCTCAACTCACGAACAGTGTTCACCTTATGACTCCCATTTTTACTCAACTTGGCTTCATACATTCATTTAGGTGTGTGTGTGTGTACATCTGAGTAAACCTTCCACATAAACGTCATTTAATTCACATGAGCTTCTATATATTCTTTAGACCTTCATTCATCAGCTAACACACTTTACATGCTTCGCATAATCATATACTTCATTTAGGGATAATGTAAGCCTTAAATGCAATTTAAGCTTCATAATACACAATACAAGACCCATATTCAATATCAATTCATTTCACATATTAGGCGTTAAAATCTACACTCACAATACATACTAAGTATAATTAAGTTCATCAAGTAAACACCGCCACCAAGAAGGTGGACCATACTACTCAAGAGAATTTCATAATTAAAGTTTAAACAACATAACAAACTTACACTTTAATCCAAGTGTCCATTACCTATAGAATTTTACTCAATTTTTCATTATATATTATCCCTTAAGGAAGTAGTTAAACATCAATTAGAACATAAGGAAACCAAAGTTCAAGAACTACAAAACAAAGCTCATTTAGCCCATTTCTTAAGCCAACATTTGATGAATGTTTTAAAATGATTTCATTGAATTTTTAACCTTAAAAATCAACTAACATTAGAAATATCATTATTAAGTCATTAAAAACATTTTCATGCTGGACCCATGTTTAGAGTTGAAGATAGTAGAAACTAGGGTTGAAAATCCTTTTTGAAAATTCATTAGATGTGGGTCCTTGAATGGAAGATAGTTTAAGGATTGATACAATACCTTAGCTAAGAAAAATCACAAAGATTGTGGTGAAGAAATTGACCAACATAATCCCACCTAGGTCTTCTTGAGTTTTAGCTCCAATGGTGACTTGAGAGAGTGTTCTAAAGGAGAGGGATTTTAGGATTTAGGAAATGAGGTCTAAAATTAGATATTACAGTTTGAAATACTTTAATTTACCCAAGTAACCCAAAAATACATGTCCAAGGTCTTTAAAATACATGGGGTCAATTAACAAAACACCCCAAGCCAAGGCAGCCGCCTTCACAGTTTTTGGCAGCTCATAGACGAGACCTAACCAACGGACAGTTTGTCTATCGACGGTCCATTGATGATGGTTCATCGGTTGAGCTTGCATCTTTCAAACATGCAGGACGTTTAGATCGAATAGATCGACAGAGATTAGGGGCCGTTGGTTGACCTACTGTCCTTCGTTTGGTCTCGTTGGTGGACACTGCCTAGGCAGTTTTAGGTCCAAGTCTTGGGCCCTTCCCTAGGGCCCCTTGTAGGTCCTAGGTGGAGTCATATATGGACGTTAAACCCCTAAACATGGTCTTCTGGTCTTATTAACATCACAAATCCCATTCAAACGAAACAAACACGTAAAACTCACTCAAACACATCAAGATACATGAACACTATCTAAGGCATATCTTCCGAACGTCATGGACGTTCTTGGATGTTTAACCTCAAAATTTAACCAAACATCACACACTACCTAATAACAAAAATTTAATTCATTTTAACTTAAAATTAACTTGAGAAACAACCACGAAACTCTAGTTCACGTGTCACGACCGAAATATAGATCCTAGACGAGACTGGCGTCGTTGACCTCTTAGAGGTCGAAGATAAGCCTGCATACGTCATCCTTACTTCATCTAGGTTAATTTTAGGAGAAAATTAGAAATTTTTTTCTTATAAACATGTATACACACTACTTAACATCATAGGCTTTCACAAATCAACAATCAAATAAAGAGATAATCAAATGAAAGAATCAATTTATAATTTTATTAAATGTATTATTGCCAAATAAAACCAATACAAAGTCTGAACAAAAGTGGAAACAAACACTTGTGAAACATGCTCCACTATCTATAGCATAAATCTAAGCTAAATAATAACGGTAGACATCCTCGAAAGCATGAGGGCCTACCAAGTCCGGATGAAAACTCCACGTCCGGATAGGTGCAACGTCAACTTGTAAGCTCTAGCGTCCACCTGTGCCTGCACCTAAAATTGTATAATTCTATAGGATTAGTACACACTTATACTAAGTATGGGTATATGCAATTACACACTAAGGACATGCATGAGTAAGAACAACTCTTTCTTAACAACATGATTATGGAAAGTCAAGACAGTGGACTTGCCAATATGGGATTAGGAAAGTTAGTGTGCTTTCAAAATTTTTATTAGGAAACACATGCCATGAGAGTTACAAGCATCATCATACTTATCATATTGCACACATCACATAACATCTTACACATAACACATATCATTTGGCATATAGAACATAACATCTTTCATATCATTCATTCATATACCATGAGACCTTGTAATCATGGACTTGACATTAAGACATCCCAAAATGAGTGCTCAACATATGGGACCTCAACTAGGGAGCCTTCATTAGAAAAAACAGAGTCTTCTTCATTCATTCATACGTACTTCATTTCATTTCGTTCATAGGCTTGTGTGAACATCAGCTATACCTAGGATGTAGTTTAAGAATTTCATAGGGTTTGCTGTGCAGTGATCAAGACTGACCTAGTGTCATTACATAAGTTTAGATCACCTCTTGATCATCCTATCCTAACACCTTTGGTATCATTCGTTTAATAATGTGCATCATTTGAGGCTGGCCTCATTAATTCATTAAGAACTTTAACTTTAAGCGACATAGATCATGTGAGCATCATGAAATCCAGTGTCTCCCCCACCTCAAAAAGAGGTTGAATCACCGGCCAATGTGACCCTAAACATGCTAGCGTACATCGGAATTGAACCCCGCCAGATCCCTATATTGACAGTATAGGTTCGAAGACTAGGAGATATAAGGATACCAATACCCGGCATGCCGGACAGTCTCATCACATGAGAGTTACGTGAACCTCCGGCCTTCCCAAAAGAAGGCATTACCGCTCATAGCTAGTCTATCGGTGCTGAGTATAAAGTTCGATTACATTCAACGCATACGTCACGAAAGCTGGATTCTAGTATGAGGACATCATAGCTTAATAGATGATTTCTCATCATTAGTATTAAGTGTATTATTCTCAATACTTTCAGTAGAGTGTTCATAGAGACTGGTCTCTTCATTAAATTTACACTCTCATCGGTGAGTATGTTTTGTTAACATTTACATAGGCTCATTTGAGATTGCTCTCATCTTTTACATTAGCCTCTTATCATATTGTCACCACATTTATTAACTTTAGCACATTTGCTCTTCATAGTTACCCACCCCTTATTACGTGAATGTTCATTTCATCATATGCCATTGCACTTGGCCATTTAGTGTGTTTCACACTCTTACTTAACCCTTCTAGGGTTTCATCATTTCTTTGTTCATTTAATCATATGCCAATGCACTTAGCGATTTAGTGTGTTTTACATTCTTAGTTAACCCTTCTAGGGTTTCATCATTTTATTTTTCAGTTCATCATTTCGTTACATACATCTTTGGTTCACTTACTTCTAAGCGTATGCTAGACTTATGGGTCCATACATACAATCCATGAGGCTTCATTCATAGTTCGTTTAAGTGATTCATATCTTTCTAAGAATATGTGATACAAGAATTATGCATCTTGTATGTATGCCAAGATCTCGGTTTCGATCTACGTAGGCAACATTATTCTTGAACATTTATTTTATTTTCTTTTGTTCTTGACTTTTCCGAGTTGACCGTGAGGGTGTGGGATCTAATCCCCACAATCTCACATTATTTTTCTTTTTAAATTCCCTTTTTCCGCCTAGAGGTCGTGGGTTCGATTCCCATACGCCTCAACATTTCTTTTCTTTTTATTACTTAGTGTGACCGAGAGTTTGTGGGTTCGAATCCCACTCCACTCATTTCTTATTTTTATAATTCCATTTTCAAGCGAAGATCACGGTTCGAATTCCCCTCACCACATTATTTTTAACTAACTTATTTTCATGGTTTTTGAAATGGTGAGGTGACGGGTTCAATCCTTCATGACCTCATTTGTTTTAATTAATTTTTCACAACTTTTTGAACTACTTCAATCTGATCGAAATACATCAACTTGTAGCTGGAAATTTTGTAGTTTTTAAGCATCCTCTTCATTATATTACACGTTAGTTCTTAGGGAAATGTCATAGTTCATTTAGAACTTTTTAGGTGCATTTTCATGGATTCATTTAGCCAAGAGTTTCTCGCTCAATTCATCCACCTTACACTTCATATGAACATCAGGATTTACATAAGATTGTGCACGGAAGAATAAAACCATAACATTACATTTTAGAGCCTTAAACCCGAGAGCACATAGTCACGGTTCACATTGCACACACGTACACATAGTTTCGGATCACATAGGATGTCATTCATACTATTTCAAACACACATTCATGAACATATTCATCACGAAAACACACCACACGCCTAATATCTACCATAAAACATACCCAACCTACAAATCATTGGGAGCTAGTGACAGGGACATGCAACGGGGAACAACCCTAGTTTTCAGATGTGAATATACTGAACCTTAAAGGGTCTCTTGGGAAAGGGACCAAGAGAGAATAGAACCCATACCTTTTTGACGTTCAAACCTTCACCTGCTGCCCAAAGTTTCTCCTCCAAATTCTCGTCAAACACCAAAAACCTCAACCCTAATTCGACGGACAACCCTATCTTTGCCTAACGTGATTGATTAGTTGTTTATTTTTATCTGTCGTTGTGAGTTATTCAAGTGTGAAGTACTTTGATCAATTTTTCTGTTCTTGAAGTTATTTTGGCAGAGAGAACGGGAATGAGAGAAGAGAGAATGATCATGAAGTGAGATAGACGTGAGAGAGTGAAACGTGAAAGTAGTTTAGGCTTAGGTAAAGACTTAGTCAAACTAGGACTCTCCTTAACTTTTAAAAAAATCTGATTTTCCTTTTTATTAAATTAGCTAATAAATATTAATTAATTATGTTAAACAAATTTAAATAAAAACAATTTAAATCATTGCTTCCACCTAGGTTCGAACCCGGGTGGAGCAAGACTTACTCAGAAAGCAAATTTTCGGCCCTCTACCCAAATTGCCCCTCCACCTTAGTAATTAAATAATAATTTACATATTTACGGTAATTACGATATTACCTTTAGCCTGGAAAAAGACCAATTTACCCCTAGTCCCTCCAAATTTAAGATTTCCCTTTTTTAAGTCCAGTAAAAGACTTATTCGGGTAAATCTTCATATTAGGGAGCCCTACATTGCTCGACCCAACCTTTCCTACATCAAATAACTCCACAAGTAAGTTGGCTTTGCTGTCGCAAGGGTTCAGAGGTCTGGTTCTACGTGCATCAATCTGTGTGAACCCGATCTAATTGTATGCATTCTAGACACATTAAGCATTACTTAGCATATCAATTTTTAGGGTTCTTACATCACGTTAGTTTGTTTTTGGGCGTTACAAACACATAGGTGTGTGAGATCATCCCCCAAAAAGGGAGCCTCTGTCACAAACGACTACTGTGAAGCACGGCACCGTCATTATATCGACTGTATTTGTCCATGTATGTTGATTGGACCTGCAACAATCTGCCTGCTCGCTGCCAACATAAAGGGATGAATGGGAATTTCACCCAACGTCCTAATTAAACTATGGGAAGTTAATTTAGGTATATATATGTAATTTAGTTATTATATAAGGCTAAAATCTAATTTATAACTCACTCTTTAAAATCAAACATTCCCTCCCAAATATCAAATCTCAAAACCTCCATTCGTGACCAAGCTCAAGAACAAGCTTTTTAGGTAGATTGTTGGTGCATTAATCTCCAAATTTCATTTCTCTTATTATGTTAAGGTATGGTAGGACTTCATCCTTACTTAATACTCCATCTAATGAGTTCGTTCAAATGTTTTTCAAACATTATTCTAAGTCCAAAATCTCATCTTTCAATGTAGCCATGGGTTAATTTTTAAAGTGATTTCAAAAGCATTCTAATGATGATAATATGATTAATCTATGGTTTAAACATAACTTTCAATCCGATTCCATGAACAACCCATCATCTTTTTATCCTCTAAAAATATGACATGTTATGGGTCTTGTGATCTTTATTAGATTATGAGATATTGATTAATCATAGTCTTATCTATATCAATTGATTATGAATTATGAAGAATCGACCAATTATGATCATTATCTTGGAAATTGGATAAATTGACCTATTTCCTCTAATTAGCTTAGAATGTATATTTAATTCTGATGATTGGTATTGTTCACTTATTGTCGTGGTGTTTACATTCTTGTGCATATTTATGTGATGATCATTGACTTGAAGGAATTAGACGCAAGATGACTTAATATAATTATTTCCATGTTAGGAAGTTGAAGGGTGTAGCCTTGATTCTAGTATTATGTCTAAGTGAATTAATGTTATATAAAGTTATATGTATAGTCTTCCACACTAGTTTCATGAGCTAGGGGTGCATATGATGTTGTATATATGATGATGGTCATGTTAGGGTTAGTTGTGGCCTCTATGGACAACGATGATTAATACTCTAATAGCATTACCCCTACCTACGGAATCCTTATATGAATGTGTGATCAAAGTATGCTAAGAGTCTTCTATTCTAATGTTGAATATGCTTTTGTCTTCTATGATGAAATGTTAGTGTGTGTAGTCTAGTCCTTAATAGCTTAGATTTGTTTGACTTGAGACTTGAGGACTATTGTATATGTGTTGTGATCTTTAGAGAAGTGGCTTCCTAAATGTTATGTTATAGCCATTATGTGATCATGTTGACCAATGTACACACACTTCATCCATGCCAATGAGTATGGTAGATTCATGATGACTAAGGAAAGGATAGTTCACCTATGCATCATTACTTATTTCTATGTATGTTAAGTATATGATTAATGAAGTTATCATCATGTGTGATTAGAGGTGTTTATGTAAACGTAGATCTCACATATGTATGTACACACACATTATTGTATGAATTGTAGACTTATGTCAAAGGATATTCTCTCATGAAGTAGGTTCTGTGATGTAAGGACATTCTCATATTAGATTCCTTTGAGATATATGATGTATGAAGGAACAAGCTTCTAAAGCCAACTTTATGAACTAACGTACGAAAGGCTTAAATATATACAAAAAGGGTGTTTGATATTAGCCCGAGTGAACATGACAAATGAGAGTGGTAGCTTCACGTTCAGTAAGTTCGGCTTCCCACAAGAGAACATTCACGTTTAGCAAGTCCTGTTTCCAAACATAGATGTTGTTTCATGATATGGAAACCTCAACTCTAGAAAGTCAAGGTTTCTAGTAGCAATCTTTATGTTCCATAACTACCCGCCCCCAAAAGTTTTAGCTAAGTGATACATAGAACAACTATTTTGTATGAAGATCCTATCGTAGCAAGTAGTACCCTTTATTTTTGATGTGGGAGTAGAATACCGGATACCATGTAGCTCACATGTTCTATGTCGGTTATTGCTATGTCTCCCTAAGGTTAAGAAATAAACAAAGATAAGACTATGAACTCTGATTCTAACTCCATGAAAATTTTACTTAGCTTAGGTAGGACTATGGGCCCTACCCCTGCATTGAACTAGTGGACTTCAAGAAAGGATAAGATTGGAGTTGTATGTACACTTGAGGGATTCTTAAGGAAAGAACTAAGGTAAAAGAGAAGTATTGAGTTGTATGTAATAAGTATGCCTCAAAATGTGATAAGTGGCTACTGGTTTATTATGAATACTATCCATATCTACTTTATATATATGAACTACATTGTGGTTATTGTCCAATGTTCATGAAGTTTACTAAAAAGACATGATGCATGATTTCTAAATAAATGTCCTTTTAAATGCATGTTTTTGCGTGGTTGCCATATTTAGTACATTCTTTTACTAATACCATTCTTCTTCATATTTTTACACAATGTGTAGGTGGTGATGGCTAGACGATGTCTCCAATGTGAAGAGCTTGGATAGATCTCTCAAGTTCAAGGAATGGGGTCCTTATGGTTCAAAGATTTCCCTATTTCAAGTTTTTATTCAATTTATGTAATCACTTAGTTATTACTGTATGTTTTTAAGGGTCGTCACCCTATACTTTTCTATTGATTTTTGTTTTAAGTTGGCAAACGAGGCTTAGAGTCTAACTATGTATTATTACATTTTATATAAATATGAAGTGATGATTCTAGCACATGATGTTCTGTGAAAAGTACTAAATTTTAAGCTATTCTAATGATTACGCAATGAAAGATGTCTAAGGGCATGTATAAGACCTCCGAGAGGTCAAGTATGTCGTGTTTTTCTAGGGGGTATCCCCGGTCGTGACACTAATCTCCCCATTAGTCATGTTCAAGAGAACCACCGGAACCTCATTCTCTTGATAAACTATAGGGACTTGATCACCTTGAGGAACTTAAACACCTCGTAAAACTTGAACACCTTGGGGAGGAACTTCCTCATTGACCACTTCTTCATTGAATCTCCTTGTGGGTGTCCTTCTCGTATGCATATCCTATTAACACAAGAAAATAGATCAGGAAAAGACACTTATAAGCTCCACACTATGGTATGACACAAGAATAATAAAAAATGGGAAACTTCTATCTTGCTATATCCTCTTGCTCATTGATGTGTCGCGACTCAGAACCGATGGACAAGACTCTACTAGACGTGGCTTTCATGATACTTGGAATCCTAAAACTACTTCATAACCTTATGATCTGATACCAAGTTTTGCACGATCCAATGTACACCCTAGAAGTTAGGCATCCTTAAGTCGCCACACGGCGTATTCGACCTCTCAGAGGTCTTATTCAAGCCATTAAACATCATTCATCGCATATATATGTATTTAAAGTAGTGTGAAATTATAAACTTTTCACAACAATAGTTCAAAGTCTTTTATGGAAACATAATAAAGACTAAGTCTTTTCATACACATCTTAGACATATTAAAATCTTAGGGTCACCACCCACACATAAACAAAATGGAAAACCAAAGTCTAATACAATTTGATTCAAAAAAGAAAACTAAACATAACTATCTGGAATCATATGAGGACATACAAAATTGGCTTAGATAATTCTATTCCAAAGTTTCACTTGAAGAGTCTCCTCACTTGTAGAATAAAAAACATATGAAATTAGAACATTGAATGAACTAAGTATGGTGATATGCAATAAAACTATACTAAAACGGACATTTACTTTAAAACATGCTTTTTTATGCTGTTTTGATATAAATCTCATAAAATGAAGTATACGAACCACTTTAAAGAGAACATACATATATGGGATATATTTTAAGTAATCCATAAGATACAACTATAACCATTTAGAAAACACATAAGCATTTTGACTCCGTACAAAAGGTTATTGTAAGACTCAATTTAGTGAGACAAGAAGGTGCCACCCATACACCCTCTACAAGCACACCTAAGTAATCCTTAAGACTACCTAAAGTAATATTATTCTTTACATTACAATAATGCATAGTTACACATTAATTAAGTAACCTATTTTTATCATTTAGACTCTCCATCTCAAGTTACACTAAGACCCACCTAAGTAAGACGTGTAGAGACCACCCATACACCCTCAAAGCAACCTTGGTGAGAACCTTTCTCTTAAACATACATTAACTAAGTCGAAAATACTCATTAAGAAATTTAAGAGACATTAATCATTTAGAGGACTTCACATAATTGTCTTGGAGGACCAAGGGAACCTAACCCTAGCATCTTCAAAGCCTACTCGCGCCATGTATAGATACTGTCCCATTCCACTACCTACAGTTAGTAGAGCTTCTCCAATAGTAGAATGCATCCCACATGATGAGAATATGAATTAACTTACATATACCATACTACCTAGGTATGAAATCCTAAGTCTACCCCTACTCTGAAGAGGGTCTTCTAGTTGTCAATGGTAGCACTAGGACACATCCCATGTTGGAACATGGTTAAGGAATGCCAAGGTTTCTTTGTACTCTAGTCTCATCTTAAGTAGATCCACTACAACAAGCATATTCACTCGTTGCTTATCTTTGCTCTCATAGAATAAGTTCATTCATATAATGGTATATGAGAATGTATCATTTCTTAGTCATACCAAATCATAATACCCCTAGAAAGGGTGGGTCTACTAGAGATGCCACTCAATTTAAAAAAGGATAACTCTTATGACTTCCTTAGTGATTGTTTTATGCGGTTCCATCAAACCTATAACTAAATCCATCATTCCACTCAAGAAGGACACCATTTCGGTCATTCACATAAAGGCTTCTATTAAACTTCTTTTCTATGTTCAAGGTTCTATTTTCTTAACCTTCTTTTCATGTTCAAGGTCCTATATTAGCCTTTCTTAGAAATGGACCCATCTTAGGTCTACCAATCCTAAACTTTCATTCACCTTTCATTCATACACATGCATGACAAAGGTGCTTAATCCTACTAAGTCAAGAGTTCACTTTCACAAAACTTTCATGTATCAAGTAGAGGGATCTATGTCTACCATTGAAGAAACAATGATACCACATAGGAAAAACCAAGTCTACCTAACAAGATACCCTATTAACATACATAGAAACACTTCATGGTCTACCATAGTCACATACAATCATTTGGTGGAAATAATGATTTAACCTCACACATACACATTCACATTATCATCCATAACGTATATCATCAATACAAGCTTCAAAATGATAAGAACACAATTTACACAACAATGCCAACAAGGCCATGTCCATAACAATTATAGAAAATAACACCGCAACAATAAGTGGAACATACCAATCCATACAATTAAATATCAAATACACACAATATACAGAGATTAGGTCAACTTACCATCTTTCCAGCATCATCATCAACATTCCTAAGCCTTTTTCAATCAATTTACTTTACCAAGGTTCTTACCAATAGCCATATACATAATACTAATCAAACCACCAATCATTCTCAATGATCCAGCAGCAATGTAACATGAATTTAATCATTATAAGTCACTCTATGAACAATTATATCATGATCTATACATATTTCAATAGCCCAATACAATCTACACATGAATTTAGTAAGATCCAGCCATGATCAATTCACCCACTTTAGAGCCACAAATAGTGATTCATAAAAATCATGGGTTCATAGATTTTTTTATCCTAAAACATTTAATAAACATTAATTATATCATAAACATACATTAAAAGCCTTTCATTCAAGAATCCATGGCTAGAATTAAAAATAGAAGTTCAGAGTTTTAGAAATCCTTAGAAAAACTTTTTAAATTTGACTCCTTGTTTGGAAAATGATTCAAGGATGAAACGCCATACATATGTTGAATATAATCCACCAAATTGATGGAGAATAAATGGAGAAACAAAAATTCATAGTTTCAAACTTTCTTCAAGCTTCAATGGAGTCTAGAGAGCTCTTTTGATTTTGTGGTTTTAATTTTGAACAATGAGGTCTAAGTCTAGGATTTAGAGTCTTAACTAACTTATTATATCATAAAAGACCAAAAATAACTTTCCATGACTTAAATAAGACCCTAAGTGAAATTCCCGAAATACCCCAAGATTTGTCGAGACACCTGCAGAAAATTGCAAAATGTCAATTGATGTTGGCATATACGAGCCGTCTACCAGACGACGGACCATCCTGTAGGCTGTCATTTTTGTCAGACACTGGTAAATCGGGGGCTTTAGCTCCCACACCTAAGAATAAAGAAAAGCCCCCATCAACGAGGCGTAGATAGCTTGATGGGACATCATTCAAGGTTGCCGATTTGGACTGCCTTGGGTAGTTTCTTGCCAATGTTTAGGTCCTCCTCATGGACCGTTATGGTGGTCCTTGCTGAGGAGGACCTAACTCTAACTATTAATTAGATTGATAGATGATTAGTAATGTTTGGTGTGTTATTATTGAAGTTAATATAATATGACAATGGTGATAGAATTATTAATAAATGTTGTTTAATTGAGGATGAGATCTTGAGGGATATTCTTGGAAGCCATTGGTAATACTTTGATGATCAAGTTTACTTTACTTCAATTATATTTGTCTATTCTTTATAATTTTGTTCAATTGAAGTATGATGGATGAAGTTATGGATATATGATTATGATATGAACATGATGGATGTGATATAATTATAGGTGTGTTGTATTAGATATTTGAGGTGATTTATCATGTACATTCTATTTTTATGATTATGATATGATGTTCTCACATCATGATCGTTTAGTGATGAACGGATGTTATTTTCCTAGACCTTATGAGCTATTGACATGATTTTACAAGGGGTTTGTCTCCCATGAACTATATATAGAATTGATGTTAAGAAAGACTTGGAGATATTTCATAAAGGGAGTTTAGATTAGCACCGAGCAAACTAGAGAATGAGAGGTGTCCCTTCCCAAGAGGGAAGGTAGGTTCACCATTGTTCTCATGAGGCTGACACTATAATGTGAGTTAGCATAAAGAGGGTTTCTAATTAAAATGGCCTAGTTCTTAACTATGTGCCCCCATAGCAAGACTAGATAGTGGATCAACTTAGATTCTACGTTTATATATGGTTCTAGCTTTTCAAGTAGAGCACCTTCTTTTGGTGTAGGGCTTCATGACACTTAATTCCATTTTTAGCTCACATGGTCTATTGTCAGTTATGGCAAATTTTTCCGAAAGTAAAATTAATAAGTAAATTTAATAAACATGAACACTCTAACAAGTATTACTTAAGCGGTAATTCTTATTTTATGTAAGGGTTTGGAACTTTAGCTATGCATTGCACATGTTAGCGTTGAAGGGATTTCTAGGAGGAGTTCTTATGAACTTAATTTATGAATGAAATGCATAATGTTGGTTCTATATAATTTTTCTCTTATGTTATGTTGTTTTAATTTAATGAATATGATATTGGTCTAAATGTATATGTATAATGATGACTACACACGATCTTATGTTATATGAAGTCAAGGCATTAATTATGGTTTCTGTAAGATCCCGAAAATGACTTAGGTGAAATATATCCTAACATTATTGTCATGATGATATATGATCCTAAAACTGTATATAATATGGTATTGATGGAGTATCTAAGAGTTTAGGTGCATTGGAAGTCAAACATCAAGAGACGACCAAGACGTTCGATGACCATGTCACCTATGTGCCTCATATGTGGTGCTATGTGTTTATGTGTGATTCAAGATGTTGTGAAGTCCTTGAATGAGTTATTATTGTATATATAGTCAGTGTGTGAGGTTTCGTTTTGTTTGGAGGTCAAACGTCCAAGAACGTCCAGGTCGTTCCAAATATGTGCCTTGAAATGACCTTGTGTGTCTAGGCATGTTTCGTCAGGTATTACGTGTTCGTTTTGGTTGAAATTAGTGTGAGACGTCCAAAAATCATGTACAATCATGTTTGGTTTGGAAAATTCCGGGCAAGTTTCCAGAAGGACAATCTAGTGTTCTTTGAGGAATGACCAAAAAGTGATGCCCAAGACTGTCCAAGGCAGCCCCAAATGACTGAGGTAATCGAAAAATCGTGCGCCAATCGACGACCCGTCGATGGGATCCGTTAGTGGAAACTTATTCGGGGGAAGTAAGGGAACCATGTTGAGTCTCTTATCCCAACTACGAAAGGACAGGACGGTCCGTTTGTCGACAGACGGTCCGTCGATTACCTAACCGTCAACGGGCACTGTCCTGCATGCAAATCCACTGTTAAGTGAGGGGTGATGTTTTAATTTTACCCCACTTACAAATAAGAGTATTGGGGTTTACTAAGGGGTATTTTTGAGTCTTTTAAATGTGTATTTAAGTCTTTAACACTTAGAAGATTTCATTCTTCAAAATCAAAATCCCAAAATCCCTTAGAAATTCTTAAGACTCCATTGAAGCCAAACCTCAAGGAAGAGCATGTATTGGATATTTGAGTGGTGATTCTTCATCAAATTGAAGGATTAGATTAATTGAGGTATGGTTTTTGATCCTTAAAATTCGTTTCATCAACGAGCCCAACATTCAAAGATGTTTTATAAAGTTTTCAAAGTTGAACTTGACCTATTTCATGATCTACCCCGGGTTCTTGCATTAATAGTTTTTAAACGTTGATAATGTATTTAATTGCTATTGTATTGATGATTTTAACCTACTTAACATATGAACCCATGTAATTGATGAACCCTTGTTTTTGACTAATATATGGGTTACTTTATATTGGTCTAATGTTTATGAATTAATGTGTAGTTTCTTATGGGCTTTCTGATGATGTAAGAACCTTATGATAATGAATTGGATGATTTGGCATTGGATTGAAGTGTTGAGGATGAAGTGGTGGTACTTTTCCCTATTTTACATAATTCAATTTTAATTAGACTTCAATTATGTTATGATTGGTTTGGTCAAATTATGGTGGTGGTGTTATGTGAATTGATGTGGCCTTGTCAGCGTTATTTTAAGTATTATGATGATCATGGCCTTGTCGGCACTACTTGAAGTAATATCACTATTTGTGTAGTTTATTATGTGACGTATGATCATATCTACCTATAAGTGAAGTAATTTGAAAGTATGTATTCTTCTATTGATATTATCTAGGTGATCATGTTACACTAACGACTATGAGTTGTCTGTAGTCTTAAAGTTGATGAATGATTGTTCTTACATGGCTATATGTGTATATAATAGTTATATTGATGATTATATAGTAGTGTATAGGATGGCTTTAAGATGATAATGGTTGTCCTTATGTGCTTCTAAAATGACATGTAAAATGTGCTAAAGTGAAGAAATGTTGTGTCTTGTCTAGGTTGACTAAAGTGCCTTGCTTGATGCATGTTATGTGCTGTCTTGACTTCGGAATCTAAACCTATTAATCTTTTATCAATGTTAGGTGAGACCTTTAATGATGAAAACATGGTCCTTTATGTGAAACCTTCAAACTAGTGGTAAGGTTATGAAACTTGAAGTCGAAAGTCGTATTGGTATCCTTCATTAATGAATGATTGACTAAAGGTTGATTGGCAGGAACGGCATCATATCAATCCTTAGGAAAGTCATGATGAGCTTCTTTTCACCATAGTTAGGTAGCCCTAGTGTAACTGTAATTGGGTTATGAACTTGATATGGAACCCTTTTGTATGAACCTTAATGTGATTTAATCTATGAGAACGAAAGCTAGCAACGAGTGAGTATGGTAAGAGAAATATTTCTAGTTAAAGTATGATTCTTGAATACAAACTAATGGCTTCATATTCCTTAACCATGTGCGTACATGGGATGTGTCCAAGTTCTACCATTGGCAAGTCGAACAACATCATCGGAGTAGGATAGAACTCCATATTCCATGTTTTTCTACCATGGACAATGTCGGTTATTGCCTATTCTAATCATATGAGATATCTATTCGCATTAGAGAAGTTCTTTGAGGTTTAGGTGGTGGTAGTGGACGCTATCTAGACATTGCACAATAGGCTATTAAGGTGTTAGTAAGAGACCCTAGGTCATTCCCAAGACTATTACTTGAATGTCCTTTATGTGATGAATGTGTATTAATGAACTAATGAATTAATGACTTATGTTATAAAGTATGTAAATGCATGAGTACCTAATATAAAGTGACTTAAGGATTCCTTAGCTAAAGTTTGAAGCGAGTGTATGGGATGATCTCTTCATGTTTTATCTATGGAAGTCTTGAGAATGACTCTAGTTAGGGAAGTTGGTTGTTGTGTTTGACATGATCTAAACTTACAATGTCTTAAGGATTATTTAGGCAACCTTTATGAGGGTGTATGGGCATTCTCTTCTAGGAGTACCTAAGTAAGTCTTTTGATAACCTTAGTAAGAGAGATTGTCATATCATATATGTTATGTATGTTGGTGTATTGTATGTGTGTATGTGTCTCATTATGAGTTACTTTGAGGATCGTTTAGGCACACTTAGAGAGGGTGTATGGGCAGTCTCTCTTTGTGTCACTTAAGTTAATCTTAGGATAACTTTAGTGAGAAGAATACATGCTAGGAAGTGTTAAAAGGGAAAGAAACACACTTCACTGTTACAATGAAGCAATTCACCCTACAGTGAATATGGGTTACTGTAAAGTGACTCCTAAAATTGTGATATTTGATTTACATGATTTCTTATGTGTTTCTAAGTTGATAAATGTTGTTCTTATGATTATACTATGATATTTAAATAAAAGGATGCAAATTTCAATAAATGTCGATTTTCATGATTTTTATGTATTATACCATACTTAGTACATGTGGTTGTACTAAGTCCATGATTTTATATATCAATATAGTTCTTGGTAGGTGAGGAGCATTTGGGAAGCAAGACTTTGAACATATCAGCGTTCAAGAGAAGTTGAAGTATATCCTCATTTGACTCGGGGGAATATATGTCTTTTATGTTTCTTATTGAAGTATTGTAATAGACCTATGAGTGGTATTGTATTTTCTAATTCGTATGGGTCTTGTCCCAAGTAATCTTGTTTCTAAGATTGATGAGATTGAGACTTAGTATTTCCTATTACTTTTATATGAAAGATTTTTTAAAGAGTATGATATGTTTTGTGAAAAGTTTTAATTCCACACTACTTTTCACTATGTATATGCAATGAATGATATGAAAGGGCTTGTATAAGACCTCCGAGAGGTCGAGTACACCCGTTACGATCCGAGATTGTGCCCTAACTTCTAGGGTGCGGTCATTGGATCTGACAACTTGGTATCAGAGCATAGGTTGTGAAAGTAGTCTTAGGATCAAAAAGTATCATTAAGTCACATCTAGTAGAATCTCGACCATTGTTGTGAGTCGCGACATTTCTATGTACGAGAGGCTATAGGAAGATAGAGTTTCCGTTCTTTTTTACTCCTATGTTGTGTCGTAGAGTAAATGTTATGAGTATCCTTCTTAATGTGTTTCCTTGTGTTTCTAGGAGATGAATACTAGAAGGATGGTTACTAGAAGGTTGGAATAGGAGAGGGTAAATGAGGAGTTTCCCCCTCAAGTCGAGCAAGTTGAGCAAGTTGTCAATGTTGAGCAACTTCCTCAAGATGAGCAAGGAGTCCAAGGTGCTCAAGTTCCTCCAAAAGGTGATCATGTCCCTAATGTGGAAGGAGGTAAAAAGGTTCCGGTGGTTCTTCCGGAGTTGACTAACAATGAGATTAGAGAGGATTTGATTGCTTTAGCACAAGCCGTGACTACTCAAGTGAATTTGAGTTTGGTGCCTAGGGTGAATGTTGTGAAGAGCATTATGACCTCTAGGTTGATAGACTTTGTGAGGATGAATCCTCTGATCTGAGGTAGGTGAAGATCCCCAAGAGTTCCTTGATGGTGTGTACAAGGTGTTGAGTACTATGGGGGTTACATCTAGGGAGAAGGTGGAGTTGGCTTCGTATCAATTGAGGGATGTTTCTCAAATATGGTACACTCAATGGAAGGATAATAGGTCGGTGGAGTTGGATCCTATTGAGTGGGAAGAATTTAAGGAAGCTTTTCTAGGAAAATACATTCCCTGAGAGAGGAGGGAGGTTAAGATAGAGGAGTTTATCAATCTCAAGCAAAGGTAATATGAGTGTCGAGGAATACTCTTTGATGTTCTCGAGCTTGTGTAGATATGCACCATCCCTAGTGTCAAATCCAAGGGATGAAGTGAGTCATTTCGTTATGGGTGTCGCCGATCTAGCAAGGGAGGATTGTTGTACGACTATTCTACATGATGATATGACCTTACCTAGACTCATGGTGTATGCCCAATCTATTGAAGAGTCTAATCTTAGGAGGATGTCTATAAACTTGAAAAGAAGTGCTGCATGAGATCGATGGCGACCTAGGTTCAAAAATAGGGCTCAAACCGAAGGTGAACCTCGTGCTCCTAAGGTGAAGTTTGAGCAAGGAGGTGCTTCTAAAAATGACAAACCTACATGTTCCACTTGTGGCAAGAAACATTATGGTGAGTGCCTATTGGGTAACACTAGTTGATTTGGATGTGCAAAAGATGGACACAAGGTGAGAGATTGTCTTAATAGAGATGGTAAGAAGGCTTCTCCTAGTGTTCCAAAGGAAGATGCTAGAACAAGGAGGCATTTTTATGCACTCCGGACTAGAGGAGAGAAGCGGGATGATGATGTTGGTAAGTCTTATTTCTCATGTAGTGATATGAGTTCCTTCTAAGTGGGGGAGTATGAGTAGATAGATGTGCTAGTTTGTTGCATGTGCATGGTGTTTAGGAGGTTTGTTGAAATTCAATTTCATTAACATCTTTCATTGTGTATTTTATGGATCTATGAGCATTATATAAAAGATATTTATATGATGTTACCTTTCATATTAGCATGTCTATATCATGAATTGCCTAAACTTTGCATTTTTAGAATATTGGCCTAATTCACTGTAACACTTGACTGCTCACTATATTTTTTGCAAAATTTGACTAACTAATGATTTGGTCTAAAATTGTTGTAAGTGGTTAGAACTTATGTGTATGAGTATAATATTGAATATAAAATGAGTTTTCGCTATTTGGAATGAAGAATGTGAGTTTTACAACATAATGAGTTATAAAATTTGTTCTATTTTTTTTCTATGTTGGGAATCTCTTGATTGCGTGAATTTGATGTTTTATTCTTGGTTATGATTTATATGGTTTTGTTATGTGTTGTTCTTAGAATCTTTGTTCTTGGAAGTGTTCAGAGAGTGACAAGTGTCGCTTGAGAACGAATGTTACAAAGTGGGGGAGAATGTAAGATCCCGAAAATGACTTAGGTGAAATAGATCCTAAAATTGTTGTAATGATGGTCTAAGGTCCTAAAATTTTCTATAATATGGTTTTGAGGAAGTAGCTAAGAGTTTAAGTGCATTGGAAGTCAAACGTCAACGGACGACCAAGACCTTCGACGACTAAGTCACCTATGTGTATCATATGTGGTTCTATGTGTTTATATGTGATTAATGATGTTTTTAAGTCCTTAAATAATTTATTGTAGTATATATAGGCAGTGTATCAAGTTTCATGAAGTTGGAGGTTAAACATCCAAGAACGTCAACGCCGTTCGAAAGATGTTCCTTTAAATGAACTTGTGTTTCTAGGCATGTTTCATCGATGTTTTACTTGTTAGTTTTAGGTAAAATTCATGTGATAGGTCCTAAACTCGTATACAGTCATGTTTGGGTTGTAAACGTCCAGGCAAGTATCCCCAAGGACCATCCAAGGGTCCTTTAGGAAGGACCCAAAAGTGATGCCCAAGACTGTTTAAGGCATCCCCAAACGACTGAGGCAATCGATGGCTCGTGGGCCAATTGACGCCCCGTCAATGGGTGCTGTTTGTAGGAATTTAGGCTGGGGAAGGAAAGGAACAATGTTTAGTCTCCGAACCCAACGACGGAAAGACAAGACGGTCCATTTGTGGACAAAAGGTCCATCGACTGCCAAATGTTGATGGGCACTATCCTCCGTGCAGCTTCATTAAGTGAGGGATGATGTTTTTATTTCACCCCACTTCCAAATAAGAGTATTGGTGGTTCCTAAGGGGTCTTTTGAGTATTTTAAATGTGTATTTAGTCTTTAGCACTTAGAATATTTCATTCTTCAAAATCAAAATCCCAAAATCCCTTAGAAATTCCATAAGACTCCATTGAAGACAAAACTCAAGGAAGAGCTTAAATTGGAGATTTTAGTGGTTATTATTCATTAAATTGAAGGATTAGGTTAATTGATGTATGGTTTTTTATCCTTGAAACTCGTTTCATCAGGTAGCCCAACTTTCAAAAATGTTTTCTAATGTTTTCAAAGTTGAGCTTGACCTATTTCATGATCTACCATGGTTCTTACATTAATGGTTTTTAAATGTTGAATATGTATTGAATTGTTATTGTATTGATGGTCTTTACGTAATTAACCTATGAACCCATGTAATGATGAACCCTAGTTTTTGACTAATTTATGGTTTACTTGATATTGGTCAAATGTTTATGAATTAATGTGTAGTTTATTATGTTCTTTATACTGATGTAATAATTGTATGGAGTTGCACCTTCAACAATCTAGACCGAAACAATGGTACATGGTTGATACCACGGTCCATGGATGCTTCCGTCGATGGGTCCGTGTGTATGCTGCCAGTTTTCTATTAACTTGAGGGATGAACTTGTAAATTCACCCCATGCCCCTATAACTCTATAGACGGTTGTTTTTAGTGTTTATGGGTATTTTAAGTGTGTATAAGTCATTATACACTCTATTAAACCCTAACACTAAGATCAAAACATGTTCCCTCCAAAAGTTCTTCCAAAAACCTCCATGAGAGTTCAAGGTAAAGATGAAGCTTGAAGATGGGTCTTCAATGTAGTTCATTCTTCAATTGGCATTGGGTTTTTCAAATAAGGTATGGGAGTTCTTCATCTAAGCTTTGCTACCACCTTAGATCCAATTTCAAAGATGCTTTCAAAGGATTTCCAAAAGAATGAAAAGTCCAATTTGTACTCTAAATCATAGATTCTTGCATGAAAGGTTTTCAAACGTTAAGATATGATGATATTAATGTTGAAATTGATGTTTTCCAATGAAATTATTCATGCACCTATGATCTTCTCAATTCTCTAATTTTAACTAAAATATGGGTGAATTGACTATGCTTTGAGATTGAGGAATTCAGGTGTAGATTGATGTGGGATTTCGAATGATGTATAGATTATATATGAATGATATATAGGCTGTTACAATTTGATTACTTGAGTAATGAATACTCTTATATCTATTGACTATTCGGCTTATTGAGTTGATATGAACTTGATGCTTGTAGATTCTATTGTAGTTTCTTATGGGCTTTCTAATGATATAAGAATTGTAATCAATTGATATCTAATTCATTTTAGATTGATAATTCTAGATTTAATTGACTTAGATTCATTAGTTATTATGATTTACGTTTTTGAATAGATGTTCATGGACATTGGTTAGGGCCTTATGGTATTGAATTGAATGGTTTGGTTTTGGATTGAAGTGATGAGATGAAGTGGGTGGTATGCTGCCCTAACTATTTTATTATTCTGCATAGTTAATTTAATTTTGCTTTTGGATTATATGTGATTGGTACGCTCCACTTATGTTGGCGGTGTTATGTGCATTGATGTGGCCTTGTCGGCGTTATTTAAATGTATTGATGATCATGGCCTTGTTGGCAATACTTGATGTAATATGTTGATTATTTTAGTTTATTATGTGACTTATGATGATATCTACATATATGTGAAGTAATCTGCAAGTGTGTGTTAGACTATTGATATTATCTAGTTAATCATGTTATACTTTGACTATGTGTTTAGGGTGTAATCTTAGAGTTGATACATGGTTATTCCTAAAGTTGTTAGATGAGCCTAAAATGTTTAATTTTATGATATTAAGGTGTTGAATATGTTTACTAACTAATTTTAAGGGTCATTCCAAAAAGACTAAAGAAAGATAGGCTAAATGAGTAAAATGGAAGTATGTTGTCTCTTATTTAGGTAGACTTGTGTCCCTTACTTGATGCTTATGTGAATATGTGATGTCTTGACTTAGGAACCTAAAGGGCATGAGTCATAAATGAATGAATATATGTGAAACCTTGGATGTAAATAAGAAGGTCCTTTATGTGGACCTTTAACCAAGTGGTAAGGTTATAAATCGTGAAGTAGTAGGTACTAATGGTATCCTTCATGTAATGTGTGATGGACTTAAGGTTTATTGTCTGGAACGGTATCATATCATACTGTAGGAAAGTCGCGATGATCTTCTTGTAGCCATAGTGACATATGCCCTAGTGTACCTTGCTTTGGTAGGGTAAATGTAATTGGGTCATTAACTTGATATGGGACCCCTCTATATGAACCTTAATGTGAATTGATCTATGAGAACTAAGGCTAGCACCGGGTGAGTATGGCAAGGGAAGTAGTTCTATTTCAGTATGAGTCTTGAATAGAAAGAAGCCCTTCATATTCTTTAACCATGTGCCTACATGGGATTTCCATGTTCTACCATTGGCAAGTAGAACACCTCATCGGAGTAGGATAGAACTTCGGATTCCATGCTTTGCTACCATGGTTTATGTCGGTTATTTCCTATTCTCATCATATGAGATACTCATTAGTATTAGACAAGTTCTATGAAGTCTCGGTGGTGGTATGGGACTGTCACGACCCAAAATTACCCCCTACAAGTTAGGAGGAACACTCTTTTCGTGGTCGGGCGTACTTGACCCTTTGGGGTCTTGTACCAGCCCTTCAACTAGCATTCATTACATAACACATGAAAAGTAGTGCGGAATTAAAAATTTTCAGGAATAATTTAATAAAAAGGAAATATTTCATAAATATTTAAGAAATCTCATCGTCACAAGCAAAACTTAAAGACACGACATAAATAACTTAGGGAAACTAAGAAGATAGGAATTATGCCCTGAATATATGAGGATACTTTGTCTTGAGAGGAAGTTTCCCAAGCTTTGCCTTCAAGACTTTAACCTTGCTTCCAACGTATACCTAGATAGTATAGAAAATGTATGGGGTTAGTACAAATAATGTACTAACTATGGCATATGCAAAAACATGCGAAAAAGGGACATTTTAGTAAAATTACGTTTCATGTAAATTTAGCAAAACATTCAAGAACATAAAAGCAAAACAACTAAAGAATCATCATTTAAAACTTAGAGAAGATTTTTCATATTTTTAAACTAAAAGAGACCATTTACATTAAACTTCCAAAACATATAATGAACTCAACTTATCATAACAGTGAACTACTTAAGCATTTACAGTGAAATCATTTGAGCATTTACAATAAATCATTTAAAGCATTCACAATGTATTAAACATGAGCAATTACAATGAACTATCCTATTCTAAAGAGTGACTTTCCAAGGCCAAGCGAAAAAGAAAGTGAATTCATTTTCCGTAAGAGTTTCCCTACCTCAGGATTATCCTAAGACTCACTAAGGTAAGACATGAAGGAAGAAAGCATATGCCTTGTTCAATACACACCAAAGAAATCCTAAAGTCTACCCCTTTTGGCTTATTCAACTCGGGAGAAACAAGCCCCTCAATCAATGGCAAGACATTAAAACAAACCCAACAAGCCACCAAATTCTTCAATTTAGGAATGCCTACATAGTGCAATGAGTAGATAGATTCCCATACCACCACCTACCCTAAGTAGTACATTCTTTTAGAAGGTTTGGCACCAAGTCTTCCCTTTCGAAAGGTTCTACTTAGTGCAATGGATAGATAGCGTCCCATACCACCACCTACCCTAAGATGTACGTTCTTTTAGAAGACTTAGTTCACTCAATTCAAATAAGTCTCACTAATACTCCCCTTTCAGATTGCCTACCTAGTGCAATGGATAAATACCGTCCAATTCCAGTACCTACCCTAAGTAGAAAACTCCTTTAGAAGACTAAGGACGTTCTTTTCTTTTGTGGGAGTTAGATTAATTGACATAGACCATGAGAGCTAGACATGGAATCCTTATATTAACCCCCACAGGATGAGGGAACCTCATTTGCCTAGATCAAGGTCATTCTCTTAGCATTTACATGGCTTTCCGAATAGCTACACCTATGCGGGTGAATATTTTAGGGATAAGGAGATTGTTACTAAGTAACTCATTCTCTACTAACACGGAGTAATCATCTCAAGAGGTACATTGGAATACAACATCTCAACTCATGAAGTGTAATCCACCTCCCCTTCATATCTTCTCGGTGCTAGGCATAACTTCCCACTGATTCTCAACATTATAGACTATAAGTTAAGGATAACTAGTGAACATCATATCTCAACTCACGAAGGGCATTAATCCTCCAACCTATCTTAGAAACCTCGTCGGATGTAATGGGGTTGCTAATAAACACTTCATCTCAACTCACGAAGAGTGTTCAACCCAAAACTCCCCTTTTTGACTGAACTTAGCTTCATTCATTCATTCAAGTGTGAGTGTGTGTGTACATGTGAGCATACCTTGCACATAACCTTCATTTCATTTACATTTAATTTTATACAAGCTTAGACCTTCGTTCATTACATCACACATTTTACATACTTCATATAATAATATAAGTCCTTTATACATAATCCTTATCAACTTCCTCATAACAAGCTTCATAAAACACTTAACAAGAATTTTTCCATTTAAGCATAATCTGTAGACTATTTCACATAATCACTTCATAATAAACATTTAACAAGAATAGAATATTTCTCATCTTACTTCACATAACAAGCATTAATAGCCTCATGGACAATAAGCTATTAACTTTACATTCGTATTATTCAAATAAACACCGCCACCAAGAATGTGGACCGTACCACTCAAGAACATTTCGAAATTGAAACTAAACAACATAACCAACTTACCTTTTAATCCATGATTTCATAACCTATAACATTTTATTCAATAATTCATCATAAATTATCCCTTTGGGAAGTAGCTAAACAACAATAACAACAATAAGAAATCAAAGCTCAAAGACTATCAATTCATGCTCATGTAACCCATTGCTTAAGCCAACACTGGATGAAAAGCTTTAACATGATTTCATTGAAGTTTTAACCTTAAAATCGTAAACTAATATTATAAATACCATTATAAGTTCAGTATAAACGTTTTCATGCAAGACCCATATTTTGATTTGAAGGTAGTAAAAACTAGGGTTGAAAACCCATTTTGAAAATTAGTTTGAAGGGGCTCCTTGAATGAAAGAAAGTTCAAGGATGGATACCGTACCTCACATTGAAGAAATACTTAAGAATTTTTATTGAAAAACGACCACCAACAGCCCTCCTAGCACTTCTTGACTTCTACCTTCCATGGATACTTGAGAGAGAATTCTATGCGAGAGGTATTTTGTGTTTAAGGAAGAGTGGTCTAAAATGAGGTCTTACGGTTTATAACACTTTAATATACCTAATAAACGCTAAAACTAACGTCCTAGGGTCATAAATAACTTGGAGCGAATTTAGCGAACACCCCAAGCCAAGGCAGCCACTTAACAGTTTTGGACCCCCCCCCCCACAGATGAGACCTAACCAACGGACAGTTTGTGCATCAACGGACCTTTGGTGGAGGCTCGTGGGTTTACACTTAGATCCAAATAGAGACTTTCCACCATGATATTCTGTTCCAATCGATGCCCTAGGTCGACGGACCATTGATGGACCAACAGACCGTCCTCACGGTCGTTGATGGCCACTGCTTCTTGTCAGTTTTGCCCAACTCTTGGGACCTTCATCTAGGGACCCTTATGGGTCCTATGTGGGGTCGTTCCCAGACTTTAAACACCTATGTAAGTCGTCTAGTTCTTAGGACCATCTCATGAAAATTTTAAGCAAAACAAACACATAAAAGTCACTCAAACACCTCAAGACACACAAGCGCAATCTAAGTCACACCTTCCAAACGTCATGGACGTTCTTGTACATTTGACCTCCAAACTCAACCATCTAACATACTGACTAAGAACACTAAATTAACTCATTTTAACTTAAAATTCACTCTATAAACACTCATGAGGCTCTATTTCACCTTAGTTCATTTTGGGGTGTTACAGGGACGCTACTTAGACATTGCACAATAGGGGTTGAACATGTTAGTGAGAATCCCTATGTCTTCTTTAATACCATTATGTGTTTGAAATTATGTGTCCAATATCTCTTAAATAAATTAATTAATGTAATTAAGATAGAAATGCATGTTATTGTATATGTTGCTTTCTAGAGTAATTAAGGGTTGTCTGGTTAAGGTGTGAAAAGGGCAAGGGAATGTTCACTTCATCCATTACTTAGATGAGTCTTAATAAAGGTTCTAGTTAGTTAAGATGATTTGAATATGTGGACATGATCCTAACTTAGGTTTGACTTAAGGACTATTTACGTAATCCTGAAGAGGTCAATCATGGACATTATCTTCTTGAGTTACTTGAGTAGGTCTTTGGATAACCTTTAAAAGGAGAATGTCATGTTTGATGTATACTATTGTATAAAGTAAGAATGATTATATCATAGGTAGTCTATAGGATACCTTGGGTGTGTGTGATAAGGATTGTATGGGAGGTCGCTCCGCACTCACTCAAGTGAACCTTGGAATCAGCTTTGGTAGGAGGATCTTATGTTTTTTATGTTGATAAATTGTAGGTGTGTATGTGTCTCATTATGAGTAATCTTAAGGATTTTTTAGGCACATCTAGAGAGGGTGTATGGGTGTTATCTCTTTTTGTGACCTAAGTGAATCTTAGTATAGCGTTAGTGAGAAGACGACATGCCAAAGGATGTTAAATATAAAGCTATGGAACTTCACTGTACAGTGAAGGGGGCTTCACTGTAATAGTGAAGTAGTCACTGTAATATTTTTTAAATTGTGATAATTGCTTAAATGATTTTCTTATGTATTTCTGATGTGATAAATGTTGTTCTTATGATTATATTATTCTGTTTAAACCGAAATTCATGAAAAGCATGTTATTAACTAAATGTCCCTTTTTCATGGTTTTTGCATGGCTTCCAAACTTAGTATATCTAATGTGCTAACCCCTTCTTTCCCTTTTTGACTAAAGTGTAGGGAATTTGATGTCTTGCTGTACCATTGATGACAGATAGGTTTCTAAGAGTAGAAGATGAAGTATTGGTGAGTCCTCATCGATTCGAGGACAATATCCACACGTTCGGTTATGTCTTATTGTTTATGTCTTTATGTTATGTCTTGTATGGGATTTAGTACCAAGTCTTGAATACTCTAAGATTAGATTGTTGAAGGTTTGCAAAGGTATAATGTTTTAAATGAAGCCTTCCACTTGTATTGTTTATGTAAATTTTTTTTTTAATTCATACGCATTTTTTGTATGTTATTATGTAATGAACTATACGATATGCTTGTACGAGACCTCCGTGAGGTCGAATACGCCGGTCTCAATCCAAGATTGCACCTTATCTTGTAGAGTGTACTTGAGGGTCGTGACAGGAACATGATAAATTTGAAATTGCATCAATTAACATCAATAAAAAAACAATCTATAGTCAATTAATCATAGGAAATCACAATTTATCATCAATTTGAAGTTTAGAAGAAAACCTATCAGAATTAGAAAACCCCATGTAATTGGGTAATTTAGAAATCAACTTTGAAAGGACCTCTTGGGGAAAGAATCCAAGAGTAAAGAATCCATACCTTAAAGAAGATTAATCCACGATATTAATGTGAAATCCTAGAGAAATTGACCTTCTTCTTCAAGATTTTTTTCTTCTTCAATGGAGGATTTTGGGATAGAGAAAGTAGAGAGAGATGAGCGCTTTTGGGTTTTGTTTTGGGAATTTGGTTTGTGAGTGAAAATGACTTTAAAATAACCCTCAGGCTACATATAATCACCCATTAAATTACCCAAAACACCCCTCACTTAAATGGGTCTTTTTGTGAAGTCAAAATGCGATAAATACTTTTTAACCAAATGTGGGAAGTGGAGCCATGTCGAGGTTCTTATTCCCATTTTTATGTCGTTAAAATGAGTTGAGGAAGAGGGGTCAATATGGGCTGCACGTCGCACAGCAGCCCTTCGAATCTTGACCCACGCAGGCTGCTTTGGCAGCCTGCCCAGCTTTGTTTGAGTCCTCCTCAAGGACCATTCCTCTGGTCCTTGAGGCGTCGTTATTGTATGTTTAGACCATGTGTACCACACTCTACCTAAAAAGTATTTTTACAAGTTTTAAACTCCATTTGACCCGTTAAACCATCCCCAAACATAGTGACATCAACTAGTTCAATTAAGTTAGTTTCTAGACGTCATGGGCGTTTCTTCACATCTTTGCTCTAAAACTTCTCGGATGAGTTAAAAACATTATTTTAGGTCTTAAAACTGTATCTAAACCGTTAGACACTCATTTTAGGCTCTAGCTTAGGTCTCTACTTTTTGGAGTGTTACAACTAATCTTACAAATTATTAGACACGAAATGATATGACCTTTATGGATTGAGTTTCCCCCATTCTATTCCAAAATGGGTTCATTTAGAAATTTTAATTTAACTACCCTATTTCTATAATTAATTGAAGCAAAACAAGCATGTAACCAATGAATCCCCACTATTACATCAAAGTCTAATATGTCAAGTTCTACCATGTAAACCAAAGTAACTCTATTGGACAACAATATAGGAAAACTCCTATAGACTCTTTTTGCAATAACAGAATCACCCATCGGGATAGAAACCGGAAAAGGTTTAACTAAAATATCGGGGAGCATATCAAAGTTCATATCTACCAAAAGAGTTACAAAATATAATGTTGCACCTGGATCACCCAATACATAGACATTAATTGAAAATACTTGCAATATACCTGTAACAACATCAGGAAAACCCTCTTGATCACTCCTAGATCTTAGAGCATAGAAGCTATTCTTCTTAGGAGCATCAGAACATACATCGCTTCCCTATTCTTGATTACTCTCCCTACCTTAAGTATTGGTAATAGGACAATATTTAACCATATGAGCACTCTTTACACAACAAAAACAAGTATTTGTACCCATTAAACATTTACCCCCATGATTCTTGCCACAGTTGGCACAACAAGTTTTCTCACTTGGTGATCCATCACCTTTCCCTCCTTGAGGATTAGGGTAAGTCACCCTATTATTGTTAGACTTTGAGAAGTTAGAAGTAAATTTTTTGGAGAATCTCTTCTTATACCTTTGTTAGTGTTTGATTTAAAATGTACCCTCAGAAGTATCCAATAATAGGACCTTACCCTCTTGGCCTCCCTTTTCTTTCTCTTGAGCCTACTCTTCTGAACTTGATGACTATGAAACATTAAACTAGAAATGTCCATGTTGACATGAAGCATTGCCGCACGACACTCTTCAACATAATCATCAGACACGCCCATCACAAAATAGTTCATATCATCTCTCGGATTTTACACCAAAGAAGAGGACTACTTAGACAACTTAGTGAATTTAAAAGAGTATTCTTTCACACACATACCTCCTTGACGAAGTTTGACGAACTCTTAAACTTTTGCCTCTATTTTCTCCCTTGGGTAGAACATATAAAGAAAGGCCCTCCTAAAGGTATCTCATATCAAGGGACCCGCTCTCAAAGTCCTATTGTACTACCATTAAGTGTTCCATGATTAAACCAAATCCTTGAGTTGGTAAAAGACTAGCCCGACCTTTTCATTTGAACTCACCCCCATAGCATAAATGATCTTATACACCTTATTAAGGATGTCTTGGGGGTCTTCATCTACCTTACACCAAAAGAACATGGTAGGGTTCATCATTGTGAATTCTCTCAAGGGAGAAGCCATGGTACTAGAATTTTGATTCCCACGGGGTGCAACTTCCCAGTTTTTTTTAGCCGACATAGTTGTCACGACCAGGGATCACCCCCTAAACGTAACCAGAGTCTTCTTCCTTGTAGAGGACTTAGACTGGCCCTTAGCATACATTATGGCATATCATTGGTATAGAAAATGTGGAAAATTTATAATTTTTACATAGTGAAGTACACTTAGACTTCTAATTTCGCATAGGCAATTCATTTAATAGTCTAATATCTTGTCTCACATATAACCATCTAAAAGATTGTTAGAAATTTGGGCATAGCCCTTACACTAGTACAATATGCCACATATAGGCTTACAACAAGAATCTCAAAGATAAGGAAAGAAACAATTGTGTTTGGACATAATCAATACAACTAAGATAGAAACAGGGAACTATCCTCGAACTTTGAGGACTCACCAACAACTTGGAAAGATGTCCAAATCTACTTACAAATGGCCTCTAAGGACCTCAACATCCCGAACCTACATATCTCTAGAAATATAAAGAATATGGGTTAGTATAACTACTTGTACAATGTATGGAAACATATGCAAGTAAAACCATTTGAAATCATGCACAAAAGGGACCATTTCTTTAGAAACATGCCAAGTCATTTGAAAAGCCTTTACGCACAATAAAGAGCATATACAAGTCAATTATAACACCATCACCAATACATGTTCATATATAAGCAGGAATAACATTATCATGATGTCATATCAACATTTCCTTTACAATAGCTTTTATCATCAAAACATACAAGAACATTACAAACAATCCCATCCCAAGCCTACAAGTTCAATGCTCATGTGAATCCCCATAACCCCACATAATCAAGTAAACTAGAAATGAAATCATAAGTAATGTTCTGCCTCATATAACATAACATCATGCATAATCATCATCATACATAACAATTTAGACCAATATCATGTTCATAAAATGAACCAACATCATGTAAGAGCAACATCATATAAAATCAACAGTATGTATTTCATTCATATCATAAGTACATAAGAACAACCTCCTAGGATTCCCCTCAAGGCCAACTTGTACAATGTATATATAAAGTACATACACTTACATGCATTTTGTAGGACTCCTTAAGTCACCCTAGTTAGTGTCCATATTCATTACTTCATTCAACTATTTAACTTTTTGGAACAATCGCCATAAGCGTTAATAGATCATGTAAGATAGACATATAATCCGATGTCATGACACCCTAACCGAATGAAAATGCTCTACCTGCCAAGGTAAACTAAAACATGAACATGCCATTCTATGTGGATGCACTAGCTAGTATTCTAATGGGGGATAAAAGTTAATGAACTCGGAGATATACTAGAAACTCATGTATGCACATTGCATCATTGTCTCCATTTCATGAGTATCGTTGTGAACCGACCTTCCCATATTGGGAAGGGATACCTCTCATATATAGGTCACTCTGTGCTAAGCTAAAGTCCCTTTTTGAAATGCCTTTAAGTCATTCTTAATCATCAATCTATATGTAGGCCATAAAGGACTAGCCCTTGTATAATCATGTCATTATCTCATTAGGTATAGGATTAGAACTTCCTTTCATCAGAAACCATCATTAGAGAGATAAACAAATCATAGTCATATAATATAAGGCACTCAAGAGAATCTCCTTCAATATTTTACCATCATACCCTTACCATGATCTCACAATTCTACATATTCATAACATGCCATCATATCATTATATCTTCATTTCCGTATTCTATTCGCATAACCAAATTTAAATTTGATTATCATCATCATGAATAAACCATCATTATTGATGTAGAGAACTCATAATCACAAAGGTCTTACCAATAGCCTCCAAGTATCACCTTCAAGATCTGTAACAACCCACAAGTACACCATAGAAGTTAGAGAATCCTTGAGTCATCACAGACATATGAGACTTCGAGAACACTTACTAAAGCCACGCGTATCCTTCATTGCATTAATAAAGAATTCTTAAATGAGTAATAAATTAAAAGATTCTTCACACACGAAGAACTCTTACTATAACAATACAGATGCGGAAGACTTCCATTAAATCATTAAACCTTTACAGCGTCTCGTTTAACCGTCTAAACTTTAGAGTATAGAATACATACGACTAAGCCCATACAATACATAAAATAAAGAATAAGGCATAAAAGGAACATGTTGATATTGTCCTCGAATCAATGAGGACTCACCAATACTTTATCTTAAACCCTTAGAAACCCATCCATCCTCCATGGAATATCAAGACTTCCTATTCTCTACAATTTAGTTAAAAAGGGAAAAGAATGGGTTAGAACATTAGATGAACTAAGTATGGAAGCTATGCAAAAACCATGAAAAAGGGACATTAAGTAAATAACATGCTTTTCATGAATTTTGATTAAAACAACATACTATAAGCATAAGAATAACATTCAACACCTTAGAAACACATAAGAAACCACATAAGCATTTAACCACATTTTTAGGAACATTACAGTGAAATAGCACATATTACACTGAACTATTTTAAGTTTCACAGTGAAAAAGTTCCAACATTACAATGAACTTATTAAGCATGCATCCTTCTCCCTAAAAGCTATCCAAAGACCCACATAAGTAAGACAAAGAGAGACCGGCCATACACCCTCTCAGAGTACACCTAAATGATCCTTAGGACTACCTATATTGACATACAAACACTTACAATACACAAAAATAGATAACACATAATATGACATTCTCCTCACTAAAGTTATCAAAAGACTTACTTGAGTAATTCTTGACGAGAACGCCCATACACTCTCTTCAAGATTACCTAAATAATCCTTAAGGCTTCCTAAGATTAGATCATCTCTACTTTATCAACAAACATTCTTAAATAGAGTCATTCTCAAGATCTCCCTGGGTAAGATATATGAAGAGATCATCCTTTACGCCCCCATCACATTTTAAATAGGAAATCCTTAGAGTTACTCTAGATTAGGTATTTGTTCATTCACATGCTTCTTATCATAGGTCATAACATCATTATTTTACTAAGAGACATTCATCATACAGAGGACATTAACGTAATGGTCTTCGAGAAGACCTAGGGACTAACTAACTAACATCTTCAAAGCCTGAAGGTGCAATTTCTAGGAGCGTCACATACAACCACCTTAACTTCATAGACTTCTCAAACACTAGTAGGTATCCCATATGATAATAATTGACAATATCCGACATTGACCTTTGTATCTAAGCATGGAATCCGGAGTTGCAACCTTCTCCAATGAGGGTATTCTACTGGCCAATGGTAGATCTTGGACAAATCCCATGTAGGCACAAGGTTAAGGAATATGAAGGGTTTCTTTGCACTCTTGTCTCATTCGTAACTAGAGATATGTCCCTTACCATAGTCACTCGGTGCTAGCCTTTGTTCTCATAGAGCAATTCACATAAAGGATCACAGGATGGGGTTCCATATTTAGTTCCTAACCCAAACACATTCACCCTACCAAAGAGGTGACCTAGGGATGCCTTGCAATGATGAAGAGGATAGATCAATGACTTTCTTATGGATGATTTCATGCCATTCCACCCAACCAACCTTATGTCCCTCATTCACACAAGAAGGATACAATTACGGCTTTCGACTTCAAGAATATCATAACCTTCTTTGTAAAGTATTCCACATAAAGGACCTTATTGTATATGTTCAAGGACACATGTTAATCACACACACAATACTAAGAAGCTTTAGCATAGTAAGTCAAGGAGTCACATATTAAGATATTTTTCATGCATCAAAAAGAGGGACTTTGGTCTACGTAATTAAGACACCACATTCTTATAACACATGTAAGAAGTCATCAAGGACTACCTTACTCATACATAGCCATTTAAGAGTACATCATGTGAAACTTCGCATATCCATATAAAACTTCATTATATATAATCATGTAAGAGCAATCCTAACATAATCACTCACACAAGATCATACAATCACTATAAGGCATCTTACTGTTAACCTTCACAAATAATACATATTATCTATCATGCTTCAAACCACTCGTTCATACAATCCATAACATCTTACACATGACTACGTAACTTCACATCAACAACTTCACATTATACCTTCATATAAGTCCTAAACATGATACTAGTACCATTCACAAAATAATGCCGACAAGGACATATCTTTCACAAGGGTATGCACATAAACACCGCCATCATAAGTGGACCATACCAATCATCATTGTAATACAAAAGCCATACATAATATTAAGAGAGTTAGGGAAGCATACCATTGATCCAACTACACAACTTTCATCCATAGCCCAATTAACAAACTCATTACCCATAATGTTTTTACCTTATCCATGATCACCAATTCAATACAATAAACTCTATATACAATGAATCAAACATTATACATCATTCATGTAATCAAGTTGATACAGACTATTATCCATACAATCATGATCCATACATAAAACAATAGCCCTAAACGATCTACACATGAATTTATTATTTATTAGCCATAACCAGTTCACTCTTAGTTTAGTCAAATTGAGAGATTTGAGAAGGTAAAAGGTTCATGGAGAATTTCATTGGAATACATCAATTATACAACAATAATATCATATCTTAAGGTTTTAAAATGTTTCATGCAACACCCCGGACTTAGAGTTGAATTAGGACTTTTTTTCATCTTTTGAAAGTCTTTGAAATCATCTTTGAATTTACCTCTAAGGTGATATCAAGCCTTAGATGAATAACTCTCATACCTTATTAGAATAACCCAATAATAATTGAAGAATAACTCCATTGAAGATCCATCATCAAACTCCAGCTTCATCTTGAGCTCGAATGGAGATTTTTGGACAAACTTTGGGAGGGAATGGGCTTTGATATAGGTGCTAGGGTCTAAGTGAGAGTTTAATGTCTTACATACTCTTAAAATACCCATACACCCCTAAAATAACCTTCCTCCTATTTTATAAGATTTGGGGTGAATTTACCAACTCCCCAAGTCTTAACTCAAAAACTAGCAGAAATGCAGCACCATTGACACCCTAGAATCGACGGATCGTCAACTAGACGCCTCCCCGTCGTTTGGGGTATGTTGGTTGTGTCTGCAACTCCCCAAACTTCAGGGTACATTGATACATCGACTTCACACGTTCACAAGACGTCGTCTGATCGACTTGCGGTCATTTGGGGCAGCCTATTGCCACTACCTTGCAGCGTGGAGCTTCAGCTGAAGTCCTCCTTCTAGGAGCCCTTGTGGGTCCTAGGTGGAGTCTTACCCAGATGTTACACCCTAAAACATTCACTTGTAGGTATTAGGAACATCTCCAAACAATATCAACATCAAACAATCCATGCAACATGCTACAACACATCAAAACTCACAAGATGTCAAAAGGCTATCTTTCGAATGTCACTGGACATTCTTGGACGTCTGACCTCCAAACCTTAGCAAACTGAACATGCCATATCTAAACACTATTATCAACCATATATGGAACTCATAAAATCATTTCCCACACATTATCTCATGAAAACACATAAAGCACATAGGTGACTAGTCATCGAACGACTTGTTCTTCCCTTGACGTTTAACGTCAAACTTAACCCAAATCTTTGCCGTCACAACCAGGGAGCACCCCCTAGAAGTAAAATGGTGTACTTTACCTCTCAGAGGTCTTATACAAGCCCATAGTTATCATTCACCGCATGGACATAGTAAATTTAACGGAAAATTTAAAACTTTTCATAGCACCTCATATGCTAGAAACTTCATTTCATATATACATAAAACATAAGTCATAATACATATATAGAACTTAAGTCTCTTTGTCATCTTAGACTCAATAACTTTGGAGTACATTAGGGACCTGACCCATAAGACACATTACATAATTATACAATATTTCAAGACTTTACATTAAAGACATAAGTAGGACATCCTTGAACTTTAAGGATTCCTTTCATTGAGCTTGGAATCATCTAGCAAGCTCTTCACCATTCAAGACATTCTTTAATAATCCATAACCTACTTTGTTAAAAAAGTAGAAAAGAATGGGATTATCACAAGAATGCACTAAGTATGGCAACCATGCAAAAATATGCATTTAAAAGGGACCTTTTTCTTGAAAATCATATTTCATGCCATTTTGAGTAAATCCTTATGAAACCATTAAACCATAGAATTTACATCATTTTCATACTTCATATAAACACAACCATATGCCAAACTTCATAGAAGAGCACATATAGAATTTAAGTCCAATTTGAGGTCACTTTAAAGTGAGCTCATTCCGCTTTACAGTGAAACTCTTCCTTTTAATTCATTAGTCTCCCAAGTAATACTTTAAGGATACTTGGTGAAATGTATCACCTTAGGACCACAAGGAAAATCATACATATCATCTACATAAGACAAAACATACCATCATATAAATATAATAAAATATAGACATATTTACGTCAAGACCTTCATCATATAGTCAACAAAATCAACATCATGCACAAAGACTCATATCATGTACATCTTCATAAAAAGTAGACCAATACTACAAAGTCATGCATATGGACATAAATATAAACATACACATTAGGTCACCTTCCTAGGACTTCCTAAAGAGCTACTTGTGCAATGTCTAGGTGGGTTCATTACTTCCACCTATACTTAGTAACATACCTTAAGTCCTCCTAGTTCGGATCCTATTCAATTACTTCCATTGTCCATTTTACTTTAGGGAAACTATAGCCTTAACAGACACTAAGACCATGGGTGCTAAAGATGGAATTTGGTGTTGTAGAGACTTACACCAATGGAAGGTGTTCCTACCTAGCAAAGGTAGAACATTAACATATATCCTAACGTCCTAAGAGAATTCACCTTGCTAGATCCTATGTGGCAAGCATAGTTTATGGAACTAAGAGATAGTTATTCCCCCTTCATACTATTTGGTAATTGGGGCCTCACCTCATGAGAAAACATGGGTGAACATTCTTCCGAGGAAAGTCAACACCTCATCTGGGTCCTTATGTGAATATTCCTCTAAGGGAAGTCAACATTCTATAAGGAACAAATGGTGAATCTTCCTCCAAGGAAAGTCAACACCTCTCAAGGTCAAGTTCACTCAATGCAAAGCTAAGTTCCCTTTATTGCAAAGCCTTTATTATATTTATTTATAAAACATAGGCATAGTATATTTGATTCTAATATGCTTATAGCATACTCAAGCACCTATCTAGTTTAGAGTATTCTTGGGCACACCTCTCGATGTCCCTCTATTTACTAGATCATCATACATTTGTGAGTGTATACATATATGTGAGCAAACCTTTCACATAACACATTAAGTCACACAAGTTCATATGTACGTATTCATACATATAGAAACCAAACCTAGAACTATCCTATCAAGGTAGTACACATGTGCAATTGATTAGCAAAGTCCCATACCCTTGCCCATACTAGTACACTTATCAAGTTATCCTAGTAAGGAATACATATCATACTTCACATTTATATACTTTACACGCATAGTAGTAGACATTTGTGAATATGAGAACAACCTTAATTTAGACACCATGACCTATACTACTTCTAACATGCATTTGAGTGAGTGTGTGTGTACATTGGTCAGCATGATCACATAATGTCTATCAACAACATATTGAGGAAGCCATCCTCTTAGACAATAATATACCTTCAAGCATAAACAACACAATACACAATTGCATAGAAGACAAACCAACTTCATATTACACTTAAGACTCCTAACTTGTACTATCCATGCATTCACATAGGGGTACATAGGTAAGGGATTAGTAACCATTTTTAACTCATCAATGACAGAACCTATACTTTACCCTAAAATGGATATATACATGCATATGCAATAGCCATACGACCTAAAGCACAACTAGAATACGAAAGTAGGCATAAGCTTCACATAGTATCATCATAATCACATGCTCATATATTCATCAATTTGCCTTCATGGCCATGGTAAACACATATATATATTTTAAAATAAAGTAAACACCTCCACCATAAGTGGACCATACCGCACAATGCCATACAAGGATTTATCAACATTACTATAAAGTAATAGAGAAGTAGAAGAGTAGAGGGATCAAGCATTCTTACAAATTTCTCACACTTTGATCATCATTTATCAATACACCTTATTCATCAATAAAACACATATATGGATGTATCTAAATGTACTTTAATAATATAATAAACCATGTACAAGTCGCTAAAAGATTATATTGTAACATAATACAACACATCAACATACTAGGAAAGTAGAATAACATAGATCATTAGCTTATTTTGCCTTGCATTTATTTAAATCATATTTCAAACATATTATAAGTATAAGGCAGTACCTAAACCTGAATTTAACAATATTGAAATCATAATTACATACCTTCAAGATTAAGGTTACAAGGTAGGCATTTAGGTTTATCGATTTACTAGAGTATAAAAGACATTGCCAATACTATGAACTCTCTTAGGATTTTATCATCATTCATATTTTATCAACAATACACTCATTAGGAAGTAGCTATTTAGATGAGAAATCAAGACGAGATCATACTTCATCTAATCACAATTTGAGATCCGTCACACACTTAGCTTTTTGATTTCATAGCCTCAAGGAATCTAGATCAATTCATGCAAGAATTTCTTAATTTGATCATTAAGGATTTATACCTACAAAATTAATTAATTATATCACCCTAAAATATTATGTACAGCAGTTTATACATGATAGAAAACTCTACACAACCGATCTCATAATCGACTTCAAGGAAACATGTAGAAACATAGGCTATTCATGTTCAAATACTCATATATTTATCATCATGGACTGATCATAATCAATTAACCGTCAATTAACGTAAATAACAATAAACACAAGCAATTCAACATAAGAGAATCACCATTTAGTCAAGAACTAGCAATAATCACAAAGACCATGCAAGAGCTAAACAAATTTTAAAAGGAACATTGGTTCATCATGCAATTGGAGTGAAATAACGTTCAGATCACTGTATTAAATTCAATTCATCATGATTTAATCATAAAAAACGTGTTGAGAAAGAAGCCATGGATAGATTGGATGATTGGAAACTTGATCATAAGATTTCTATGAAAAACATTGAGAAGAACTATCCAAGTGAAAGGTTACTTGAAGATGAAAGATTGCCATACGTTTTATTAGTTTAAAACCTCTTAAACTTGATGATCCATCCATGTAAATTTCAGATTGAATATGTTCTTGAGCTTCACCAACAATGGTGGTTTATAGAGAGAGTATTTTGGGAGGGAAAGGCTTAAAACATATGGGTTGATGTTAGAATGGGTTGATCACGTTTTTGATGACTTATATACACCCAAAATTATTTAAATAAACCCATTATAATCATTTTAGGACGTGTGATGAATTTCCCATTTATCCCTTTTATTTACAGCACGCAGGCTGCCAGTTGCAGGCCAACTTCGACAATGGCATATGACGTGGCGTCGAGGCCATGACGGGCCATGCCTGGCCTCCGTCCCTTGAAACTTAGCGAAAATTTTCATAACACTTGACCAAACATGTATCCCTCGACGAGACCTGCTCGACGACCCGTTGGTTGACCAACGATCCGTTGTTGGATCCGTCAATGAACACTGTCCTGGTAGTGTCTTAGGCAGCTTTCGGTCCTTCTTTTGCAGCCTCTTGTGGGGCCCTTTAGAAGTCGTACCCTGACATTTCCAATATGATTATGACCTTAAAAATTTATAGACCTTCAATATAAATTTCATCCAAAAAAAAAACTTATAATACGTCCAAACAGTCCAATCCCCATCATGACATACGATGAACGTCTTAGGGGCTATCTTTCGAACTCCTTGAACGTTCTTGAGCGTTTGACCTCCAAGCATCACGAACCTTCGCATAACAAAATTAAACATAGTTTTAAACCATTTCATTAATTATTAGACTCATTTCAAACAGATTTAGGCATGCATGCATACATGAGGCACATAAGCGACTAATCGTCGAACGTCTTGGACGTCCCTTGACGTTCGATTTCCAAATCACTTAAACTTTTCACACTGACTCTATATCATATAATAAGCCATTTTAGAACCTTATTAAATATTGAAAAAACAATAAACCGATAGAACCACATAGTAGGCATCTAGGTGACTTAGTCGTCGAACGTCCTAGTCGTCCCTTGACGTTCGACTTCCAATACCTCTAATATTTTAGATACTGCCTATATAGTATACTTTAAAAATATTTAGGAGATTAGAAATTCAACAAAAACATGTTAGGATCTAGACACCTTATCTCATTTTCGGGGTCTTACAATATCTCCCACTTGGGAAAATTCGTCCTCGAATTACACTTAGGTCTCTTTAATCACAACAAGGACTTCAATGTATATAACATCAATTCATAACATTTAAAATATAATCAAATAATTTTATCACTTAATGCACACAAGCAATCAAAAGCATTGCTAACTCAATTTTTAATGCATCAAACACAGAGGTTCTTTTCATGTTCATAGGAGAACATCCTTCTCCTAATCATAAAATTATCATTACATCATAATTCATTACAAGAAAATCTTTAAATGCTACTCATAGCCAGATCATAACCCATACTCAAAGTTAGTTAAGCACTCATACTCAATGCTCATAAACTTGAGTTAGTTAAATCACAAAGATCTTCATTAGTTGGACCTAGTACCGTGAAGGTCATACTCAACCATACCATGTTTAGTGGTGTACATGGAGGAATGTCTTGCTGCTCAACAAACTTGCATGTATCATGATTTCACACCTTAGCAAAGTACAAGGTCAATTTATTTAAAAATGAGAAATCTCAACTTTCAAGCCAAGACATGCATATATTTTTCTTTTTAGTGAAGTCTAAATGGCAAGTCACACGAAGTACACAACAACAAAATAGGAAGACATTCCAAAAATTTATTTTCTTAACATAATACTCACCATTATAGTAAGCCTCATTTTGGAAAAATTACACAAATTATAGGCATACACATGGACAATTAGCTAAACATGCTTTCACCTTTCATGAATGAGCCTACAATCTTGCATTCCAAATCAACAAGTCACTTAATTTTAAAGAGAGTAAACATATTTCATTGTAAAAGAGACTCAACTTCCATTACAAGGCTAAATAATTTACCCTACAAGTGACTGTTACTAAGGTCCTTATCTTACCTCATGAATTAAAATTCACAATTAGCACATTAAAATGCAAGTCAAAATGAGAAAACATGGACTTTATCAAAAATTTCCTTTCAAGCTCTTTGGAAAATTCACCATGTCTCCAAGATGATGTAAGTCAATTCATACCATTCATATAAAGGTCATGCAATTTACACTTTATGCAATACTATATTTATGAACAAGCTTACTAAAAAATCATTATTTTCCAATTCAAGTAAGAATAAAAGGACAATGTAGACAATTTCTACAACCTCACTACTCAATAACCATCCCCGACTTAGGGTAAACCCAATTAAGAGCAACTTAACCCAACCTATAAAGGATCTTAACTAAACCTTCATAAGACTAAGCATTTGAAGTTGAATTCATAGCATAAGGCTACCATCATGCAAAACCATTTAGGAACTCATCATTCCAAAAGAACTCATTTTATCCTTAATTACTTCAAACATACTTTAATTATATCATGACACATATTTTTCAAAATAACATGCCATTTCACATAGTTTTCATGTATAGCCATAATTGGCATCACATCATCAAAATATACAAAAATTCACCTTCACACATACACATTCAAAGCATAAAACAAAGATAAGCATTTAAACTTACCTTTTCTCACTCAAGCATGGAGAACAATCTCATCCATGCAATCATCTCTAATGACCACAAGACAAGAAAACATAAGAGAGACATTTTATAGAGTTAAGTTCTATGGCACGATATGAGAATGATGATGAAGGGAAACTCTATTGTCTAATAGACTCACGTAATATTTACTGTGTTGCGACTCACGACCAATGATAGAAGACTCTACTAGACGTGGCAATATGAGACTTCTTGGACCCTAAACCACTTTTTAAAACCTCATGCTATGATTTGTCATAACCGGAGAGCACCCCCTAGAAGTAACATGGCGTACTTGACCTCCCGGAAGTCTTATACAAGCCCATATTATCATTCATCGCATCGACATAGTAAATTTAGAGGAAAATTTATAACTCTTCATAGCACCTCATATGCTAGAAACTTCATCTCATATATATATAAAACATTAGTCATAATACAAATATGGACCTTAAGTATTTTTGCCATCTTAGACTCAACAACTTTTGAGTACATTAGGGATACGTCCGATAAAGCACATTACATAACTAAACAATATTTCAAGACTTTACATTAAAGACATAAGTGGGACATCCTTGAACTTTCAGGATTCCTTTCATTGAGCTTGGGAATCATCTAGAAAGCTCTTCACCATTCAAGACATCCTTTAAGCATTCATAAATCACACTTTGTGTAAAAAGTAGAGAAGAATGGATTAGCACAAGAATGCACTAAGTATAGCAACCATGCAAAAACATGCATTTAAAAGGGACCTTTTTCTTGAAAGTCATATTTCATGCCTTTTTGAGGAAATCCTTATGAAACCTTAAAAAAATAGCATTTACAATATTTTAATTAATCATATAAACACAACCAAAAGCTTAACATCATAGAAAAGCGCATATAGAATTTAAGTCCAATTTGAGGTCACATTACAGTGAGCTCATCCGCTTTACAGTGAAACTCTTCCTTTTAATTCATTAGTCTCCCAGGTAATCCTTTAAGGGTACTTGGTGAAATGTATCACCTTAGGACAACAAGAAAATTATATATATCATATATATAAGACAACACATACCATCATAGAGGCATAATACAAAATAGACATAGTTATATCAAAACATTCATCATATAATCAACAAGATACACATCATGAATAAAGACTCATATCATGTACATATTCATAACAGGTAGACCATTACTACAAAGTCATGCATATGCACATAAATATAAACATACACATTAGGTCACCTTCCTAGGACTTCCTAAAGAGCTACTTGTGCAATGTCTAGGTGGGTTCATTACTTCCACCTATACTAAGTAACATGCCTTAAGTCCTCCTAGTTAGGATCATATTCAATTACTACCATTGTCCATTTTACTTTAGGGAAACTATAGCCTTAACCGACACTAAGACCATGCGTGCTAAACATGGAATTTGGTGTTGTAGAGCCTTACACCAATGTAAGGTGTTCATACCTAGCCAAGGTAGAACATTAACATATATCTAATGGTCCTAAGTGAATTCACCTGCTAGATCCTATGTGGCAAGCATTGATTATGGAACTAGCAAATAGATATTCCCACTTTATGCCATTTGGTAATTGGGGCCTCACCTCATGAGAAATCATAGGTGATTCTTCCTCCAAGGAAAGTCAACACCTCATGTGGTTCCTTAGGCGAGTATTCCTCTAAGGGAAGTCAACACTCTATAAGGGACAAATGGTGAATTTTCCTCCAAGGAAAGTTAACACGTCTCAATGGCAAGTTCACTCGGTGTTAACCTAAGTTCCCCTTATTGAAAAGCCATTTATTACATTTATTTATAAAACAATGCCTTAGTATATTTGATTCTCATATGCTTATAGCATAGTAAAGCACCTATCTAGTTTAGAGTATTCTTGGGCATACCTCTCAATGTTCGTCAATTAACTAGATCATCATACATGTGTGTCTGTATACATATATGTGAGCAGACCTTTCACATAACACATTAAGTCACACAAGTTCATACAAAAATATTCATACATATAGAATCCAAAACTAGAACTATCTTATCAAGGTACACATGTGCAATGCATAGGCAAAGTCCCATACCCTTTCCCATACTAGTACACCTATCAAGTCATCCTAGTAAGGAATACATATCATACTTCACATACATATAATTTACATTCCTAGTAGTAGACATTAGTGATTATGATAACAACCTTTCATTTAGACACCATGAACTATACTACTTCTAGCATGCATTTGAGTGAGTGTGTGTGTACATTGGTCAATATGATCACATACTGGCTATCAACAATATATTGAGGCAGCCACCCTCTTAGACCATAATATACCTTCATGCATCAACCACACAACATACAATATTTACCATTTTTAACTCATCAATGGAAGCACCTATACTTCACAAAAAAATCAATATATACATGCTTACACAATAGCCATACAACCTAAATCATAACTAGAATAGAAAGTAGGCATAATCTTCACATAGTATCACCATAATCACATGCTCATATATTCATCAATTTGCCTTCATGGCCAGGTTAAACATATATATAGATTTTTCAATAAATTAAACACCACCACCATAAATGGACCATACCACACAATGCCATACAAAGCTTTATAAACATTACTATAAAGAAATAGAGAAGTAGAAAAGTTGAGGGAATAAGCATTCTTTCAAATTTCTCACCCTTTGATCATCATTGATCAATACACATTATTCATTAATAAAAAACATACATGGAAGTATCTAAATGTACTTTAAACATATAACAAACCATGTACAAGTCGCTACAAGATTATACTATAACATAATACAACACATCAACATACTAGCTAAGTAGAATAGCATAAATCATTAGCTAATTTCCCTTGCATCGATTCTAGATCATATTTCATACATATTATAAGTCTTAGGAATTATCTTAACATGAATTTAACCATATTGAAAGCATAATTACATACCTTAAAGATTAAGGTTACAACATACGCATTTAGACTTATCAGTTGCTAGAGTATAGAAGACTTTACCAATACTATAAACTCTCTAAGGCTTTGATAATAATTAATATTTTATCAACAATAAACTCATTATGTAGTAACTAAATAGATAAGAAATCAAGACGAAATCATTCTTCATCTTATCACAATTCAAGATCCATCACACACTTATCTTTTTGACTTCATAGCCTAAAGGAATCTAGATCAATTCATGTAAGACTTTCTTAATTTTAGTATTAAGGATTTCTTACTACAAAATTCATCCATTATATCACCCTAAAACAGTAGCTAAAGCAGTTTATACCTTATCAAAACTCTACACAACAAATCTCACAATCGACTTCAAGGAAACATGTAGAAACATAGTCTATTCATGTTCAAATCTTCATATATTTATCATCATTGACTGATCATCATCAATTCACAATAAATTAATGTAGATAACAATAAACACAATCAATTCAACTTAAGAGAATCAGCATTTAATCAAGAACAAGCCATAATCATAAAGCCCATGCAAGAGCTAAACAAATTTTTGAAGGAACATGGTTTCATCATGAAATTGGAGTTGAATCACGTTAAAATCGCTGTATTAACTTCAATTCATCATGATTTAATTATTAAACACGCTTTGAAAAAGAACCCATGGCTATATTGGAAGATTTGAAACTTGAACGTAAGATTTCTTTGAAAAACATTGAGAAGAATTCTCCAAGTGAAAGGTTACTTGAAGATGAAGTATCGTCATACCTTTTATTAGATGAAAACCTCTTAAACATGATGATCCATCCATGGAAAACCCATCTTGAATACATTCTTGAGCTTCACCAACAATGGTGGTTTTTAGAGAGAGTATTTTGGGAGGGAAAGACTTAAAACATGTGGATTGATTTTAAAATGGGTTGATCACGTTTTTGATGACTTATGTACACCCAAAATTACTTAAATAGACCCATAATTATAAGGTTAGGACTTATGGTGAATTTCCCATTCACCACTTTAATTAACAGCACGTAGGCTGCCAGTTGCAGGCCAGCTTCGACGATGTCAAATGACGGGGCATTAAGGCCATGACGGGTCGTTCCTGGCCTCCGTCGCCTGACGCTTAGAAAAAATTGGCTTAATACCTGCTGAATACATGTATCCCTTGACGATACCTGCTCTACGGTCCGTTGGTGGACCAACGATCCGTCGTTGGTTATGTCAATGGACACTGCCCATGCAGTGTCTTAGGAAGCTTTGTGTATTTCTTTTGTGGCCTCTTGTGGGGCCTTTTAGATGTCATACCCGGACGTTTCAAATGTGATTAAGAACCTTAGCACGTTATAAACCTTCAACATAAATTTTATCAAAAACAAACACCTATAAGCCCTCCAAAGAGTCCAAGCCCATCATGACATATGACGAACGTTTTAGGGGCTCTCTTTCGAACGCCTTGGACGTTCTTGGGCGTTTGACCTCCAAACATCGAGATACTTCATATATAAACATTAAAAATCATTTTAAACATTTAATGACTTATTATACTCATTAAATATATATTTAGGCATGCATGCATGCATGAGGCACAGAAGCGACTAATCATTGGACGTCTTGGACGTCCCTTGACGTTCGACTTCCAAATCACTTCAACTTTGCACACGGCCTCTATCCCATATAATAAGATATTTTAGAACCTTATAAAATCATTAAACACTCATAAACATATAGAACCACATATTAGGCATCTAGGTGACTTAGTCGTCGAACGTCTTAGTCGTCCCTTGACGTTCGACTACCAATACCTCTAATATTTCATCTACTGCTTATATACTATATTTTAAGCATACATAGGACATTAGAACTTTATTAAAAACAAGTTATTATCTAGAAACCTTATCTCATTTTCGGGGTCTTTATTTAGACACTACCTCAAACTTCATTTTAAACCATCTTAGGACTTCAAGTCTTCATGACACACACATTAGGCACTAGTTTCACCTAAGTCATTTGTGTAGGTGTTACAAGATCTTACCCTAAATTCATCACAATTGTCAAAAAATTGAACCACCATCAACATATAATAGTAAATCAAACAATAACATAATAAATTCGAACAACCTTAATCATCTACAAGCTTAATTCATATCTAGGGTTAGGGAAAAGGGTTCTTTCATGGAATGTAGGTCATAGACTAAGAAATACAACAATTATACCATTAAAAAATCATAATATATCAAGATAAATCAATACAATACAACCTTAATTAAATTTGAAAAGGAATTCATGAAGCTGGATGAAAACCCATGTTTTAGAAATCTCTTGAAACCAATTTTGAAGAGCCACTTTGGGAACGATATCCCAAGAGTGAATAGCTTCCATAACTTAACAATCTTTGAAGATTGATGGAATAAATCTTGAGTCTTGGTACCGTAGTCGAGCTTGGAGGTTGTCTTTAATAGTAGTCTTTGGAATAGAGAGAGAATGTAGGGACAAGATTAAAAGAATTCGGTTTGGAAATAATGAAGTGGTGAGTTAACGTAATGAGGTTTAACTATTTTATAGTCCCCAACTAACCTAATTAACAACCCGTTAAACCACAATTAATTAATTAACTAAATAAGTAATACATCTAACTTAATCCAAAAATTTAACAGTGAACTTTTGGTTCAAACCACGACTGCCCGTTTATGCGGCGTCGACCAGACCACTGCACTGTACTGGCATTCTGAGGTTCTGGTCAGAGAGTGGGTTTTGAACCAGTTTCCAAAATTTCTAAGTGTCTACCTATTACCACCATCGACGGGCCGTTGACCCACTGACGGCTCATCATTTGGTTCCGTCCTTAACTACAATCAAACGACAACTTTTTGATTAAATGCAAGGGTCCTTCTCAAGGACCGTTAAGAAGGTCCTTGGGGAGTCATACCCATGATTTTCGACCCTAAACACACTCTACTATGTGTTTAACACCTTTATAACATATTTTTAAAAATTCTGACTCTTAAAACCTTTTGAAACACACCAAGGCACAATAGCTCAATTTTACTAGTCTCCAGATGTCTTCCTCGTTTCTTGACGTTTTCACTCTAAAACTCCTAATTGATTTAATTACCTTAATTTTGACTTAGAAACATTGTCTTGATTCTTACTTCATCATGTGAGGCTCTAGACTAGGTCATGGACTTCTGGAGTGCTACATTATCCCGCATTAAGAACATTCTTCCCCGAATGACAAAAAAATCTTTTTATAGCAAGAGAAGAGACTCAATACTAACAGCCCAACAAACAGCAACACGAAATCATAATAAGTCACAAATCATAGGAGTACCTGAAAACTCCCTTCAACACATAAACATGGCACTACACATAGCAACTCAATTGACAATTCACAATCTATAAAAGTTCAACATTTCATCAACTCACATTCGGAGAGCATCCCTTAGAAGAAAAATGGCGTACTTGACCTCTTGGAGGTCTTATATAAGCCTATAGTTATCATTCATCGCATTGTCATAGTAAATTTACCGGAAAATTTAAAACTTTTCATAGCACATCATATGCTAGAAACATCACTTCATATATATAGAATATAGTAAGTACATATTTACACTCTAGTATCTTTTTGTCATCCTAGACTCAACATCATAAGAGTACTCTAGGGACACGGCCCGTACAACATAATAAAAAAGTATAGTACTAAAGAACGTTACATTAAAACATAAGTAGGGAATCATTGGAACTTAAGGATCCCTTTCTTTGAGCTTGGGAATCACATATAAAGCTTCTCAATCATAGAGACATCCCATAAGCATCCATAACCTATACTTTGTGTATAAAGTAGAGAAGAATGGTGTTAGTACAAGAATGCACTAAGAATGACAACCATTTAAAAAAATGCATTTAAAAAGGGAAATTTTACTTGAAAACCATACATGTTGCCTTTTTGTGAAAACTCCATGAAACCTTGATACCGTAGCATTTATATCATTCACGTACTTCATATTGACATATTAAAAGGCCAAACATCATATAAAATCACAAATTGTATTTAAGCGACATTTGGTGTAACTTTACAGTAAGCTATTTTTCTTTACAATGAATTATTCCCCTTTTATAGTGAACATATTCCCTTTTTGACTCCTTAACCTCCCAAGTAACCCTCTAGCGATACTTGGTGCAATGCATCACCTTAAAGTCACAAGGAAATCATAGAAACAACCTATATAAGCCAGCACATGCCATCATAGAGTATAGCACACAACAAGACATCTTCAAGTTATAGCCATTAGGCATTATAGTGAACTTTACTTATTATTCACATATACCAATTTCACTTCACATAGAACATTGTAAGACTTTACTCACAATCCCAATCTATGCCTACTGGTGCAATGTACATGTGAATCCCCCTAACCTCACACATACTTAGTAAACCTATCAGCAGACCACAAGCCTTAACATTCAATTCATACATAAACATAGTAAGTGAAGACAACTTTATTTATGTCAACAAACCTTCATCATGTAGTCATTAAGATAAATTATTATGCATATACAACAAGACCACTTCATATAGTCTCATACCATGCATTTCATCACAAGAAGTATACAAAGACTACAAAGTCATGAATAAGGAACATATACATAGACACATGGATTATAACACCTTCCTAGGACTTCCCTCAAGAACCTCTAGTGCAATGCATAGGGGATGTTCCATGCCCCCACCTATACTAAGCAACTACATCCTAGTTAGGTTCCTTACATTACTTCCATTGTCCATTTTACTTTAGCAAACTATCGCCTTAACCGACACTAAGACTATGGGTGCTACATGGAATTTTGTGTTGTAGAGCCTTACACCAAAGGAAGCTGTTCTTACCTAGCAAAGGTAGAAAATTAACGTGTGCTAGCATCTTAGTTGATATAACTTGCTAGATCCAATGTGGCAAGCATAGTTTATGGAACTTGGGGGCCATCATGAAAGCATCACTTTAAGCCATTTTTGGTTCATGTGGATATCCATGTAAAAGCCGTAGAACATACCCCAAATGTTACCGGCGTCATCGTCCTCTCAGAGGACTCAGACAAGCCCTTAGCATTCGTCATAACATACGATTAGTAAAAATTGCGGAAAATTTAAAACTTTTACATATTATGTGAAGTATACTTAGACTTCACACTTAACATTCATAAAAGCATACGATATTCTAAAAAAATTCGTCTCACATATATAAAACCATCTAACGAGTACGAATATGAACTTAGCCAATAACTAGTTAATACCCCATATAGGCATTAATACAAAACAATCCAGAGAACATAAATGGAAATATAATATTATTAAAACCTACTATTGACTTCGTAATATATATAATGAAAAGAAAGCACCCCCCAACATGAGGACCTACAAACATTTGGAGAAAAAGTTCTAAGCTTTTTCAATCGACCTTCTTATTCTTTAATGGTCGGACCATACATTAATAGTAATATAAAGAAATGGGGTTAGTACGCCACATGTACTAAGTATGGGCATATAAACATAACAATTAAGCACATGCATGAGAAAGGATCATTTATCATTTCCTTAGAAAGAATACTAAGTCATGTGAATTTCTTCAATGCACTTACTTTAGAACATATACAAGTTAAAGATTTCATCGACATACAAAATGATTATAATTAAAGACATATTACCATAGACTTATGTTAACATTTCATATTCAAATATCATAGAACATAACATACACAACAATTACCAATGACCCCTTTCCAACCTACAAATGCAATGGTCATGTGAATCCCCATAACACCACACAACCAAGTAGATAAGATAGGAGAGCATGAGTAAAGCTTTGTTAAATATAACTTGTAACATAAGTATTAACAAATTCATTTAACAATATAACCCAATAACATATTCATCATAATGACCAAAATCATATAAGAGTAACATCATGTATTATAAACATATATCTTTCATGTTATCATATAAGATAAGAACAATCTACTAGGCCTTCCCTTAGATTCAACTTGTCCAATGTATATGTAGAGTCCCATACCCCTACCTATACTAAGTAGACTCCTAAAGTAAACCTAGTCAACGTTCATGTACTTTTCTTTCATTTTAAATGAGGGAACATTTTCCTTAACCGGCATAGACCATGTGAGCTAAACATGGAATCCGGTATCATAAAACCCCACACCAAAAGAAGGTGGTCTGCCGGCCAAAGTAGAACCAAACATGACATAGCTTTCTAGGTGGATCCACTAGCTATTATCCTATGGTGGAAACATAGTTCATGAACTGGGAGATGTATTGGAGCCTCATAGTTCCACATTACATGGAAGCCTCTATCTCATGGGAGTTATTGTGACATATCCTCCAACTAGGGGAAGGACACCTCTCATATCTAGTTCATTGATTCTTAGCATAAGTCCCTTTTTTATTAAACTTTAGGTTATCATATGTTCATAATTCTTATCATAAGTCATAGGAGATTAACTCCTTATATAAACATGATCATAAGCTCTTCAGGATGAGATGAGAATTTTCTTTCATACCAACCCTTCATTTGTGAAATTAATAGCATAATCATCTTGTGTAAACCATACAAGAGAATATCATAAACTTGCATTATCGTATTCTTGTCATGATCTCACAATTAACATGTTCGTAACCCAAAATATAAATATATATATATATATATATAGCAACATCATACATACTTCCATAATATAACATCATAATTTATAGGCGAACATAACCATCATGTATTAATTACGACTTTAGAAGAGTTACCTCTTGCTTCCAAGAAGCTTATTATAGAACATACGTTCAACTAACCACAGTCATAACAACAACATAGTGAAATATTAAATAGCATAACCAATATTAACTCTTCAACTCATAAAAAAAATCAATTTATAATGTATGATAAAGGAAAGGGTCATTAAAGATTTCATTCAAGTCTTAATCGCAATCCCAACGTTTTCATATTATCAAGTTGTAGAGACAACCATACGAAACCATCATCAAAGTAAGAACATGCTTCACACGAAATTCAAATATTAATAACCACGTACTCATCAATTCGTGTGAAATGGACCACAGAAAAAAAATATGTTTCATCAAAATCATAAATCTGGAGTTAGGAAGAAAATATGTATAGTAGAGTAAAAACAAAAGTATTTGAAAGTCTTGAAAACTTATCTTTGAAAGGACCTCTTGGGAAATGAATCCCAAGAGTGAAAAACCCATAACTTATAGACGAAATCCACTAAATATTATTGGAATCTTCAAAGCGTTCGTCTTCTTCCTTAAGCTTTTCTTGTTCTTCAATGGAGTTTGGAATAAAGAGTGTTTATTGAGAGAGATGGGTAATCACGTTTGAATATGATTTAGACTTGTAAAAAGTGGTCTAAGACTAACCTATAATCCATATATAGTCGTCCTATAAAATACCTAAAATATTCTCCACTTAATGAGTCTTTTTAAGAAGATAAATTAACAAATATATTATTTTAACAATTTTGGGAAGTGCCTGCACTTCACACGGCTAATTTCTATTATTTTTCTGAAATTTTTGGTTGAGGTAGTAAGGTGTGTGTAAGCCTCGTGTCGCGAGGTTGCCTCTCAAATCATGATGCAGAACCCTATTTGTAGACTGTGTGTCGCACAACCTAAGCCTCAATCTTATTCACGCAGGCTGCTTTCGCAGTCTTCCTACTCATGCTGGGGTCCTCCCCAAGGATCCTTCAGGTGGTCCCTTGTAATATTCCAGAAAAAAACTTGTCTAGTGAAGAGCCTATTAGGTTTTAAGAATATGAATTGGGGTACATAGGCATCCCAATGCCCAATATTGAGAAATATTTGGCATGTTAGAGAATATTTGCTTAACGGTGTTACCCAAATTTTATGTATTAACAATTAACTTAAACCATGCTTGTTTAGGAATTGTATCTGAAAGAACACCCTAAGCTAAAAATTTTACACACATTAGGTACGAGGCATCCAAGTGTCAAGCCTAGGTAGCATAGCACATGATCATTTAAGATTATTATGTAGATTAAACAGTGCCCAAGGACATAGTGAGGACCCTTGGACAAGAAGTGAACTTTCCAGAAGTGCACATTTATGAAAATGCATAGCAACACTTGTGCAAGCACATGTGCAACCGGACAAGAGACATGTCCAACCGATTCAGTTAGAGCAGGTTAGGGGGCAGGCGTGTTGGATCAAGCCACGTGGGGCAGATCCCACTAACCAAACCTAGGTTATAACTAACCGACCTAACTAACTAACAAACCTAGGAATAACTAATATTAAGTGACTAGGGTTCCCAAAATCCTAAGACCTAAACGGGTACACTAGTCGAGTAACTAACTCAAGAAACATCCTAGTACCTAACCTAGGATAGTGCAATGTGGTTGGTTATGGTCCTAACAAATTAGGGGCACTTTATTAATTACCCTAGGTGACTTAATTAATTAAATTAGCAACTTAATTAATTAATTTTATTCCTAGTCAAACCCGAGACCCTAAGTCAAATTTTCTCCTAGTTGTAGTCAATTTAGGAGGGGTGTTTTAGGTAATTTAAGTGGAGGGTATTATGGGTAATTGTTGGGACATCTATATATTGATATTAGGTTAGTTTTAGACCACTTTTACACGTCCCAAATCAGAATCAAACGAAATTCCCTTAATCTCCCAAGAACACTCTCTTTTTCCAAACTTCATTGAAGAACAAGAAAAGTTTAAGGAAGAAGACGAAGGTCTTGAAGTTTCCAAAAGTTCCTTTCAAGATAAGTTTTCAAGATCTTCAAATAATAGGGTTTTTACCCGACAAAATGGATTTTCTTCCTAACCCTAGATTTATGATTTTTAATGAAAAGTAAATGTTTTCTATATCTAATTAGGCATGAATTGTTTAGTAATTGATTTATAATGTTTGAATGTCTTGTGTTACATGATTTTTCTCTATGTGATGGTTTCGAATGGGTTGTTGTAGTGTTTGATAACATGAAAACATTAGGTTTAGAATTTAATGTGTGAATGAACCTTTTTAAGGACCTGTTTCCCTTCTCCCACGCTATGCATTGATCTTGTTCATGATTATTATGAGTAGTTCTTGATTATGTCATTGAGTATTTCCCTAAGTATTATTATGAATATCGCATGATTAATTAGATTATTGGGAGCAAGAGGTAAGTCTTATAAGTGTGATTACTCTTAAAAATTTATATTAGCCTATAAGTCATGATGCTATGTTATGAAAGTACGTAGGATGTTGCTATTTGAATATGATGGCTATGAACATGTAAACTGTGAGATACTGATAAGAATACAAATATGCCAGTTTATGATATCCTTGAATGCTTTACACAATGTGATTATGTTATGTTAATCTCACAAACAAAAGGTTACGGTGAAAGGACAATTCTCATCTAATCTAAAAGAGGTCATCATCATGTTATACAAGGAGATAATATCCTATGACCAATGAAAATTTTATGTTTATAAAATAAAACTTAAAGGTTATTTCAAGAAAACTGACTTAAGCTAAGTACCAATGAACTAGATTTCGGAAGTGTCCCTTCCCCAAGGGAACGTAGGTTCACAATGATTCTCATAAGATTGAGGATGCCATGTAATGTGGAACTTCGGGTCTCTAATACATATCCTAGTTCTCAAACTATGTTGCCACCATAGGTTACTAGGAAGTGGATCCACATAAAAAAGCTAGGTAGTATCTGGTTCTAATTTGGAAGGTAGACCACCTCTTTTCGGTGTGGGGAAGATACCGGATTCCATGTTTAGATCACATGGTCTATGTTAGTTAATTCCTATGTTACCTCCTGTAAAACAAAAGACAATTAAACGAACGTCGACTAGTTTAACTTGAGGAGTTTTCTTAGTTTAGGTGGTGGTATGGGACGCTGCCTAGACATTGCACAAGTTTACACTAAGGGAAGTCCTAGGATATTGTGCTTAGGTAATATGATGATATGAAAGATATGTGCTTATGCAATATGATAACCTGAAAGTTATGATGTTTCTAATATGTGATGTTACTCTTATATGAATTTGAGTCATTATGATGAATATGTTATTTGGTTATATTGCTATATAAAGTGATAACTAAATATGTTACAAGTTATATGAAGAAAGTTTTACCTATGCTCTTCTATCTTATCTACTTGGTTATGTGGGGTTATGGGGCTTCACATGACCATTGCATCTGTAGGTTGGAGATGAGATCATTGGTAAGTGTTTTCTATGTTGTGTTAATATGATTTATTGAATATGAAATGTTAACATGTCTCTCTATAACATTCCAGAAAAATGTACATGTCTAGTAAAAAGCCTAATAGGTATTAAGAATGTGTATTGGGGTACATAGGCATCTCAATTCCCAATATTGTATAATATTGGGCATATTAGAACATATTGGTTAAGGGTGTTAGCCAATTTTCTATGTATTAAAGAGCTTATGTAGAAGTGCACCTGCAATGAAAACCCTAAACTAAAATGTTTTATTCCTTAACTCAGAATTAGGTAGGAGGCATCCATATGTCAAGCCTAGGCACCATAGCACATGACCAATTGAAATGATCATGTAGATTAAGCAGTGACCAAGGACATAATTAGGGTCCTTGTACAAGAAATGAGAAGAAACACATGTGCAAGAAAATGTGCAAGCACATGTGCTAACCAGCCAACAGACAAGAGACAAGCCCAACCGAATTCGGTTAGGGCGGTTAGGAGCATGTGCGCACGAGTAAATCCATGTGAGATCTAGCTACCTAACCAAATGTAGGCTCTAACTAACTGACCTAACTAGATAACTAACCTAGGACAAAAAATAAAATAACTAGTGCACCCGACAACCTAAGACCTAACCGGGACACACAAGCCTTGTAACTAACGCAAGAAACATCCTAGTACCTAACCTAGGATGGTCCAAAAGGGTTGGTTATTGTCCTACTGGCTTAGGGGTAGTTTTGTAATTACCCTAGGTCACTTAATTAATTAAATTAACAACCTAATTAATCAACTTAAATTAGAAACCAAGGCCGAAGCATTAACTAATTTTCAGATTTGGCTAAGCCAAAGGCTTTCCTATTTTTAGTCAATTTAGGAGGGACGTTTTGGTAATTATCTAAGTGATTTATTTAATTAAATTAATTAGTCTAAGTTGACTTAGTGAATATCAGTTCCTAAGACTTACACTCACTTTCAACCACTAGAAATTCAGACTTGAAACAGATAGCATAAAGCTAGAAAAACAGAAAATCCTCTCAAGTTCTCTTGGGCGATTTCAAGGCTATTCTTCAAGAATTTTCGTGCAAAGTTCAAGGTGATCTTCGTAGCTTCAATTCTACAGTAAGGTAAGGGTTTTCTCTCTTGTATTACTTTCCCCAAGAGGCTTTTCAAACGATTTGGATACAAGGATATCGAAACTAGGGTTGTTCCAAACTACATTGTTGAACGTCCATCTCCCTAGTTATCCCTATTTTCGATTCTAGTAGTACATATGATTTAATCTCGTACATTTATGTTGGTATCTGGTGCTAACTGATCATAATTTGTAGGTTTCTTGATTTGTTAATTTTGAATGAGACCTATAAGTTAGATCCATTTGATTAGAGTCTTATTTACATGAGATAAGAATGTTGTAATGCCTCATTGTGTTTGAGAAGATGAAATTTGTTATGATTCGTTTATGAAGATTAGTTACTGTTAAAACTTGACTTGCTTGAGATGATGAATTCACTAAAGTATATACATGAATTTAATCGACTTGGCTAATGATAATCTCATGAAAAATAAATTCTTAGTGAAAGTTTGGCTTATGACATTAAATTGGCTAGCAAAATTATGTCCAATATATTATTAGAAGTGGACAATACTAATTCATTCTAATCTTATATGTTCAATGTATTGTAATGCCAAAATACATGTTTGTCCAATGCATGGTAATGCCAAAATACATGTTAAGAATTTACATGACAAGATGTAACTCAATGAATTCATAACCAAGGGTATCCCAATCATTGGGGAAAGTCCCAACATACCCTATAAAACTGAACAATGAATATAGTAAGTACATTTAAAAATTTTTATATCGTTCATAAATTATGGTACAAGGCTATCAAATGACATTGAACAATATAAGGTGAGCAATAACATAACTAAAAGCTTATGAGTTATGAAATTGACCAGAATGGGGTGTTAATGGAAGTGAGACAAGTCTAGCTTACACCGAGTCAACTATGCTAAAGATACTCACATAAGAGGGTGCTAGAAGCCGTGACACAAGTCTTATTCACACCATGATGATAATGTAAGACTTAAGTTTATATTCATCAAGTAATGAAACGGATGACAAGTCATCCATAGAGTTATGTAAACCTCATACTTTAAGAAAGCGTCCATAATGTTTGATTCAACTCTAAAAGATATTAATTAACGATAAATCAGAGCTTAGCACCGATAGACTAGAAATTAGCTTGTGTTCAGCACATATAAGGCTCATGAGATGAGGATACTACTAAGGTGGATAAGTAGTCTCTAAAATCTGCTAGTCTTTGAACTATGTTGCTAGCATAGGAACTAGAAGATGATTCCACCTAAGAGTGCTAGGTAGTATTCGGTTTAACTGTGGAAGGTTAACCACCCCTTTTTGGTCTGGGGCAGACACTACATTTCATGTTTAGCTAACATGACCTATGTCGCTAAAAGCTCAGGAAAGTCTTCAGTTCACTATAGTTGTGAACCCCTCTTTTTAGTGTGGGGAAGACACTGGCTTTGGTTTCACTTTATCCGGTGAACCACATCTTTTCGGTGTGGGGAAGACACTGAGCTTGTTTTTACTTTAACAGTTGATCCACCTCTTTTCGGTGTGGGGAAGACACTGGATATATTGTTAGCTCGCATGATCTACTTTATATAATGCTAAAGAATTCTTTAAGAGAGTAGGGAAGAATGAAAGTAGCATGTTCAAAGTGAACAACAGATCAAAGAAGTAGAAAAGTAAGTTCAAAGTGAACTAAGTAAGCAAGAGCTAAGAATGTCAATCATCAATGTTTGATAAAGAATTAAGTTTTAACAAGTTATTGGCATAGCCAATAAAGATGGCTAATAATGACTTCTTATATTATGCAAATGATTAAATAATAGGCATAACCAATAACGATTGGCTTATCAAGATTTCATGCCCAATTGTAGTTAAATTATTTCCTTGATCTCTTGAATTACTTACTTGATTAATTGTAGGTATGGGACTATAATGAATCATTTCACTTGTAATAAAAACATAGGATCAAAGTAGATCATTAAACTAGACAACAAAAAGAAGGAAAGACTGAAAAATAATCTAAGTCTGGAAAATAGAACTTTCGGCCTAAGGGGGAGAAAATTTAAAAACATTCGTTTGAGATGTTCTAAATATATGTTCATGATTCCAAGGTCTTATTTTAATATATAAAATTAGTTTTGTGCTTTGAATGCATTAAAATATGTCATATTCATAACATAATATATAAATAACGAATTAAGAAAGTCAAGTGACTTCACTTTCCAGAAACGGCTTGTTGCTATAGGAAGAGCTTTCTTTGATCTTGCATAGTCCTTATATGTGTATGTGCATATACCCATTCTTAGTACAAATGTGTACTAACCCCCATACTATTACTATTATTAAAGGTGCAGGTTCTTGAAGAAGATTAAGGATACGTTGAAGCGGTTCGGACTAGTATCTTCAGACCTTTGGTAGGTCCTCTTGAGTTCGAGTATGCTAAACTACTATTCTAGCTTTAGTACATTGGACATAGATAGCGGATGTTTCCCTAGCGTTTTCTTTCAAATAGTTTCTCTAAGCTAATGTATTAAGGCCGTTTGGCAAACTATTACTATATCATGGATTCATTTATTTCAATTGTTTAATCTATTATAGATAGTTGTTTAGTTTGAGCTATGTAGTATATCACTCTAATGTGGTAATTTATTTGAAGTCTAAGTATACTATTAAGTTTTAAAAAGTTTTAAATTTTTCCACAAGTTTAATTGTATGATTGTGATGAAAGTTAAGGAGAGGCTTGTCTGTGACCTCTAAGGGGTTAACAACGCCGATTGCGATTTGGATTCCAGAATCTAGGTCGTGACACTCTATGAGAAGATTTGTTGACTATGATCATACTTTATCTTGTATATGTTATATGGTATGTGCGTTAATGATTTTTATATTACTTAGCATGTTTCTAAAAGATGATAAATTATTATTTTTAATGCATGTCCCTATGTGTTATGTGCATATACCCATACATAGTAGATGTGGCATACTAACCCCATTTACTTTATATTACTAAAATTTTGGGTTTCGGCCATTGAAGTTAAAGAGGTCGATTTGAAGAAGCTTTGAACTCTTTCTCTAAGTCGTGGTAGGTCCTCATGTTCGGGATACTATCATTTATATTCAAGCCTATGAAGACTTACTAGTTTTTAGAATATGTTATTCCTTTATGTTCTATGTATTCTTTTGTATTAAGGGCTATATGGCATATTTATTATTATTGGCTCGGTCAAGATTTGCACTTTTAGATGGTTTATATATGTGAGACAAGTATTAGAATATCGTATGTCTTTATAAATCTTAAATAGGAAGTCTAAATATAGTTCGTTAGTATATTAAAATTATTAAATATTTTCCGCAATTTTTAATGATCACATGATATGTCAAATGCTAAGAGGCTGTATGCGATCTCTAAGACGTTAACGACGCCAGTCTCATCCAGGGTATGAAGTCCTGGTGTGACATCCTTGGGGTGTTGTTACAAGACGCTTAGACCCTTTGTACTGCATACTACATATCCAAAGTATATTAAGAAGATTCGTACTTTAGTTGACTCCTTGAAACTTTAACCAACCATAGAGATGTCAACTAGTTCAAATTAGCTAGTTTACGGACGTCAAGGTCTTTCTTTTTTGTTTTGTACCTAACATTTTTTAAATTAATTTATTACATTAATATAGGCCTGGATGCATCATTTTAAACATTATTTATATTAAGCTCTACTATCAGTGATGGCATTCTAGAGTGTTACATTATCCCCCCCCCCCAAGGAACACTCGTCCCCAAATGACACCAATATCTTTTGAAGGGTAGGAATAGAACTCAATTCATGATGCACAAAGATATAAGAGCTCTATATTCTTAAAGCATTGTGACTAATTTCCTTATCAACCTTATCATAAGCTCAAAATGCATCAAAGAATTATCATGCTATAATTCTTATCAAGACAACAACAAAACAACAAAATATCAAGAAAACACATGTGTACATATTTCGTATAACTGCAAGAATAGAGTATTAAGGCATTTTCTTAAAAATCTTGTTAGTGTAACTTTTACCAAACATTTATTTCTTTAGAAAACAATTAAATTTCATGATTATTAATAATTTCTTTACAAAGAGGAATGTCTAACCTCAAGGAGTAAAGAGATTAGGAAAGCGGGACTTTATGTCGGCTCTTGCCTCTCATGTTGCACCCTCAACAAGTGGTTCCTCCATAGAACTTTTATAGAGGAAACCTCCTTGTTCCTTGAGTTTTTGACTTGGCGATCTAGGATCTCAATCGAAACCTCTTTGTAGGAGAGGTTTTCATACACTTCTAAACCTTCTATAAGTAGAATAGTCACGGGGTCGCCTATGCATTTCTTGAGCATAAAAACTTGAAAAACCGGATGAACCGAAGCTAGTTCATTAGGTAGTTTCAGTTCATAAGCAACCTTTCCAACCCGTTGTGAAACCTCACAAGGACAAACATATAGAAGACTTAACTTCCCCTTTCTACCGTATCTCATTGCCCCTTTTATAGGTGAAATCTTTTAGTAGCCATGATCACCTATTTCAAACTCAAGATCTCTTCTTCTATTGTCGGTGTAAGTATTTTTCCGACTATAGGCTGTCTTCAATCTCTCTTTTATGATACGAACCTTCGCTATAGCCTCATATATAATCTCTACACCAAGGAGTTAGGACTCACCAACCTAAAACCATCCAACCGGAGATCTACACCTTCTACCATAAAGAGATTCAAAAGGTGCCATGGAGATACTTGAATGATAGCTAAATCTGTAAGAGAACTCAATTAAAGGTAAGTGATCACTCAAACTTCATTTGAAATCAATGACACAGACTCTTAATATATCTTTAAGGTTTTTAATGGTACATTACGCTTGGCCATCCTTCTAAGGATGAAAAGCGGTACTAACTTTTACTTGAGTATCTAAACCCTTTTTAAAAGACTTCTAAAAACGAGAAGTGAATTAGGAACCATGAAGACTCACAATATCATTAATATAGATTCATGAATAATCATCGGCCGTATAAGTAATATAATAGGAATAAAATGGGAAGATTCGGTGTACCTATCCATAATAACCCATATACAATCATTTTACCTTCGGGTTTGAGGCAACCCAACAACAAAGTCCATATTGATGGCTTCCCACTTCAAAGTAGGAACATCCATGATTTGGGTTAAACCACTCGGTTTAAGATGATCAACTTTAACATGTTTGCAATTTGGGCACTTAGCAACAAACTCTGCTATGTCCCTTTTTAAACCATCTACCAATACACTTCTCTAAAATCATGACACATCTTTTTGGCATGCGGATATATTGAATACTGAGAACCATGGGCTTCTTCTAGAATTTGATTTCTTAAATTCTTAACATTCGGTACACCTAATATCCCAAGGTACCTAAGGACACCCCCCACCCTTTAGGAGAATGACCCATTGAGCTTACAAAAGTATCGATTCCCTCAACTCCATTAATAGAGGATCAAGGTGTTTCTTAGATTTCACCTCAACAACTAATGATGAGTCAGAGTTATGGCTGACCATTAAAACACCGTTTGGAGAATCTTTTAACCGCACACCTAAGCGAGACAACCTATGAACATCTTTCACAAGTTATTTCTTCTCTTATCCTACATAAGACACACAACCCATAGTCATACGACTCAAAGAATCCTCAAACACATTATCCTTGTCAAGGTGGTAAAGGACAGTCATGTCATAATCCTTCAACAATTCTAACCATCTTCTCTATCGGATATTTAACTCTTCTTCTGTAAACACATAATGAAGTCTTTTATGGTTACTAAACACATGAACATGCACACCATACAAATAATGTCTCCATATTTTCAAGGAAAAAACTACAACGGCTTACTCAAGATCATGAGTTGGGTAATTTATCTCATGAAATTTTAGTTGAATAGAAGCTTAAGCAATCACCTGCCATGTTGCATGAGTACATATCCCATGCCCACTCGGGAAGAATCACAGTACACTACAAAACCTTCATTACCCTTCGGTAAGGTCAACACCGGAGGGGAGGTAAGATTATCTTATGTCTCTTGAAAACCATTTTCACAAGCTTCTAACCACTCAAACTTCACTGTCTTTTGGGTCAAGGCTGTCAAAGGAGAAGCAATGGGCCAAAATCCATCAAAAAATCTTCTATAATAGGCGGCTAGACCTAAGAAACTCCTTATGTATGTGGGAGTCAAAGGTCTAGTCCAATTTTCGACAGCATCCGTATTCTTTGGATCAACCTCTAAACAATTAACGGAGATAATCTGTCCAAGAAAAGCAACTGACCTCAACCAAAATTCACATTTGATAAATTTAGCATAAAGTTGGTTTTCTTTGAGGACTTGCAAGGCCAATCTCAAGTGACTCTCATGATCATCATCATTCATAGAGTATATGAAAATATCATCAATAAAAACAATCACAATGAGTCTAGTTAATCTCGAAAAACTCTATTCACTATGTAAATAAACACCGCCGGGTGATTTGTTAACCCATAAGACATAACAAGGAATTCATAGTGACTATATCTATTTCGGAAAGCTATTTTGGGAACATCTTTACCTCTCACCCTATGTTGGTGATATCCCGACCTTAAGTCAATTTTTGAAAAATAGGTAGCACGTGGGAGTCTATCAAAGAGATCATGAATTCGTGGGTGAGGATACTTATTCTTTATGGTGACCTTATTGAGTTGGCGATAGTCAATGCACATTCTAAGGGACCCATCCTTCTTCTTAACAAATATGACCGGAGCACCCCATCGAGAAATACTAGTTTTGATGAAACATTTATCTAGTAAATCATTGAGTTGGAGCTTCAACTCTTTCAATTCAATTACCATCCTATATAGAAGAATTGAAATGGGATTCGAATCCGGTAATTAGTCAATGCCAAAGTCAATTGCCCATTTGGGAGGAACTTGTGGAAGGTCATTCAGAAAAACTTCTGGAATATTCTTGTCACTACAGGGACTAACTCAATAGTACAAGTTTAACATTCTAGATCTTTACTCTCACCACATGATATAGAAAACCCTTGACTATCATCTTACAATCCTTAAGGCAAGAAATGATTTGACCCCTTGGCATAAAATTCACCCCTTCCATTTTAAAATGTGTTCATTTGGGAATTGAAACTTCACTACCCTTGTTCTACAAACTATAGAAGCAAACAATCATAAAGCACATACATACCCTAGATGATATCAAAATCAAACATGTCAAGTTTTACCAAATCAACAAGAACAACACTATTGGGCAGCATTACAGGATATTTTCTATAGACTCTTTTTGCAACTATAAAGTAACCCATTAGGGTACAAACTGATAAATGGTTCAGTCAAAACATCTGGAAGTACATCAAACTTATTATCTATGAAAGTTGTAACAAAAGAAAGAGTAGCACCTGGGTCAAACAAAGCATAATCATTAACAAAGAAAACTTGTAACATACCCATCAAAACATAGGTTGAGATTTGTTGTTCACCCCTAGCCTTGAGTTCATACAAACGGTTCCTTTTTTGAGCTTTAGAATTAGGGACGCTTGATTAAGCTTTGATATTACGCTTTCCTTTACTTATCACATTAGGAAAATCATTAAACATATCATCACCTTTGCCACAACCATAGGAACTATTAGTTCCAACAAAGCATTCAGCTACATGTTTCTCACCACACTTACCACATGTTGGTCTTTCTCTTGGTGGATCAACATTTGTCCTTTTTTGAGGTTTAGGATTAGATCCAATATCATTGCGATTGTTGGAGAAATTTGAAGGAACTTGGTTTGAAAATCTCTTCTTAAATGTAGGCTTTTCTTGAAGATCAAGCATACATTTAGAAGAACAACTTTCAAAAGACTTTGTTTTATTAGCTTCCCTATTCCTCTTCATTGGATGACATTCCTCAACATTTTGAGCATGGACCATCAACCTAGAAAGATCCGTTTTGTCATGAAGCATGTCTGCACAACATTCTTCTTCAATCTCTTTGGACACGCCTGTTACTTAATAGCACATTTCATCCCTAGCATTGGAAAACAAACGAGAAGCATATTTGGACAACTTAAGGAATTTTAAGGAGTATTCCTTTACACTCATACGTCCCTGTCGTAGGTTAATTAGCTCCTCTACCGTAGCCTCCATTTGTTCCCTTGGAAAGAATCTGTCAAGAAAGGCCTTTTTGAAGATCTCCCATGTCACGGGACCACCTCCTAAAGCCCTACTATCGTTCCATTGATAGTACCATGTATGAGCCCTGTCCTTGAGTTGATAGGCATCAAGCTTAGCCCTATCAGTAGTACTTAGTCACACAGAAAACAAAATCATGTAGACCTCATCAAGGAAATCAGGGGGGTCTTCATTAAATTTTAATCTAAAGAACATGGGAGGATTCAACCTCGTAAAATCTTCCAAATGGCTAGCTCTAGTACTAGCATGTTGATTCTCTCAAGGTGCACCCTCTCTTTTAGATTATGCAGTAATAGCTTGATCTTGAGTGGTGATGGCCTTGTCCATTTGGAACAGGGCTGCCCTCACCTCACCATCCATCATAGCCGGAAGATTCACCAGAACTTGATCATTTGCAGCAGCTTGAACTTGAGAAGGAACTTGATTGCCTTGGGAAGTAGCTCCCCTATTTGCAATCTCTTATCCTACTCTTCTCGCGGGTGTCCTTCTTGTGTTCATCATCTATAACCACAAGAAAGGGATTAGATGTTAAAAGAAAGATAGTGTCAAAGCTCTAGAGGCATGACAAAGGATTACCAAGAAAAGAGAATTTTCCTAATCATCACAGAGCCTCTCATCAACAATTGTGGCACGCTCCACAACCATGAACAAGACGTACACTAGGTAATGTTGTTTAGTGAGACATTGATTCTAAGTATATTTTACCTCATGCTCTGATACAAAGTTTTTCACACCCGGAGAGCATACACCAGATGCGACCGACGACGGTGTCCTCTCAGAGAACTCAGACAAGCCCTTAGCATTCGTCATAAAATGTGATCAGTAAAAATTGCAAAAAATTTAAAACTTTTACATATTATGTGAAGTATACTTAGACTTCATAGTTAACATTCATAATAATATACGATATTCGAATAACTTGTCTCACATATATAAAAACATCTAAAGAGTACGAACCTTGACTTAGCCAATAAATTGTCATATGCCATATAGGCCTTAATACAAAAGAATCCAAAGAACATAAAAAGAAATAGAATATTGTTAAAATCTACTATTTCTTCATAAGATAGATAATGAAAAGATAGCATCCCCGAACTTGAGGACCTACCAACCCTTGGAAAAAGAGTTCAAATCTTCTTCAATCGAGTTTCTTAATCTTCAATGGTCGGACCCTAGATTTGTAGTAATATAAAGTTATGGGTTTAGTACGCCATATGTACTAATTATGGGTATATTCCTATAACATTTAAGGGCATGCATGAAAAAGGATTATTTATCATTTCCTTAGAAAGAATACTGTCATGGAAATGTCTTCAATGCACATAACATAGAACATATACTAGTTAAGGACTTCATCAACATACAACATGATCATAATCAAAGACATATTTTCATAGATTCATGTTAACATTTCATATCAAAAAGATCATAGAACAGAACATACAAAACAATTAGCCATGATTTCATCCCCAACCTACAAATGCAATGATATAACTTTGAAACATAAGTAGTCATCACTTCAATTAACAATATAAAACAATAAGATATTCATCATATTGACCAACATCATATAAGACTAACATCATCTATCATAAGCATATATCTTTCATGTTATCATATTACATAAGAACTATCTCCTATCACTTCCCTTAAAGTTCAATACACTTGCATATACTAAGTAGACTCCTCAAGTCACGCTAGTCAACATTCATTTACTTGTCTTTGATTTTACATGAGGGAACATTCGCCTTAACCGACATATACAATGTGAGCTAAACATGGAATTCGGTGTCATAAAACCCCACACCAAAAGAAGGTGGTCTAACGGCCAAAGTAGAACCAAACATGACATAGCTTTCTAGGTGAATCAAGTAGCTAGTATCCTATGATGGAAACATAGTTCAAAAACTAGGAGATGTATTAGAGACCCACAGTTCCACATTACATGGCAACCTCTATCTCATGATAGATATTGTAACCTACCTTCAAACTAAGGAAGGGACACCTCTCATATCTAGTTCATCGGTGCTTAGCTTAAGTCTTTTTTTGATTAACAATTATGTTATCATATGTTCATAAGTCATATCATAAGTCATAGGATATTAACTCCTTGTATAAACATGATCATAAGCTTTTTAGGATTAAATGAGAATTTCCTATCATCCAAACCCTTCGTTTGTGAGATTAACTTAGCATAATAATCTTCTGTAAACCATACGCAAGGATATCATAAACTTGAATTACCATATTCTGATAATGATGTCACAATTGACATATTTGTAGCCCAACATATATATACATAGAAACATCATTGATACTTCCGTAGCATAACATCATCATTTATAGGCTAACATAACCATCATAGAGTAATCATGACTTTTCAAAGACTTAACTCTTGCTTTGAAAAACCTTATTCAAGAACTTACGTTCAACTTACCAACTTAATAACAACAACATAATGAAATACTCAATAGAATAACCAATACTAACACTTCAACTCATAAACAAGATCAATTTATAATGTAGGATAAGGGAAATGGTCATTAAAAAGTTCATTCAAATCTTAGCCCTAATCTCATCGGTTTCATATTACCAAGTAGTACAGACAACCATGCAAAAATATCATCTAAATAAGAACATGCTTCACACGAATTCAAACATTACTAACCACATAAGCATCAATTCGTGTGAAATCTACCATAGAAAAGAATTATTTTTCATTAAAAATAATAAATATGGAGTTAGGAAGAAAATCCGTATTGTAGAGTAAAAACCCTAGTATTTGAAATTCCTGAAACCTTATCTTTGAAAGGACCTCTTGGGGAAAGGAGTCCCAAGATTTAATAATACCTTATACACGAATAATCCACGAAATTTGATTGGAATCTTTGAAGCCTCCGTCTTCTTCTTTAAGCTCTTCTTGTTCTTTAATGGAGTTTGGAAAAGAGAGCGTTTCTTGAGAGAGATGGGTAATTTCGTTTGAATCTGACTTGGACGTGTAAAAAGTGGTGGAAAACTGACTTATAATCCTATATAGTCATCCTATAAAATACCCAAAAGACCTTCCACTTAAACGGGTCTTTTTATGAAGTTTAATTACCAAAAATTGATTTTAACGATTCTGGGAAGTGGTTGCGCTTCGCGGAGCCAATTCGCGTTATTTTTCTGAAATTTTGGGTTGAGGATGTGAGTCGCGTGTAACCATCACGTCGCGAGTCTGCCTCTAAAATCTTGAGGCTTAACCTTGCAAGTAAGCTGTGCCTCGCACACCTCAAGCCCCGATCTTGTTCGCGCAGGCTGTCACCAATTTTTGGGTCCTCCCCAAGGACCCTTTTGGAGATCCTTGGGGTGTGGTTACCAAACATTAGATCGTTTGTACTACACACCACCTATCAAAAGTCTCCTTACAAGTTTTTACATCATTTGAAACCTCTAAACGTTCACAAACCATAGGGACGTCAAGTAGTTCAAATTTTCTAGTTTCTGGATGTCAAAGTCTTTCGTTGTCGTTTTGGCTCTAACCTTTTCTAAATAAATTTATTGCATTAATATAGGTCTGGAAACATCATTATAAACATTATTTAATAGATTAAGCTCTAGTCTAAGTCATGGCATTTCTATAGTGTTACAACCAACCCCGTGAGGTCTATGGATACCTACCTTCCTACAATGGGAAGAGATACCCCTCATCTTCAAGTTCACTCGGTGCTAAGCTAAGTTCTCTTTTATTAAAAGGCCTTTATTAACTTTATCTCATAAAATTAGTCTTAGGAGAGTCATCACCTTATTTGATTAGCTCATAGGTCATAGATGAGAGTTCATCAACCATATCATGTGAGAAACCCTTTCACATGGACATAGCATATGTAAGCACCTATCTAGTTAAGTGTACACTTTATCACACATTCCAAGTCCCCTCTATTAACTTGATCTTCATACATGTGTGTGTGTATACTTATATGTGTGTGACCCTTTCACATAACACACAAAGGTCACACATAATCATATATCAATGCATCCGTCTATAGGTATAACTTTATGATCAATCGTTTCATATAAGCAAAACAATCCACTATGCAAATTCATACTTCATGATATCATAGTCTTAACATCATAGCATATAAGTCATATTCGTAACATGTTCATACAATCCTATTGATGTACTTGGAAGACCAATCTATGAACTACACTATCAAGGCACACATGTGTAATGCATAGAGAAGGTTCCATACTCTTGGCCATACTAGTACACCTTTCAAGTCATCCTAGTTAATGATACATCACCCAACATCATAGAATAGATAGCATAGCACAAGAATCATTTATTGAAGACTTACAACATCTTACAGTAAGGTCTAGTCTTTATGCACCTATCTTAGATTTACATAACATATCACATTATAGTACCTCATCATAGGCAGAAAGTACACCTAAACTTAACATAACCTTTTACATTCTCATGACATTAGCAAAACAACCTAGAGCATAGGTAGATTCGGAAACTACACATATGCTTCACATAGGGTGACCATCACCAACACACATTCATAGTATAATTGTCTTCAAGGCCATGTTCACATCGCATATATATTTACAATAAAGTAAATACCACCACCATAAGTGGATCATACCACACAATGCCAAACAAGACTTCATCAACTATCCATACTATAAGAACGTAGAAGAGATAAGCATTCTTACCAATTCCTCACCCTTTGATCATCCTTGATAACTAATCCTTTTTAATCAAAACTTAATATAAAAATGCAGTAGCTAATTGTGTTTTAATTATAATAGAATCCATGCCTAAGACACTACAAGACCACGTTACGAACTAGTACAATACGTCACCAATATACTAGAAAGTAGAAGGACATAGACCTTTAACCAAATTCACTTGCATTGATTATCAATCATATTTTATCAATAGTATCAATCTATCTCAGCAGTTAAATACATAGTAATCAAGGATAAATCATGCTTCATCTACCTAGATTTGAGTATCACATCATGTACGTTACAACATCCCATCTATAGGCTAGAAGAACCTAGATCAATTTTTACCAAGACTCCTTTACTTAGATCATGAGCGATTCGTACCCAAAATTCATTAAAAATATTAATATAAGGCAGCATTTAAAGAAATCATAACCTAAATGAAATCCTACTACAATTGCCATAAACTCGATACTACAGTGAACATGCTACATTAGGAATCCATGGAAAATAGAAAAACATAGGCTAATCAAAACTTGATCCGCATAGATCACTCATAAAAAACTCATCATTAATATTTATATAACGCAGTAACTATGATAATACTTACACAAACGAGTCCCACAATTATGCATTATAGAGTCAATGTTAAAGTGAATGTCATACTTAACAATCAATAAGAAGTAGAGATGAAGTTCTTTAAGCATCAATACTCATTGATTTGATATCAAATAATTCATCATAAATACAGGTACTAGGCAGTATATATAAGCAATTCAACGTAATAGAATCAAAAATCCACCAATAACAAGCCACAATCTCAATTCCCATGCATAGGCTAAATCGATATTGGGAAGGAACATGGGTTCACAATACTATTGGATTGATATTCAAGTTAAAACGAATACATTATAATCAATTCATCATGGTTAAGCCTTTTAAAACATTTTTAGAATGAACCCATCGCTAGATTGAAGAAGGAGAAGTTTGATAATAAATATCTTTTGAAAACTTTGGGATTAACACTCTAGATTGAAGGATATATAGAGATGAAGGATCACCATATCTTTATTTACAATAAAACCTCTAAAATATCATGAATAATCCATGGGAATCAAAGCTCAAAGATATTCTTGAGCTTCACCAAATGGACGTTTCTAGGGAGAATATTTTGGGAGGGAAAGTCGAATTTGTCTTAATTTGATTGGCAATGGGCTGATCACGTTTTTGTTCATTAAATACACACAAATAATAACCAAATAAATCATGTATGGTCAGGTTAAGATGTGGGGTGAATTTCTGATTCACCCCTTAAGTGAAGCAGTGGCTAGGAAGCCTATTACAGCCTGCACCAACGACCACCATTGACGCCCAGTAGGTCCATCGACGGACCGTGTGTGGCTTCCGTCGATTGGATCTTGGTCTGTTCTTCGGATGAGCCTTCCCCAGGCTATATGTTGATTGGATCCTCCCGTTAGTCCACCAACGGGGCGTCATTTGGTTCAGTCGATTGACATTGCCAAGGTTGTGTCTCGACCGCCTTTGGGTCCTTCTTGTGGGCCCTTTTAGCGAGGCCCTTCGGAAGTCATACCCGGAGACCTTCCATTCATGTTTCACTTAAAGTGAACATGAGAAACATATACATACATGAAAGACACACTCAATACACACATGAACGTCTCAAGGACTAACTTTCGAATGTCTTAGACATTCTTGGACGTTTGACCTCCAAACTTCATGAAACTCCATATACTGACTATAAACATAATTTTACTCATTTTAAGACATCATAAGTCCATGACACATACATAAGATCATAAAAGCATATAAGGCCCCTATGCTCTCTCGTCGTCGAACGTCTCGACCGTCCCTTGATGTTTGACTTCCAATTCACATCAAACTTTACACACTCCCTCAATACTATATTATAAACCATTTTAGGAGATTAGAACCTTATGAAAAAATTGTTAGGCACTAGACACCCTAACTCATTTTGGGGGTCTTACAATATCCCCACCTGGGAACATTCATCCTCAAATGAAACTTAGAACACCTTAGTCATAACAAGGACTTCAATGAATCATAGACCAGCACAAAATATTCATAATGTAACATTTTGTAAATCCAAGATGTTTTGTAAATCTTATCATAGGTTTCATGAGGCTTAGACAGTGTTTTATGTCCATTTTAATGAATATAGGTCATTTACGATGTTTAGAAACCAAAAAGTCCAAGAACGTCTATGACGTCCAGAAGTTGGTTAAAAGAGGTAATAGTGTGCCTTAGCCTATTTTTCTAATTTTTAGGGGTTGAAAATGTATAAAATATTGTAGAAGGGGGTATAACATATGTTAAAGTTGATTCATGGTCAAAACGTCCGGGTACGACTCCCCAAGGACCAACCAATGGCCCTTGAGGACGACGCTAGCACGTGGAGGCAACACTGCCTGGGTAGTTGCAACCACGGAAGGCAAATAACGTCTCGTGTCTCGATCGACAGGGATTCCATGCAAACCTTCGTCTGACACTTATACAAAATAGGGAATCCCTCTCTTGTACAACTCTGTGACCAAAACTAAGGTTGTGCAGGACGGAGTGAGGGGTGTTTCGTCGACTGACCAACGATCTGTCGATCGTGGTGTCGTTGTTTGGGCTGTGATTTTCCTGCACGTTTTAAGTTATTTAATTTAATTACATAAGGGGTTAGGGGGTTAGTTATGGGATTATGGGAGCCTTATTAAGTTAATTAACCCTCAATATAAAGACCCAACCTAATAAGTTTAAGGAGAACTCTCAAAACTTATTCTCTTCATGTTGTCTTGTTTCTCTCTCTATTAGGAGACACCATTGAAGACAAGCTAGGGGGAGGTTTTTGGGGCTTGAAAGGGACGATTTCATCTCCAAATCTTCGTCGAAATGTTATGGTATGGGACCTATTCACCTTTCAGACCTCTTTCCTCGAAGGGTTTATTCATAATATTTCAAAAACTTGAGTTTTCAAGTGGGTTTCATCTAATCTCGAAAATGAAGTTATGAATGGTGTTTTTGATGATTTCTTTAAGTTATATTCAATATTTTAACATGTATTTTAACTTGATTATGATAATTGTTGATGGTTTCGTCTAAATTGAAGAACATGATTCTCAACCCCTGGCCCTAGGTTGTGATCTTGACCTATATTATATTATGTTCATTCAATTGATTTTTTTATTGATTAAATTAATATCCTATGGTGTTATTATTGATATAATAACATGTGTTATAGGTATATCAAGCTAGTTCTTGAGATGTGATTTACGTTATGGAGTATATTGTGAAATTGACCTAAGTATATTGTCTTAACCTACGATCTAGTGTTTAATTGTCTTATAGAGATGCAGGTTTCCTTATCTCTCCATTCTTTGTTGCTATTGCTTGATTGTGTATAGTAACTATGTTATGATCTAACTGGCATTACGCCAAGTAGTTAGTAATGTCATTCAAAGACGAATGTTCCTAATGGGTGGGATAATGTAACAACCTCAAACATGGCTATGCTAAGTAATTCTTAATGTGTGTAGAATGCCTACGATTAGATCGGGTTCACACGTATTAATGCGCGTAGAACCAGACTTATGAACCCTTGTGACAGCAAAGCCAACTAACTTGGGGAGTTAGTTGATCTAGGAAAGGTTGACTCCATCCATGTAGGCCTCCCAAATATGAAGATTTACCCGAATGATTCTTTACTTGATTTTAAAAGGGGAAATCATAAGTTTGGAAGGTTTAGTGGTAAAATGGTCTTTTTTCAGGATAAGGGTAGTACCGAAATTACCGTAAATATGTAATTAATTATTTAATTAATAAGGTGTAGGGGTATTTTTGAGAGAGAGGTCCAAAAATATTCCCTTGAAGTGAAGTCTTGCTCCACCCGGGTTCGAACCTAGGTGGAAGCAATAATTTAAATTATTTTTATTTAAATTGGTAATTTTAATTAATTAATATTTATTGTTTGATTTAAAATAAAAGTGAAATCATATTTTTTTAATATTATTTGAAAAAGTCCTAGTTTACTAAGTCTAAACTACTTCACCTCTTTTAACTCTCTTTCACGTTTAACTCTATCTCTCTCTCTCACGTCAATTTTTCTCCTCTTTCACGTTCTCTCTGTCAGAAACACAAGGGATGATCCACAACTAAAAATTCATCACACTTGAAGAACTTTCAGTTTAAAAACATATTCAAAATATAACAAAAAACATTAGGCAAAGAAAGGAGTTTTTCCGTCGAGTTAGTGTAGAAGCTTTTGGACTTAGACAAAATTTTGGAGAAGGTTTGGGCAGCAAATTCAAGGTTTGAACATCAAAATAAGGTATGGGTTCTCTTATCTCTTCGTCCTTTTCCAAGAGACCCATTAAGGTTCAGTACATTCCGTCCGAAAACTAGGGTTGTTTTCTCGTTGAATGTCCCTGTCACTAGATCCCAATGATTTCGTAGGTTGGGTATGTTTGCTGGTCGATATTAGGCGTGTGTTGCGTTTTCGTGATGAGTATGTTCATGTATGTGTGTTTTAAATAACATGAATCACAACCTATGAGTTCCAAAATTATGTGCATGTGTGTGCAAAAATGTGACCGTCACTAGGTTTTCTCGGGTTAAGGCTCAAAAATTGTAATATTATGGTTCAGATCTTACATGCACAAACTTATGTAAATTGTGATGTTCATATGAAGTGTAATGTGTCTGAATTTAATGAGAAACTCTTGGCTAATCGAATCCATGAAAATGCACCTAAAACGTTCTAAATGAACTTTGAAATTCCCGAAGAACTAATGTGTAGCTTGACGAAAAGATTCTGAAGAAAAACTATAAAATTTCCAGTTTCAAATGATGAGTTTCGTTCAAGTTAAGAGGGTTCAAGATGTTGTGAAAAAATGAATTAAAACAAATGAGGTCATGGAAGATTGAACCTGTGACCTCACCATGTTAAAAACCATGAAAATAAAGAAGTAAAATTGAATGTGGGGAAGGGGATTCGGACAATGGTCTTGGCTGGAAAATAATGTATGAAAATAAGAAATGAGAGGAGTGGGATTCGAACCCATAACCTCCAGTCAAGCTTAAGGAAAAATAAAAAGAAAATAAATGTGAGGCATGGGAATCTAACCCACGACCTCTAGGCGGAAAAGGAGAGTTTAATGAAAAATAATGTGAGGCTGTGGGGGTTCGATCCCACAACCTCATGGTCAACTCGAAGAAGCCATGGAAAAACAAATTAAAATAAAAAGGGGTTGTGGGGGTTCTATCCCCCTACCCCTCGGCCAAGAAAGAGAAAATGTAAAGAAACTACACTAAAAGAAAATGAAGGAGTTAGGGCTTGATCTTGGGTCCCCAAGCCGTGTGGACCAAAATAAAATAAATGAAAAATGTAAGTGTTGTCCAAGGGATTCGAAGCTGGGTTCCCTTGCCCAAATTCCGTTTTGATACATAAGTCACACGTGAATTAAATATTCTAGAATAATGATGCCTATTTAGATCGAAATCGAGATCTTGGCATACATACAAGATGCATAAGTGTTGTACCACATAATCTTAGGAAGATATGAATCACTTAAATGAACTATGATCGAAGCATCGTGGCCTTTAGGTATAGACCTATAAGTCTAGCATACGTGTAAAATAAGTGAATCTAAGATTTATGAACAATGAAATGATGAAATGAACAATTAAATAATGAAATGGACAATTAAATGATGAAATGACGAAACTCTAGAAGGTTTAAGTAAGAGTGTGAAACAAATTAAATGGCCAAGTGCATTGGCATATGATGAAATGAACATTCACGTGAAAAGGGGTGAGTAATTATGAAGAGCAAATGTTCTAATGTTAATGAATGTGGTGAAAACATGATATGAGGCTAATTGAAAAGATGAGAGCAATCTCCAATGATCCTAAGTAAATGTTACAAAAACTTACTCACCTATGAGAGTGTAAAGTTAATAAAGAGGCCAGTCTCTATGAACAATCTAATGAAAGTATTGAGATTAACACACTCAATACTAATGATGAGATGAGAAATTATCTATTGAGATATGATGTCCTCATATTAGAAGTCAGCTTCCATGATGTATGAATTCAATATAATGGAAGTTTATACTGAGCACTGATAGACTAGCTATGAGCGCTGATGCCTTCTTTGGGGAAGGGCGGAGGTTCACATTACTCTCATTAGATGAGACTGTCTGGCATGCCGGGTATGGGTCTCCTTATATCTCCTAGTCTTCAATCCTATACTGCCTATATAGGGACCTAGCGGGGTTCAATTCCCATGTACGGTAGCATGTTTTGTGTTACTTTGGTCGGCGACTCCACCTCTTTTTGGTGTGGGGGAGACACTGGATTTCATGATGCTCACATGATCTATGTCGGTTAAAGTTAAAGTTCCCAATGAATGAATGAGGCCAGCCTCAAATGATGCACATAATGAAATGAATGATACCAAAGGTGTTAGGATAGTATAATCAAGAACTGAGCCAGACTCAAGTAATGACACTGTCATTCTTGATCATTGCACAACGAACCCGATTAAAGTCTTAAACTACATCCTAGGTATAGCTGGTGTTCACACTAGCCGATGAATGAAATAAAATGAAGTACGTATGAATGAATGCAGCAGACTCTGTGTTTGCTAAAGAAGGCTCCCTAGTTGAGGTCCCATATGTTGAGCCTTCATTTTTAGGAAGTCTTGATGTCAAGTCCATGATCCCAAAGTCTCATGGCGTATGAATGAATGATATGAAAGATGTTATGTGCTATATGAAATATGTTATGTGTTGTGTGTAATATGATAAGTATGATGATGCATGTTACTCTCATGGCATGACTTTCCTAATCAAAATTTGGCAAGTCCACTGTCTTTCCTAATCCAAATCTGGCAATTCCACTAACTTGACTTTCCATAATTATGTTTTTAGGGAAGAGTTGTTCTTACTCATGCATGTCCTTGGTGTGTGCTAGCATATACCCATACTTAGTACAAGTGTGTACTAATCCTATGCAACTCTATATTCTTAGGTGCAGGCACAGGTGGACGCTAAAGCTTACAAGTTGACGTTCCAGCTACGCTAATGTGGAGCTTTCATCCGGACTTTGTAGTCCCTCAAGCTTTCGAGGATGTCTACCGTTATTATCTAGCTTAGATGTAGGCTTTAGCTAGTGGAGAATGTTCCACTAGTGTTTCTTTCCACTTTCACTTCAGACTTTGTATTGGTGTAGTTTAGGCAAGAATACCTTAATGCAACTATGAACTATTTATTTTATTTTATTATCTCTATATTAGATGGTTTATTTGTGAAAGCCTATGATGTTATGTTTAAAATGTTCACCATGAAACAAGAAAAAAAAAGTTAAAATTTTCCGCTAAAATTAACCTAGATGAAGCAAGAAGGACGTATGTAGGCTTGTATGAGACCTTTAAGAGGTCAACGATTCGGTCTCGTCTGGGGTCGAAATTCCAATTGTGACACTTGGTAGCTAAGTACCCCATCCTTTCCTTTAGAGAAAGATTCATTATTCTTCTAAAGGATCGATTCTTTAAACTCCATTAATAGATGATCAAGATGTTCCTTGTACTTCACATAAACCACTAAAGATGACTCGGAATTATGACGGACCATGAAACCTTCCTTTGAAGATTCTTCCAGTCGGACACCTAAAGGGGCCAACTTATGAACCTTCTTCAACAATTCTTTCTTATAATTAACCACATGAGCCACACTATCCATGGACACTCGGCTTAGTGCATCCGCAACGACATTGAATTTCCTGGGATGATAGACGACACTCATGTCATAATCCTTTAAACATTCTAACCATCTACTTGGTCGTAGATTCAAGTCCTTTTGAGTGAATACATATGGTAGACTCTTGTGATCGGTTAACACATCAACAAGTACCCCATAGAGATAATGCCTCTAAATTTTCAAGGCAAACACCACGGCCGCAAATTCAAGGTCATGAGTTGGATAATTCCTCTCATGTGCTTTAGTTGTCTAGAGACATAAGCTATGACTATATTATGTTGCATGAGCACACATAGTAGACCCACTCGGCAGGAATCACGATAAATAATGAAGCCTTCGGTACCCTCAAGTAAGGTCAATACCAGAGCGGAGGCGAGTCTATCTTTAAATAATTGGAAGATATTTTCATATGATATTGAATTTTAAAATTGGGAATTCATTTGAAATAATTCCATTAATGGATATGCAATAAACGATAATCCTTCAACAAACCTCCTATAGTAACCTACCAACACTAGAAAACGTCGGATGTAGGTAGACTTAAAGGTCTAGTATAAATTTTTACCCATTTCGTCTTTCTCGTATCAACCTCTAACCATTCGCTACAGAAAATGTACCAAAGAAATGCCACCGACCTCAACCAAAATGTCATATGATCGTTCTCACTCCTAGAGTATATCAAAATGTCATCAATAAAGGCAATCACAAACAAATCAAGATACTTTCTAAAAACTCGATTAATGAGGTTCATAAATGTAGCCGGGGAATTTGTTAGTTAAAATGACATCACTAGGAATTAAATGTGGCTATATCTTTTTCTGAATGCCATTTTTGGAATATTAACCTCCCTCACTCAAAGTTGATGATAACCCGACCACAAGTCAATCGTTGAAAGTAGCTCGCTCCATAGAGTAGATCAAACAAGTCATCAATTCTAGGGAGAAGGTACTTATTCTTTATATTGACTTTGTTCAATTGATGATAGTCGATACACATTCTCAAAGACCCATCCTTTTTGTTCACAAACAATATTGGGGCACCCCATGGAGATATGCTTGGTTGTATAAAAACCTTATCTTATGAATCATTGAGTTTAACCTTTATATCTTTCAACTCGTTCGAGCCCATCCGATAAGGTGAGATTGGAATTTGTTATGTATCCGACAATAAATCTATCCCTATGTCAATTCTCTTGTTCGGGAGGAATTCCGAGAAGGTCATCGTGAAAAACCTATGGAAATTCCCTCACAAGGGGTACAAACTCTATGGGAGGGACCTCAGATTCAAGATTCCTAACTCTTACTTTATGGTAGAGACGGCCCTTTGCTATCTATTTGCAATCTTCTAAGCATTAATTGATCTTACCCCTAGTATTTGAATTTCCTCCGTTCCACTCAACAATGGGTTCATTTGGAAAATGATATTTGAATACCCTTATCCTACAATTAATATAGGCAAAGAAAGCATGCAACCAATCCATTCCCAATATGAAATCAAAATTTAACATATCAAGTTCTGTCAAGTCATGTAACTCTATTGGGCAAGGAAATAGGACAACCCTTATAGACTCTTTTTTCCACCATGGAATCACCCACAGGGGTAGAAACCGAGAAAGGCTCATCTAATATGTCGTGTAGTATATCAAACATCATGTCTACAAGAGGAGTTACAAATAACAATGTATCTCCCGTAACCAACAAAGCATATACATCAAAGGAAAATAATTGTAACATACTGGTAACCACATATGGTGAGTTCTCTTGATCACCTAGGGATTGGAAATTATAAAAGCAATTCTTATTAGGAGCATCCAAATTTGGTGCACTTGCTTGAACTTGAGCATTTTCCCTTCCTTGAGTCTTCATTATAGGGCAATATCTCTACATGTTACCACTCTTGCCACAACCATGTCAAATACCCATTCTGAATAGGCACTTACACTCATGTTTTCTACAACATTTTGAACAACGAGGCTTCTCAACATAAGAACCACCACCTTTCCCCTCTTGAGTCTTCTGAGTAGACACCTAACTCTTATTGTGAGGGCCTTGGTTGTAAAACCTCCTTGTGAAATTTGATCTTTCTTGTATTTAAAATTTAGGATTGGAAGAATTCTTATCTTTGGTTCTTACATTCTTCAACTTCCTACCAACTTGCTTAAGCTTTTGCTCTTCAATTTGTTCGTCATGAACCATAAGACGAGAAATGTCCATGCTAGGAATAAACATAGTCTACCTACATTCATTAACCACAAGGTTGTATATCCCCATAACAAATTTGTTCATCTTAGCTCTAGGATCCGCAACAATGGAGGCTATACTCCTTAACATTCATACCCCCTTGACGAAGGTTGACGAATTCTTGCATTTTCCTCTCTGTTAGATCCAAGGGAAAGAACCTATCAAGGAAAGTCATTTTGAAAGCTCCCCAAGTAATTTGGCCTTCTATAACAGACCTCTCATCCTTCCATTGCTCATACAAGATTTGAGCCACGTCTTTGAGTTGGTAGGCAGCTAGTTCTGCCTTTTCTTTAGAATACACACCCATAGCATCAAGAACTTTGAAAAGTTCAACAATGAACCCTTGTGGGTCCTCCTAAACCTTTGAACCATAGAAAGTGTGGGATTCATCCTTGTGAAATTCCTAATCTTTTAAGGGATAGTATTAGCATTAGGGTTTACTTTCACCCTTGCATCTCTAGCAACTTGGGTCGCCAACACTTGAGTCAAGCTATGAATAGCTGACCTTATCTCAAAATTAAACACAGACCATTCTTCAATAGGAACTTCATGGTTTTAAGAGGGAACTGCCTCATTTAAATTCTCCTCTCCGGCCTTTCGAGAATTTTTACTCCTTGTTGTCACATCTGAGGAGCACACCCTAGATGTAACCAGCGTCATCGTCCTCGGAGAGGCTAAGACTATCCTCTTATCGTATATCATTACATTAATAGGTTAAAATGCAGAAAATTAAAACTTTTCTATATCTATCTTATCGTTTACATAGACCTCTTGCACATACATGATATATTCATATCGAGTATACATAGTCCCTTCATATAAGAAGATTACATAGTATTCTACTTTTATTGCACATAGAATAAGATAGTTAACATAGTCTTAAAAGAGTGTCTCATCTCATAACCATCTAAACAAGAGTATATCAATTGGTAATATCTCGTACATCAATGTAATAAATCTACATATAGGATATAGAATCTTTAGTACTCAAATGAAAAGAAAGAACTAGAAGTCTGATAACTAGAAATAACATCAATAGCTTGATAGTGGCATTGTCCTCGGAAAGTGAGGGCCTACCCAACTTGGATGAGTGAGAATTCCAAGTCTTCCATCAAAGTCCTCTCAAAAATCCTTCAACGACCGCATCCTAAAATGTTTGGAAAAAGGGAGAAAATAGGGTTAGTACACCACTTGTACTATGAGACCATATGCACACACATCAGAAAATCATGCTAAAAAGGGATTAGTACACAACCTGTACACCACTTGTACTATGTTTGGAAAGCCTTATGCACATTCAAGAACCAATACAAGTCATTAATGCATATTCATCAAGTCAAGACCAACCATACTAGTCTAGCCAAGTAAATCATACATACCAAAATACTTGAACATATAATCCAAACCACTCTCTCATAAAATATAACCTCAAAAAGCTTGAATAAGAGTTCATTAAAACATAACCAATGAATGGCAATTACTCATGAACCCTCATTAAGTCCACTAGTGCAATGACTTAGCAAAGCCACATAACCTTACTCAATCAACTAAAACCAACAAGAACCATAACAGATGTCCAACTTCACATATCATTTCATTAAGAGTACATAACATCATATTTCAGCAATACAGACCAAATGTATATTCATAAGTGAATTCAACATCATACGGTACTATCAACATGTAAGATCATCACATACATATCATTTACACTTATAAGCATATACATACCTAAGAACATCATCCTAAGAGTCCCTTCATGGCTAACTAGTGCAATACTTAGGTAGAGTCCCAAACCCTTACCTAGACTAAGCTAAACCCCTTAGGTCATCCATGTTAGAGTTCATTAATTACTTGATTTTACCATTAGGAAACATCTTGCCTTACCGACAGAGACCACATGAGCTAAATGTGGAATCTGGTGTCATGGAACCTACACCAAGATAAGGTAGAATACTTTCAAAGATAGTACCAAAACATGAACATAGAAACTACATGGATCCACTATCTAGAATTCCTCTTTGGGCAACGTAGTACAAGAACTAGGAGATACCGTTGGGACCCTCTTTATTCTACCTGTATTACAGTCTGCAATCTCATGAGTACGTTAGTGATCCTACCATCCCTTTGTGAGAATGTACACTCCTCACTCTAGTTCACTCGGTGCTAATATAGAGTCCCTTTTGAAATGTATTTATTACCTTTATTAATCATCATTGCTAATATATGTCATAGGGTTTATCCCTTATATGATTATCATCAGCATAGCTCAATAATATTTGAATGAGTATTTTTCTTTCATTAAAATTCATACATGTGAGATTTAGCATATTTACATAATCATTAATAATAAGGAACATTGGTAAGTTATCACCATCCTTATGACATTTACATCTTAGCAAACACCTCATAAGACATAGTTAAGAAATTTAAATTCAACATCAATACCAACTCTGTAAATCTTCATATAAGGCATACATCAATGCAACATCATCACTTAATAACAGGTAACAATAATTGAAGTAAAGAGTTGAGATCATAACACTTACTCCAATCTTCTTCAAAAACCTATCATCAAGTTCTTATAATTAACAATCCTCAATTCAAAACAACAATGGTTATAATACCATCACAAAATAGTAACAAACATAATAATTAGGACAATTGAATCACTATATCACAATCCATCACTAGTTCATAGCTTAAAAAAGGAGACTTAGATCAAGTTCATGATCTACTTCACAACCTAGATCAATTACTTAGGAACTAGCATAATACGGTTACAATACATATAAATCTATTCATAAATTGACATAATAACAACATAAGATAGTAAATAAAAATTTAACAAAGTTAACTATACCAATTCTACTCAATTCCATTCAAGATCATAACCTAGGGTTAAGGGGAAAAAGGTCATCTTCTAAAAACTAGACAAGTTAATCAAGAAGTAACATAATTGATTTTTAATACATCTTAATCTACTAATAATAACAAAAAGGAATCATAAACAAAGAAATTTACAAGATCAATTTCGTATTGGAAGAAAACCCACTTGAATTTCATCTTTTTGAAATCAATTTGAAGGAACATTTTTTGGAAATGGATCCCAAAGGTGAAATGAATCTCATACCTTGTTGATTGATGAATTTTGGTGGAGAAAATTGAAATTTAGCATCCTTAGAACCCTTGACCTCGGTCTTCTATGGTGATCTTCTTTGGGAGAGAGAAACAAGAGAGAAGAAGGATCAATTTGGGTTTGGGAAATTACGAGGGTTAGGATAGTCTAATTAGATTATGGTCATTATATAAGTCATTAACTAACTTAATAAAACCAACCTTAACCCATAACTAATTAACTAACCACCTAATTAATTAACTTGACTAATTTAAAAACGTTAAGCAAAATAGTGCCTTGACAAACGAAACCCAAACCAACGGGCCGTTTGTCAATCGATGGGAACTGTTCATGGTCGTCCTTTGCAGTCATCGTTTTGGAAAGAGATTCGCCAATATGACTGCCCACAAAATTTTGTAAGTGTCCATTGATAGTGGCAACCAATGCTCCGTCGATTAGCTCACGTCTAGTCAATGGCCTTCGTGGGTGACAATATCTCTTGACAGTTACACAACCATTAGACACTCATGTTAGTCTCTATAACACGTCTTAGACTTTCGGAGTGTTACATTATCCCCCCCTTAGGAACATTTGTCCTCGAATGACACTAAAATCCTTTGGAAGGAATCGACTTAAGACTAGAAGACCAACGAACAACAATACATTATACCATGAGTTACAACATCAATAATGAAATCCCAAATATAGCAATTCAAAACTTCAATTACTATACATAAAGCTCAATATCACAATATGAGGAATTTCCTTCTCACAACAACATGAGCTCAACATACCATTAAGGAGTCAATTTGCCAATTCTCAGACTGTCAGCATGCTCAATATAATTTCATAATTACTCATCATATCAACATGCATAATATTACTCAAAAAAAGAAGAATTGCAAATTTTCAAGTCTATAGGCATAACTTCACTGTAATCACTGTTACAAGAACATTTTTGTATAACTTCACCAAAAATCAAAACAACTTCAAATTTCGTCATTATTTTTTTATTAGTAAGCACAACTAACCTTCATTAGGAAATAGATGAGGATAATGGATCTTCATGTCGATCTTGGCCTCCCCTGTTGCTCCCGCAACTAGGTGGTTACTCCATAACACTTTTACGGAGGCCACCTCTTTGTTCCTCAACCTCTTCGTTTAAAAATCAAGGATTTCAACCGAAACCTCCACATAAGAGAGGTTATCCTTCACACCAAGACCCACAATTGGAAGAATAGACTCGGGATCCCCAATACACTTCCTAAGAATAGAAAAATGGAAAACCAAATGAACCAAAGATAGTTCACTAGGGAGTTTAAATTCATATGCAACCTGACTTAACATTTGCAATACTTTATAGAGACCCACATAAGGAGACTCAACTTCCCTTTCTTTCCAAATCTAACCACCCCTTTCATAGACAAAAATTTTAGGTACACTTTATCACGTTGTCCGATGATCGGCATAATACATCTGCCGACTATTGTCTGTTTGAAACCGGTTCCTTATGATATGAACTTTCTCTAAAGTCTTATAAATCAAATAAGGACCAAGAATTGAAGAATCGCCAACTTCAAACCACCCAATAGGAGATCTACAGCTCCTACCATACAAAGCTTTATAAGGAGCCATAGATATGGATGAACGAAAACTATGGTTATATGAGAACTCCACCAATGAAAAATGCTCATCCCAATTTCCATTAAAGTCAATGATACAAGATCTAAGCATATCTTCAAGAGTTTGAATAGTCCGCTCTTCTTGACCATCCGTTTGGGGATGAAAATCGGTGCTTAACTTCGACCTAGTACCCAAACCTCTTTGAAATGATCTCCGAAATCTAGATGTAAATTGAGAACCTCTATCTGATATGATGGACAAAGGAACCCCATGCAGACTCACTATCTTTTCAATATAGATCCTTGCATAATCTTACGCTGAATAAGTAGACTTGATGAGAATAAAGTGAGCGGATTTAGTCAGTCTATGCAGTACCACCCATATAGAGTCATATTGCTTTGTAGCCCGAAGAAACCCCAGTACGAAATCAATGTTAAAATCTTTACACTTACAAGTAGAAATTTGGATTTCTTGTAGTAGGCCACTCGACTTTTGGTGCTCGGCTTTAAGTTGTGTGCAATTGGGACACTTTGTAATAAACTCCGAAATGTACCTTTGTTGTCCATACCACCAAAACACCTCTCTAAGATCATGGTACATCTTAATCTACACCTTCACTAGAGATAATATAAAAAAGAAACGGTACCGACCTCAACAAAAACTCACATTTTCTATAATTGGCAAACAATTGTTGTTCCTTAAGAACCTACAAAACTACCCTCAAATGATCCATATGTTCACCCTCATTCTTCAAATATACCAAGATGTCGTCAATGAAGACAATGACAAATGAGTCTACGTAACTTCGAAACACCCTATTCATTCGGTCCATATGTAACACATCGAAAGTTCAAGACCTTAGGTAGATCCTCACATGTTGATATAAGGTTAGTAACACATTCATAAGGACTAAAATAATGTTAGAAAACATTTTATGGAGTTTTGGATTCAAGAAATCATGAAACGTCCATGACGTCCGCAAGCAAGTCAAATTTAACTAGTGAAAACGTCCTTAGATTTCGGGAATGTTTAGAGGTTTAGTATGAGGTCTAAAACTTTTAAAATTACTTTAAATAGGTAAAACTATATATATAGAGTAAAAATGTATAGGTCAGACCCCTCAAAGGTCGCCTTAGGGGTCCATGAAAGGACCACAAACTTGGCGTGGCAAGCTCCCAAAACAACAGTGGAGTTGTGCATGGCAGAAACAAGTCCGCGTCGCAGACTTGGGTGTATTTTCGTCAAAACACAAGTGTACGTCATTGGCATGTCCCAGATTCAACTATCTCAAAAATTAATTAAGAAAATCATGCAGGAGCAGCTCCGCGTCGCGGACTTGTTCCTTCAAAAAAAATATGAAAATTGGAATTCACGTTTGACTTCATTTAAGGGTCAAATTTAGTGAAGGGTCTTTTGGGTATTTCATGGGAGGTATATATGTTGATTTTAGATCAGTTTCCCACACATTTTACTCACTCAAATAAAATTCCCAAATAAAAACCCAAAAGCTCTGACCTCTCTCTAGTTTCTCTCTCTACTCAACCTCCATTGAAGGAAGAATAAAACTTGAAGAAGAAGACCAATTTCTCTAGGATTTCACTAGAATTTCGTGGATTAATATTCATCAAGTATTCAATGTTGGGATTCGATTCCCGAAGATTTCCTCTCAAAGTTTATTTGTAAATCACCCAATTCAAAGGGTTTTTCTATTTCTAATGGATTTTTTTCTAAGCTCCAAATTGATGATAAATTCCTATTGCCTATGACTAATTAAGTGTAGATTGTTGGTTAATTGATGTTAAGTGATGCAATTTCATGTAGATCTTTTCCGTTTTCCCAATTACCCTAATATTTGATCTTTCTTATGAATTGATGGGAATTGAAGAATGTATTAATCGTTTGACTTGTTTATCTCTTTTAGTTCATTCATGGAATGCCTAGGCTAATATATTGTTGGGATTCGGTCTATTTCTTCAAGAATTCATGGTGAACCCTATTCCCCTAACATTAGGTTATGAATTGAAGTTAATTTGGATAGTGATGATGCAATTGACAAACCTATTGTGTTAATTACTGTTCTGTGATGATATTTAACCATTGTTGGGTTTAATTGGATGGTAGATGGCAAAACAATGAATGATGTCTTGTGAAGGAGATTGGGTATGTCGTTATGATCCTAACCTTTAATTTGATTAGTGATAAAGTTATATTGAAGTATACCGTATGATGAGATTGATAAGGTTGGTATAATGTTGAATTGAAATGTGTTGACTATGGTTTGTGAGTTGTTGGCTTTGATGTAAATGTTATAAGGATGGTGAAAATTACAAATGTGTCTTATTGTTATGTGACTATGTAAAAGTGCTAACCTCACATGTATGAATTGTAATGAAAGTAAAATACTCATACAATTCCAATTGAACTATGATTATAATGATTATATAATTTATAAGACCCTATGACATAACTAAGATATGATCATTAATAAATGCATTAAATACAATTTAAAAAGGGACTCCAACTTAGCACCGAGTGAACTTGTAGATGAGGGGTGGAGCCTTCCTAAGGAGGGAAGATAGGGTTTACTATAGTCCTCATGGGGTAGATAGCCTCATTGTCCAAAAAAAGGGCATAGAGTGATGTTTCCATGACAGCCGACAAGATCCATAAACTATGTTGCTACCATAGGAATACTAGCTAGTGGATCCACCTAGACGCTATGCTCATGTATGGTCCTACCTTGGCCGGTAGACCATTTTCCATCAGTATAAGGTTTGAAAACACCGAATTCCACACATAGCCCTTGTGGTCTATGTCGATTAAGGCAAATGTTACGGAATGTAAAATCAAGTAATGGAGTAAGCACTAACTAGGGTGATCTAAGAGGCTTGACTTAGCCTAGGTAGGGGTATGGAACTCTATATATGTCTTGCAGTAGTTTGCCTTGAGGAAATCCTTAGGAGGTTCTTATTTTGTTCTATAATGTATATGTCATGTATATATTGATTCTTTTATGTTAATGACACAACGTGATATGGATTCCATTTATGAACATGTGGTTGACCTTTATTGATAAAGTATGATGATGTTATCTATTAATGATATCGTATGTGAAGTTGGGCATTGCTTATAGTTCTTGTTGAGTTTACTTATTTGAATAAGGTTGTGGGGATTTACTTAGACAATTCCACTAGTGGAATTAATTAGGGTTCATGAGCAATATTCTTGCTTATATTATAACGTTATCTATTGCATGTTTGTTGATGTTATGACTTGATGACAGAGTTTTCCTGATTACGTACTCTGTAAAGTTTATATGCATGTTGACATCACTAGACTTGATATTGTTTGTCTTGTGTTGTATATAGTATTCACTTAAGGGTTTTGTGTTTATTGGCTTATATGAGTTCTTTGATATGCATATTGCTTTTCAAAATAATTTAGCATGTTTTGAACAAATGTCATTTTTAGCATGATGTCACTTGTTTTATGTGCATGTATTCATACTTAATAGAAGTGTGTACTAAAACAGCTTTTATGTTTACTACAAATGTAGGATCCGGCTGTTGAGCTTATAAAAGGACTTTGAAGGCTACTTGGATAATTCACAAGAGTTCGGTAGGTCCTCACTTTCCAAGTACAATGCCATTATCAAGCTATTGATGTTGTTCTCGTTATAAGACTTCTAGTTCTTTCCTTTACATTTCAAGATGATTGTTTTATAGCCTATATGAGGCTCTCTTTTGTATTGAAGTATGGGTTAAGCCCAATTGTTGAATTCGTTATAGATGGTTTAATATGAGACATATTATAAACATTCTTATGAGATTATGCTCCTATACTATGGATGTGAAATAAAGTAGAAGACTATGTAATCTTCTTATACGAAGGGTCTATGTATATTCAATAAATATATATTGTGTATAGACAAGAGGTTTAAGTAAACCTCAATGTAGAAATTAACCAAGAGTTTTAAGTTTTTGCATTTTTAACCTATTAACATAATGATGAATGCTAAGAGGTTAGCCTTAGTCCTATTCGAGGACAACGACATCGGTTACATCTAAGGGGTGCTACCCGTATGTGGCAAACTTTGTATAAGATCATGAGGTAGAATATCTTTAGGATTGATGTCCCATTAAACCACATCTATGTAGATTCTTTTTCATAAATGTGAAGCTTGCCAGACTTATGAATGAGAAACTATGTGATGATTAGGAAACTCTAATCTTCTTTTAATCCTATGTCGTGGCATCTAGAGTCTACTATATGTGTGCTTTCACCTAAACCTTGTATGGGGGTTATAGGTATGAATACTCAAAGAGAATGCACAAGAATGGTTGAAGAAGGAATTGCAATGTGGGGGTACATGACAACCAAGTGCCTCCACTAAAAGAAGTTGCTATGGATGATAATGTTCGGGTTGCTCGTCCTCCTATGACAGATGGGGATATAAGGGAAACTTTTCTCATAATAGCCCAGGCCATTACGACCCAATCACAAACCGTCAATACTCGATGACAAAATATGATGGCCCAAGATAATCGGGAGGTGGTACCCCAAGGAAACCATCAACTTCGCACCATGGTCTCCCATTGGAGGGATTTCACTAGGATGAACCCCCTTACTTTCTATGGGTCCAATGTTGAGGAATACGCCCAAGAGTTCATTGATGAAACCTAGAAAATTCTCCTTGCTATGGGGTCGACTACTACAGAGAAGGCCCAGTTAGCCACTTATTGATTCAAAGATGTGGCCTAAACATGGTATGTCCAATGGAGACACAGTAGGCCATTAAGGGGTGGAACGGTGATATCGGAAATTTTCAATAAGGCTTTTCTTGATAGATTTTTTCCCATGGAAAATAGGGAAGACAAAGTGGAAGAAATTTATTAATTGTCAAAGTATTATCCTTCTTTGTTTTCCGACCCTATAGATGAAATGAGCCGCTTTGGGCCAAGAGTGTCGGATGACTTGAAAGAAGAATATTGTTCATCTTCGGAAGACTTGAAAGAAGAATGATGTTCGGCTATGATACATGATAATATGAAGATTTCTCGTCTCATGGTTCATGATCAACAAGTGGAAGAGACTAGGGTAAAGATAAATACTAGGGTTGAATCTGCTTACTTTCTAAGGTCAAAGGTTAAAGAAGACCCCCAAGAGTTCATTGATGAAGTTTACAAGATCATTTATGATATGGGGTTGACTACTAGCGAGAAGGCCGAGTTAGCCACTTACCAACTCAAAGATGTGGCTCAAACTTGGTACGTCCAATGCAGGGCCAATAGGCCTCTACGGGGTGGACTGGTGACTTGGGAGATCTTCAATAAGCCTTTTCTTGATTGGTTCATTTCTATGGAGATGAGGGAAGCCAAAGTGGTAAATTTCATCAACCTTCTTCAAGGAGGTATGAGTGTGCTTGAATACTCTTTGAAATTAACTAATGTCACGACCCTCAAGTACCCCGTAAAAGTTAGGGAGAGTGTCATATCCGTGGAGAACCCCCTAGAAGTAACATGGCGTATTTGACCTCTCGGAGGTCTTATACAAGACCATAGTTATTATTCATTGCATTAACATAGTAAATTTAGTGGAAAATTTAAAACATTTTATAGCAAATCATATGCTAGAAACTCTACTTAATATATATAAATAATAATTCATATACATACTTACACCTTAAGTCTCTTAGCCATCTTATACTCAACAACATTAGAGTACATTAGGGACACTTCCCTTAATACATAAATAGAAGTAGAATATTTAAGACTTTAGAGTTAATCATAACATAGGAAATCCTTGACTTACGGATTACTTTCCTTGAGCTTGGGAATCACATATCAAGCTCCTCAATCACATAGACATCCTTTATGCATCCATAACATATACTTTGTGTAAAAAGTAGAGAAAAATGAAGTCAGTACAAGAATGCTCTAAGTATGGCAACCATGCAACAACATGCATTTAAAAGGGATATTTTCTTGAAATCATACTTCATGCCTTTTTGAGTAAATCTTTATAAAACCTTTATACAATAGCATTTATATCATTCAAATACTTCATAGAGACATAATAAAAGTCTAAACGTTATGTAAAATCACATATACAATTTAAGCCATATTTGTAGTCACTTTACAATAAACTCCTTTACCTTAATTAACAGTGAACATTCCTTTCTTTTATTCATTAACCTCCCATGTAACCCTCTAGCGATACTTGGTCCAATGCATCACCTTAATGCCAAAAGAAACAATACCTACAATCTACACATGGAAACACATACCATCATAGAAGTATAGTACAACATAGACATATTTAAGACAACACCATAGGACCATTACAGTAAGCTACATTCAACTTGCACGTATACCAATTTCACATTACATTCATGCATTATAAGAGCTTACTCATAATACTACTGTAAGCCTACTAGTGCAATGTATATGTGAAGCCCCATAACCACACACATACTTAGTAAACCTATCATAAGACCACAAGCCTTACCATCAAATTCATACATAAACAAGTAAGGGAAGACAACTTCATTCATGTCAATACAAGACCTTCATCATATAATAATTTAGACCAAAATAGTGCATATAAGGACAAGATCACATCATATAGACTCATACCATACTCATCTTCATAACAAGTAGGCAAATACTACCATGCCATGCATAAAGACATATGCATCGACACATGCATTAGAACACGTTCCTAGGACATCCCTCAAGATCCACTTGTGCAATGCATAGGTGAATTCCGATACCCTCACCTACACTAAGAATTACCCTTAGGTTATCCTACTTAGGGTCCTTACTTTACTTCCATTGTCAATTTTACTTTAGGGAAACTACAGCCTTAACCGACACTAAGACCATGGGTGCTAAGCATGGAATTTGGTGTCATCCACTCACACCAAAAAGAGGGCATCTTACTTGCCAAGGTAAGACATTAGTAACATGCTAGCATATTAGGTAATATCAATTGCTAGATCCTATGTGGCAACATAGTTATGGAACTTGGAGGTTATCATGGAAATATCCCTCTATTCCCTTGGGATATGAGGCTTTCCACCTAATGATATTTAAGGTAGACCTACCTTTCCACATTAGAAAGGGACACACACTCATATACAAGTTCACTCGTTGCTAAAGTAAGTTCTCTTTATTAAAAACCTGTATTAACTTTACTTTCTGAAACATAGTCTTACGAAAGTCATCCCCTCGTATGCTTAGCCCATAGGGCATAGATGAAAGCTCATCAACCTAGATCATGTGACGAAGTCCTTTCACATGGACATAGCATTTATTATAAGCACTATCTAGTTTAGGATACCCTTGAGCACATCTTCAAGTCTCATCTATTGAGTAGATAATCATTCATATGTGTGTGTGAATACATATATGTGAGCAAACCTTTCACATAACACATTAAGGTAACACATGTTCATATATCAATGCATAAGTCTATTGGTATAACTATATGAGCAATCCTTTCATATAAACTACTAAGAATCCGTTCCCATTCAAATTTCATCATACCATATAAGTCATATTCATAACATGTACATACATTCATTTTCATATACATAGACACCAAACCTAGGAACTATTCTATCATGGTACACATGTGCAAATGCACAGACAAGGTCCCATACCCTTTCCCATACTAGTACACCTATCAAGTCATCCTAGTTAAGGAAACATATCATTATCTCATATGCATAGCTTAACATGCAAAGTTGTAGACACGAGTGAATATGAGAACTAACTTTCATTTAGACACCTTGAACCTTTACTATTTTTAAGCATGCATAAAGTGTGAGTGTGTGTAAAATTGGTCCACATGATAACATAATGTCTATCAACAACACCTTGAGGCAGCCACCCTCTTAAGACCATATTTACACTTTCAAGTATAGACCACTTAACACTCAATAGCATAGGACACAAGTCATCTTCACATTACAGTTAAGACTCCTAACATTTGCTATCCATGCATTCACATAGGGGTACATACGTAAGGGATTATTAACAATTTTTATTCATCAATGACAGAACCTACACTTTCCCCTAACATGGATATACACATGCTTATACAATAGCCATACAACCTAAATCATAACTAGAATAGAAAAGTAGGCATAAGTTTCACATAGTGTGATCATTATCACCACATATTCATATATTCATCAATATGCCTTAAAGGTCGTGGTCAACACATATATAATGACAATAACTTAAACACCGCCACCATAAGTGGGCCATACCACACAATGTCATACAAGGCTTCATCAACATTACTATAGAGAAGTAGAGAAGTAGAAGAGTAGAGCAATTCTTACCAATCCTTTAAACTTTGGTCGTCATTGATCATTACTACTCTTTAATAAAAAAAAATAAAGTATAGGTCAGTAGATAGGGTACTATAATCATAAAAGAAACCATGTACAATTTGCTACAAGATCATATTACAATCTAATACAATAAATGACATATATACTAGAAAGAAGATAATATAGATCTTTAACCCAATTCTTTTTCATTGATCATCAATAGCAATTATCATCAATACACATGTAGGGAAGTATCTAAAGAGATCATTACTCAAACAAAATTATTCTTTATCTACCCTAACATTTAGATCATGTCACATACATTACAATAGTAACTTTATAGGCTAAAATTATATAAATCAATCTTTTCCAATTCCATGGTTATCTTTTCATGATAGATCAATTATACCTAATTATAATCACATAACACATATAGGTAGTAGTCAAGGAGAATTAACAATCATCGAGTCACAAGACAACCAACCTAACGTTAAAATTACAAGTTACCACTTGATTGACTAGAAGAAACTAGATCAACTCAAGAAAATTCTTTTTTACTTTGATCATATGAGATTACTATCCATAATTAAATCATTATATTAACCTAAAACACAAGCTGTAATCATCATCACTTATTCGAATTCAACATTAAATCATAAAAAGAGCCATGTTACAGTGAATAATTGAAATCTAAGCATGTTCAAATATTCATACATTGATCCACATGGATCCTTCATCATCAATTCTTAATTAATTCATGTAAATAGCTATATACATAACCAATTCAACGTAAGAGAATCACAATTTAACCATTAACAAGCCATGATCATACAGCCCATGCAAGGACTAAATTGATTTAGGGAAGGAACATGGGTTCATCATGCAATTGGATTAAAATCACGTTCAAACCAATATGGATAATTGTTAGTTCATTTGGTGATGTATAACCATATCGACTTATATGTTAAAGTATGTGTTAGACTATTGATACTATTTAGATAATCATGTTATGCTTTGACTATGTGTTATGGGTGTAGTCTTAGAGTTGATACATGGTCGTTTTTAAATTTGTTATATGAATCCAAAATGGATATATTGATAATGTTAAGATAATGAATAGATTAACTAAATAAGGTTAAGGGTAATTCCTAAGAGTCTAAAGGAAGATAGGCTATATGTGTTAAATGAAAGTATGTTGTATCTTGTTTAGGTAGACTTGTGTCGCTTACTTGATGTTTATGTGAACATGTGATGTCTTGAATAGGAACCTAAAGGTTCTTAGTCTTGAATAAATGAATATAGGTGAGACCTTTAATGATAAGATGGTCATTTATATGGAACCTTGTACTAAGTGGTAAGGTTATGAATTGTGAAGTAGTTAGCCTTAATGGTATCCTTCATGTAATGAGTGATGGACTTAAGGTTGACTGGCTAGAACAACAACATATGATATTTTAGGAATGTATCGATGAGCTTCTTGTCGCCATAGTGAGATATTCCCTAGTTGACCTTTCTTTGGTACGTTGAAAGTGATTGGGTCATGAACTAGATATGGGACCCATTTATATAAAACCTAATGTAAATTGATCTATGAGAACTAAGGCTTGCACCGAGTGAGTATGGTAAAGGGAAGTAGTTCTAGTTAAGTATGAGACTAGAATACAAAGAATCCCTTCATATTCCTTAAACATTTGCCTACATGGGATCTCTATGTTCTACCATTGGCAAGTAGAACACCTCATTGAAGTAGGATAGAACTTGGGATTCCATGCTTTGATACCATGGTCTATGTCGGTTATTGCCTATTCTCATCATATGGAATGCCAATTAGAATTAGAGAATTTTATGAGGTTAAGGTTGTTGTATAGGACGCTACTTAGACATTGACAAATAGACTTTGATGCTGTTATTTGGAGTTCCTAGGTCTTGTCTAAGACAATTACTTAAATGTCCTTTATGTGAAGTATGTCTTCTAAATGAACTAATGAATCAATGACTCATGTTAAAAAGCATGTAAATGAATAAGTACCTAATTTAATGTAAGTTAAGGATTCCTTAGTTAAAGTGTGAAGAGGGCATAAGGGATGATCTCTTCATGTCATGTCTTTGGAAGTCTTGAGGATAACACTAGTTAGAAAATATGTTTGTTGGTATTGACATGATCTGAGCCTTATGTAATCTCAAGGATGATTTAGGTAATCTTGAAGTGGTCAATCATGGACGTTACCTTGTTGATTTACTTAAGTAGGTCTTTTGATAGCCTTTGGAAGGAGAGTGTCCTATCATCTATGTGTTTGTCTGTTTAGTGAGAATGATTCTATCATTAGGAATCTATAGGATCTCTTGAGTGTGCCTGCAAGGGGTTGTATGGGCGGTTGCTTCACAACTCACTCAAGTGATACTTAGAGTCACCTTTGGTAGAAGAATCTTACCTTGATGATTATGATACGTTGTAAGTGTGTATGTGACTCATTATAAGTAATCTTAAGGGTCGTTTAGGCACATCTAGAGAGGGTGTATGGGCAGTATCTCTTTGTGTTACTTAAGTGAATCTTAGGATGACTTTAAGTGAGGAAATTACATGCTAGAATTCGTTAAAAAGTGGAGTGAAAGTAGTTCACTGTAACAGTGAATTATTCACTGTAAAGTGAATATAGTTTACTGTAAGGTGTGCTTAATAATTGAAATTTTTGGTTAAATGTTTCCTTATGTGTTTCTATGTTGCTAAATGTTGTTATTACGATTCAAATATTCTTTATAAAATGAAAAGATGCATATTTCCAATGAAGTCCATTGTCATGATTTTTATGCATAATGTCATAGTTAGTACTTGTGGTTGTACTAATTCCATGCTTCTTTTTCTATCTATAGTTTTTAATAGGTGAAGAGCTTTTGAAGGGGAAGACTTGGAGAAGGAGATCGTTCAAGAAGAGTTGAAGTATATCCTCATTTTACACGAGGGCATATATCTCATTGTATGTTTCTTTAATGAAATTTTGTAACAGACTTTATAGTAGTATGTTTTTAAATTCGTATGGGTCGTGTCCCAGGTATTATCGTGTCTAAAGATGATGATCGAGACTTAGTGTTTTCCTATTTCTACATATATAAAATAGTTTAAAGACTTCTATTTAGTTTTTATGAAAAGTTTTAATTCCGCACTACTTTTCATTATGTATATGCGATAAATGATACGAAAGGCTTGTGTGACACCTCCAGAGGTCGAATATGTCGGTCGCAATCCAATATTGCACCCTAACTTCTAGGGTGTGGGTTCGGGATGTGACATGTATGTTAATCATGTTAGTGTGCAAAAAATGTTGAATAAAGGTGTAAACATGTATAGAATTGATTATTATAAATATAATGATTTATGTGAAAGGTGTGTTCACATGTATACACACACTTTGTGTGAATGAATTAATGAAGTTAAAGAATGTGAATGAGAAGGAGATTTTTGGGGTAAGCAACCTCACTATCTCCCAAGAGCTTTATAATGTAGGTTGGAGGATGGATACACATTGAGAGAAGAGATGGTGTGTTCAAAAGGTTATCCTTGACCTTTAGTAATGAATGTTTAAGATTCCCTGGGGAGTAATGCGTAGCACCATGAGTATTTGATGAAGGGGGAGGGTGCACATTGTGAATAGAGATGTCTTACCCAATGTACCCCTTGAAATGAGTAGTCCTTGTTAGTATAGAGCAAGTTACTTAGTAGAAATCTCCTTATACCTTAACAATGCGCCCACAGAGGTGTAGCTATTGGACAAAGCAATGTAAAATATAAGAGAAAGACCCCACCCTAGGAAAGTGGGGAACCTTCATCCTATAAGGGTAGTGTCGGGATTCCATGTCTAGCTCTCATGGTATATGTCGATTAAAGCTATTCACCTACAAATGAATGAAAGAACCAAGTATCCTTAAAGAACGAACTACTTAAGGTAGGTGGTATGGGATGCTATCTATCCATTGCGCTAAGTAGACCTTCTGAAAGGGGAGTATTGGTGTGTTTTGTATCAAGTGTATGAACTAAGTCAACTAAAAGAACGAACTTCTTAGGGTAGGTGGTGGTATGGGACTATCTATCCATTGCACTAAGTAGACCTTCCAAAAGGGGAGTCTTGGTGTGTTCTATTTGAAGTAAATGAATGAGTTATCTTCTATTTTAATAAAGTCATGAATGAGTATTGTAAAGTTCTTAATCCTAGGGAATCAATTTGGAGCACAAAGTGGGAGAAGTAGTATGTGATGCTACACTCACATTGCACTTAGTTTGACCTATTAGTCCAATTGTAGAAGGGTACTTACATAAAGTCCGTCGTAATGAATGTTTTGCACATGTTTAGAAAAGAGTGTGGACTTGATTTACATATGAGGTAATCCTATGATTGGTGGTCTTAGGGATCGCTTTGGTGTTCTTTGAAGGGGGTCTATGGGCGGTCCATTCTTGTCTTACCTTAGTGAGTCTTAGGATAACTTGGTTAGGTAACCTAAAAAAAAAGGGTTCACATGACTCTCATTGTGCATTTAACTGTAATGTGTTCTTTGATACTAAAATTGTGAGATTCTTTTATTATGTGTTAAATGATGATACTTGTGCTATAAAAACTTTTAAATCACCAATGTTTTATCAATTTCACATGATAGTTTATTTTACTAAAATGTCCCTTTTTGCATGTTTTTGCATAAGTCACACTTAGTACGTTGTTTTGCACTAACCCCATACATTCTATACTCTATAAGTATAGTTTTTTGGAAGCAAGGTTGAAGGCTAGAAGGAAAAGTTTGGGAATGTTTCTCTCAAGACAAAGTATGTCCTCATATATTCGAGGGCATAGTCCTTTTCTTAGTCTCTTTACTTAAGGACTTATTATGTATTTCTTTTAAAATAAAGGGTCGTGTCCTTAAGATTTATGTCGTGTATTTGAGTTTTCTTGTGACAATGAGATTCTTATGTATTTATAAAAGATTCCCTTCTATTTATTTATTCGTGAAAAGTGTTTAATTCCGCACTACTTTTCATGTCTTATGTAATGAACTATAGTTAAAGGGCTTGTACAAGACCCCAAAGGGTCAACTATGGCTTACCACGACTCAAGGGTTCTCGCTATATTCTAGGTCATGCTTTCGGATCGTGACAGACATGGTATCAGAGCATAAGTTATGGGAAATAGTTTAGGGTCTAAAAGTCTCACAAGCCATATCTAGTAGAGTCTTGGTCATTGGTGTGAGTCGCGACACATCCATGGACAAGAGGCTATTAGATGATAGAAGTTTCACTTCATTATTCTAATGTTGTGCATAGACTTGAGTTCTATAAGATATCTCTCTCAACCTTTTATCTTTGTGTTTACAGGACATGAATACGAGAAGAGCAACCGCTAGGAGGGAGGAGGAAGGCGTAGCTAATGAGAGGATCCCTCTATGTGTCAACCAAGTCCCTATAGGAGGCCAAGAGAATGTGAATGAGGTGGTTCCCCCTCCAGAACGTCAAGGTCCCCAAGGACCTCAAATGCCTCCTATGCCATAAGCTCACTTTGTTGAACGGAATATGAGTAATGCGGAGTTGAGGACTGCCCTAATAAATTTGACCCGACTCATGGAGGCTCATGTTCAAGTTGTCACTAATCATTTGGTTTCCCAATCTAACCAACGAGATAGACCTCAACTAAATGTGAGCACTCCCGCCTCTATAATTCGGGATTTCATGAGGATGAACCCCCCTAAATTCCATGGCACTAAAGTTGATGTAGATCCACAAAACTTCATAGATGAGATTTTCAAAGTGGTAGATGCTATGGGTGTGACCCCTAGGGAGAGAGAGGAGCTAGCCGCTTACGAACTTAAGGATGTGTCTCAAGTGTGGTTTGAGCAGTGGAGGGATGAGAGACCTTTGAGGGATGGTCCGGTAGATTGGTAAGATTTCAGAAGGCTTTTCTAGATAGGTTGTTTTCTTTAAAGTGGAGGGATAAAAAGATGGTTGAATTCATGAATCTTCATCAAGGGGGAATGAGTTTGAAAGAGTACTATCTAAAATTCACCCAACTCTCTAAGTGTGCCCCGACCAAGGTACCAAACCCTATAGCTAGGATGAATAAATATGTGATGGGAGTGTCTAGCTTGGTGGAAAAGGAGTGTCGTACGGCAATGCTCCTTAATGACATGGATATCTCTAGACTCATGTTATATGCATAAAAAACATGAGGATCCAAAATTAGGGAGATAAGGCAAGAGGGTAAAAGTCCTAGGTCAGATGATTCTAGTCACCAAAAACCTAGGAGAAAGTTCTATCATGAAGATTTTTTTCATGGGAAACAAGGATAGGGCTCAAAACAAGAAATTTATAAGGTGGTGGCCATACCTTTTAGAGACCTAAGTGTACTACTTGTAGGAAGCAACACTTAGGTAAGTGTCTTGCTGGAACCGATGTTTGCTTTGCATGTGGTAGTAAGACTCATAAGATGAAGTACTGAACCAACATCAATGCAAAATGGAAAGGAGCCAATCAAGCTCCCTAGATCCTAATGCTCTAAAAATAACCCTCCCTATGGGATGGGGGCTAAGAAGGAGAACTAATCTGGAGTTTATAGTCCTAGTAAGTCTTAACTCTTCATGATTGTTGTTTTTACGTTTTGAGATGACTTTGTATGGTTTTACATTCATATTATCATGCCATTATGACAAATTTCTCAAACAATGAAATATTGAAAAATTGCATGTTTAACAGTGTTATGGTGAGAAGATCACTATAAAATCTTTAAATTTTGAAAAAAAAATTGCCTTGCCTTGTTTGAAGTTTCAATGTGTTCAAAATTGTAGTATATTAGCATGATTAATTTTGGAGAATGTAGTTCCTCCATAAAAGAAGGTTAAGGTTGAATTTTGAAATTTGTGATATTTGGCAAAAGTTTCCTGTGTTGCTAGGGTTTGAAAATATTAAATGATGCTCCTTGCTATTTGATGCATTGATTTTGAGTTCTTTTAATCATGATTGAAATGTTTTATGTGTTTCTAATGAAGTCCTTGATGGTCTTCGAGTTTAATGTCATTCGAGGACGAATGCTATAATGCCCTAAAACGAACTAAGATGAACTAGATCTTCTTTGTTGTTTCTCGAGTTAATTTTAAGTTAAAAGGAGTTACATTAGTGTCCTTAGGCAGTGTGTGAAGTTTGGAGGTCAAACGTCCAAGAACGTCTATGACGTTCGGAATGTGAGTCTTAGAAAGTGATCATGTGTATTGATGTGTTTGAATGAGTTTTACGTGTTTTTTTCATTTGAAATTTCTGTAATATGTTAGTTGTTGACCCAAACCACGAGCCCTGATCAACGTCCTTTGTTGAGAGGCGTCGATGGAGGCCTGCAAAAGGTGCTCTTCTGCTGCCAACTTGGAGTGTTTTGTGTAAATTCACCCCAAGTCTTTTGGGAACCTAGGTCAATATTTTTAGTGTTATTATGTTAAATTTGATTAGTTTTAAGTACTCAACCTAGAAAAGACCCTCACTTCAATATTCAGACTCTCTCTCTAAAGACAAACTCTCCCAAAGTCACCATTGGAGCTAAAACTCAAGGAGAACTAGGAGGGCTGGTTCGTACATGCATATTCACAAAAATTAGTGGGTTTTCTCTTATTTGAGGTATAGCATCCATCCTTTACCCCTGTTCCATTCAAGTAGCCATTTCTAAATGATTTCGAAAAGGGTTTCCAAACTCTACTTTCTTCTATCTTTGATTTTTCAGCATGTGTCTTCTTGTAAAAGTGTTATGATTATTCAAATTTATTTTTTGTAGTATTAATCGATGATTTTACATCAAAACCCTAATGAACTTTTATATATGCATATTTCCACCTTTTAGCTAAAGATTAAGTTAAATGAACATGTTTGTGTAAGGTGTGTGTTTTCGTTTCCCTATGCTATTATTATGATTTAGCTACTGCCCTAAGGGCCTTATTATTATTAATTATTGATAAATTGGTTATATGTGGTGATTTCTTGGTTAAATGGTAAGTTCGTTTTATTGAATGATTCTTATTATTAATTGCTCTTGAGTGGTATGGTCTACTTTCTTGGTGGTGGTGTTTACTTGACGTATTTGTGTATATTTGATATGTATTGTGAGTATGAGTTTGAAGGACTAATGTGTGAAGTGAAGTTATAATGTAGTTGTTTCTTGTTGATTTGTATTATGGAACTTGAATTGAATGTCTTGCTTAGATTATGCCTAAAGAAGTAAGTGTGCATGTTGAGCATGTTAGTGTGCACGAAATTATGAATGAACGTGTAAGCATGTATAGAATTCAATGATATGAATGCAATGATTTATGTTAAAGGTGTATTCACATGTACAAACAAACACACTTTGAGTGAATGAAATGAATGAAGTTAAAATATGTCAATGAAGAGGGGAATTTTTGGGTGAGCACTCTTTATGAGTTGAGATGAAGTGTTTAGTAGAAACCTCACTACCTCCCAAGAGATTTCTAATGTAAGTTGGAGAATGGATACCCATTGTGAGTAGAGATTTTGTGTTCAAAGATTATCCTTGACCTTTAGTAATGAATGTTTAAGAATACGTGGGGGAGTTATGCTTAGTTCCGAGAGGATTTGATGAAGGGCAGGGTTCACATTGTGAGTAGAGATGTCGTACCAAATGTACCTGTTGTATGAGTTTTCTTTCTTAGAAGAGAGCGAGTTACTTAGTAGTAATATCCTTATTACTTAAATATGCGCTCGCATAGGTGTAGCTATTGAACAAAGCCATATAAAAGCTAAGAGAAAGACCCCACCCTAAGCAAGTGGGGAACACTCATCCGATAAGGGTAGTGTCGGGATTCCATGTCTAGCTCTCATGGTATATGTCGGCTAAAGCTATTCCCCCATAAACCTTTTCCCCCACAAAATAATGAATGAACCAAGTCTCCTAATATAACGTACTACTTAGGGTAGGTGCTGGTATGAGACACTATCTATCCATTGCACTAAGTAGAGATTCCGAAAGAGGAGTCTTGGTGAGTTTTGTATGAAGTATATGAACTAAGTATACTAAAATAAAGTACTACTTAGGGTACGTGGTGGTATGGGATGCTATCTATCCATTGCACGAAGTAGACCTTACGAAAGATGAGTCTTGGTGTTTTCTATATGAAGTAAGTGAATAAATTATCTTGTGTCTTAATGAAGTTATGGATGACTATTGTAAATTCTTAATCCAAGGGAATCCATTAGGATCACTAAGTGGGAGTAGTAGTATGGGATGCTACTCTCACGTTGCACTTAGTGTGACCTATAAGTCTTATTGGAGAAGGGTACTTACATGATGTCTGTATGAATGAATGTTTTGCACATGTTTAGCCAAGAGTGTGGACTTGATTTCCATACGAGGTAAGCCTATGGTTGGTGGTCTTAAGGATCGTTTTGGTATGCTTTGAAGGGGGGTGTATGGGCGGTTCGTTCTTGTCTTACCTTAGAGAGTCTTAAGATAACATGGTTAGGGTTACCTCAAAGGAAAAGGGTTCACATAAGTTGGACTGTGCATTTCACTTTAATGTGTTCACTATGTTCATTCTAATAGTTCTTGATGTTACTGTAATGTGTTCTTTGATTCTTAAATTGTTAGATTCTTTTATTATATGTTAAATGATAATACTTATACTATTTGAACCCTTGAATCATGGAAGTTTTATCAATTTTGCATGAATGCTTATTTTACAAAAATGTCCCTTTTTGCCTGTTTTTGCATATGCCATACTTAGCACATTGTTTTGTCCTAACCCCATATTTTCTATACTCTATAAGTATTGGTTTTTCGAAGAAAGGTTGAAGTCTAAAAGGAAAAGCTTGGGAAAGTTTCTCTCAAGACAAAGTATGTCCTCGTATATTCGAGGGCATAGTCCTTTTCTTAGTTTCTTTATTTAAAGACTTATTATATATTTCTTTTAATGTAAAGGGCCATGTCACTAAGATTTATGTCATGTCTTTAAATTGTCTTGTGACGATGAGATTCTTAAATATTTATGAAAGATTCCCTATTATTACTTTATTCGTGAAAAGTTTTAAAATTCGTACTACTTTTCATGTCTTATGTAATGAACGATAGTTAAAGGGCTTGTACAAGACCCCAAAGGGTGAAGTACGCCTTTCCACAACTCAAGGGTTGTCCCTATTTTCTAGGGGGTGCTTTCAGGTCGTGACATCGTCGATGGACCAACAATTTTGCAGGTTCTCTATTAAGTTGAAGGGTGAATTGGTAAATTCACCTGACGTCCAAATAAGAGTTTGGGAGGTTACTTAGGGGTATTATAGGTATTTTATGTGGGTTTATAAGTCCTGTATATCTATCTGAATTCAGTCTCTAGAACTCCAGAATCCAAAACTCAATGAAGTGATTCGATTGGAGATTTGAGAGGTGATTCTTCATAAATTTCATGAATTAACATCATTTGAGGTTTTGTTTTTGATCCTTGAAACTCTATTTTTCAAGGAACCCAAAATTCCAAGAGATCTCTAAAGTTTTCTAAAGATGAACTCGTACAATTTTATGATCTATCCATGGGTTCTTGCATTAAAGGTTTTGAATCATTATATATTGATTATATTGATGTTAATTAGTTTATTTTAACATAATCAACCAATGAACCCATGTAATTCATGAACCATAGATTATGACTACTTTGTGGATGATTTGATATTGTCTTAATGCATATGAATTCTAGTGTCGTTTTCTATGCGCTATTGAATGATGTAGTAGTTGTATTAAATTGATGTATAGGCAGTCTTAGGTTGATAAATCTATATTGAATTGACCTAGATTCATTGAGTTTTAAGATTTTTGTATTGAATTGATGAACATGGACATTGGTATGGTGTAACACCCCGTAAATTCCATGACCTATACTAGATCCTTATATTTTTAAACATGATGACATTAGACATAGATAAGTGTAAATTACTTGTTTGGGAAGAATTGGATCCATAGCGTTAAAGAAAGACCTTAACGTCCGAAAACTAGTAAAATTGAACTAGTTGACGTCCCTATGGTTGGTGAAGGTTTTGAAATGTCATATGAATTCCAAAACTAGAAAAAAGACTTAAAATAGGTACAATGTAGTATATAGGGTAAAAAATTCCAGTTACGAAACCCCAAGGATCACCCGAAGGTTCCTTGGGGAGGACACAAACATGGGCGAGCAAGCTGCCAAGGTAGCTGCGTGCAGTCTTGTTTCTGGTGGCTGCTGCGCGACGCGCAGCTGTCACTAGGATATCTGAAATTTGCCTCGCGACGTGGGATGACACGGATCCTACTGCCTTAACGACAAATCGGAACATAAAACAGGGAAATAGACTTGCGACGCTAACCTATTTTCCGAATTGGTAAAAAGTTGTATTTTGGGTGTTTTGACTTAACAAATATACCCATTTTAGTGAGTGGTCTTTTGGGTAAGTTAAAGGGTGACTATATAATATTTAGGGCCAGTTTTAGGTGAATTTTATCACTCAAATCTAGTTCCAAAAGATGAACTAAAAAATCTCTCTCTCTCTATCCCAAGATCTCTCTTCCTCCAAAACTCCATTAAAGACCCATAGAGCTCCAAGAAGAAAATCATACCTTAAAGTTTTTCAACCAAATTTCGTGGCTCTCTCATCTATAAGGCATTGTTTCTTTCACTCTTGGAATTCCTTTTCCCAAGAGGACCTTCAAAAGATGATTTCATAATCCCCCAAAACAAGGGTTTTTCTCCTCACATTGGTGTTCTTTCTAAAATTTCTCCTCACATTGGTGTTCCTTCTAAAAAAAAATTGTGAATCAATTTGGAAGAATTATGATGAATTGATGTTGGTTAAGTGTGAAGTACTGGTTAATTGATGAATTCCTATGAGCTTTGACTTGAACCATTTCTTTCCCCCAAATACCAATTTTCTTGGATTGATTAAGGTGAATTGATGAGGCTGATGAACATGTCACATTTTTACTTTGATTTTAGTTATTTTAATACTTCATGAATTTCCCTATTTCATATGTTTGTTGTGAGTTCTTGGGTATTGATGTATGAAGTCCCAAGAAGGGAAATGAGGTATGATCTTTATTCTCCTTTGATCTTAATTGTGCAACGTGAAATGTACTTATGTGATAGTGGTTGTATAGCTAATTGTTTTGTTGTGATGTTGGTGATAAGAAATCCCTCATCCCTAACCTAGATTCATAAATTGGCTATGAACTATTTAATTATGTTATTATGCAATTATTATATGATTGAATGTAGTCTCTCATGAGTATGATAATGTATCTAAAGTGAAAGGATAGTTTGTACCACAAGGATTCTGGAATACGAATGCAACCGGCGTCGTTAACCTCTCAGAGATTGCAGACAAGCCTCTTCTTAGCTGTAATAACTTTGATATAGTTAAATTTGCGGAAAATTTAAAACTTATAAAATAGAATGAAGTGTACATAGACTTCATAAAAAATTTACATGGATTCATATACTATAAGCTCAAACTAAAAAATCATCTACATCGATTAAGAAATTCAAATGATGAAATCATTAATATATCATAACAGTTCGCCAAAATGGCCTTAGTACAAAGCTTAAAATAAAATTCTTGAAAGAAACTCTAGAGACAATATCCACTAGCTATGTCTAATGTAATAATTCTATAAAGATAAATGTAGCATCCTCGAAATCAAGAGGACCTACCATAGGTCTGGAGATCGATAAGTCCAAACCGCTGCAATGAATCTTTAATCTCCTTTCTGACCTGCTCCTATAATAATAGTAATACTATAGGGTTAGTACACACTTGTACTAAGTATTGGTGTATGCACACATACACATAAGGTTATGCATGATCAAGGAAAGATCTTCCTAAACAACATGACATTTCTGGAAAGTGAAATAACTAGACTTTCCTAATTCGTTATTTACGATTCATGGTGTGAATATGACGTATTTTAATGCATTCAAAACATACCACTAATTTTCTATATGAACACCAGACTATAGAATCATGAACATAATTTTAGAAAACTCAAAAGAAAATTTTTAAATATGATCTCCCCTAACACGAGAGCTCCCTTTTCAACACTTAGTTTATTTTTCAGTCTTTTTCTTCTTGTTGTGTAATTCAATGATATCCTTTGATCCTATGTTTTACTTACAAGTGCAATGATTAATTGTAGTCCCATACCTACAACGAATCATGTATGTAATCCAAAGGACTAAAGAAATGATTTAACTACAAATTGGCATGACATCTTATTAAGCCTATCTTTATTGGTTATGCCTATCATTTGATTCTTTGCATAATATAAAAAATCAGTATAAGCCAATCTTGTTTGGCTATGATCATTTTCATATTAAAAGAAGTCATTATAAGCCAATCTTATTTGGATTAGAAAATTTTAATAATAAAAGATGTCATTATAAGCCAATCTTATTTGGCTTGGGATCATTTTCATAATAAAAGAAGTCATTATTGTCTATGCTCATTATTTGCTGAATACTTCATTCTTATCAAGAACTGACGATTGATATAGTTAAGCTCTTATTTTCTTAGCCCACTTTAATCTTACATTTCTTCCTCTTTCTTAATTACGTTCTTAAATAAATCATTAACATTAAGATCATGTGAGCTAACATGAAATCTAGTGTCTGCCCCACACTGAAAAGAGTTGATTCAGCGATCAAATTGAATCTAGATCACGTGAGCTAACATGAAATCCAGTGTCTGTCCCACACAGAAATGGGTGGTTCACTGGCTAAAATGAAACCAAGTCCAATGTCCTCCCCACACCTAAAAGAGGTGGTTCACGGCTAAAGTAAACCAAATACTTTCTTTAAGCATTTAACCGACATAGATCTTGTGATCTAAGCATAAAATAAGTGTCTGCCCCACACCGAAAAGGGGTGGTTTCACAGGCCAAAGTGAAACCGCATCATACCTTGCTCTCTTAGGTGGAATCCACTGGCTAGTTACAATGCTGGTAACATAGTTCGAAGACATGGAGATATACGGAGACTACTTATACACCTTGGTGGTAGCCTCATCTCATGAGGCTTACATGTGCTGGCACAAGCTCAGTGCTACTATATCAATGCTTTATATCTTTTTGAGTTGACTCAAACATTGTGGAAGCTTGCTTCTAGTTATGAGGTTTACTTAACTCTTTGGACAACCGGTCATCCCTTTCTTTACTTGATGAAATGTGAGTTTAACCTAACATTATAATCTTGGTGTTAATGAGACTTGTCTCATGATTATTAACACCATCTTATGTGAGTATCTTTAACATGGTTGTCTTAGGTGTAAGTGCGACTTGTCTCACTTCCTTTAATACCCTATTCTGGTCACTTTCATAATTCGTAGACTTTTATTTTATTATTACTCAACTTAACTCGTTTCATGTCTTTTGGTAGCTTTATACCCTTCTTTATATACGTTAATAACTTTGTTCTATGTAGTTACCATGTCATAGTTCATTTGGAAAGGGTATGTTGGGACTTGTCCTAATGATTGGCATACCCTTGGTTACAAATTCAAGGTTACATTAGTCATGCTTAATTTTGTTTAAATTAGTCATTAGCCAATCTTTCTGTCATAATCTTAAAGCAATATTGTAAGCCAATTCCATTCAACTTTTTGGGCAAAACATTGTTAGCCAATTTATGGCCATGAACCAAACATTACTTTAACTATTTTCATTATGTTATAACTAACCAAAATAATTAGTTTTATGAATGTAATATAGTGATTTCTCAACAAAACAATTAGACACTTTGACATTTAATAGTAACTAAACATCATAGCGGATTCACAGTAACTTCATATTCTCGAATAGAAGAAAGCATTATATCATTCCTTAATTCGTGTAACTAACACTCAAATCATTTGAATTCGATCTATAGACCTCATTAGTCATTAACAAATCAATAAACCTACACATAAGTATAAGTTAGCACCACATACCAACAACATGTTCGAGATTTACAAATACATACTTATTATAATAAAAAATAATGATAACTAGGGGGATGGACGTTCAACAATGTCATTGGCAACAACCCTAGTTTCAATATTCATGAATTTGAAGCATTTGAAAAGCCTCTTGGAGAAAGGATTGCAGGAGATAAAACCCATACCTTTTGTATAATTTAATCTATTAAGATCCCTTGCACGAAAACTTGAAGAAAACCTTGAAATCGCCTAAGAGAATCGAGAGAAACTTTCTATTTTTTCCCTTTTTCATTTGCTCATTGTTTTGCTTCGTGAATTTTCTAGTGTTTGAACATGAGTCTAAGTCTTACAAACTATCTTGAATCATTCAACTGAGTCTAATTAATATAATTAACTAAATTAATTATTTAATTACTAAAAGTCCCCTCCTATATTGACTAAACATAGGAGAACATTTGACTTACAAAAATCTGGAAATTGGCTAGGGTCTCGGCCAAATTTTGAGTTTATCATTAATTAACTAAGTTGTGAATTTAATTAATTAAGGGACCTAGGGTAATTACTAAAGTACCCTAAGTCATTAGGACCATAACTAACCCTTTCGTCCATCCTAGGTTAGGTACTAGGTTGTCTCTTTAACTAGTTACTAGGTTAGTGTCACCCGGTCAAGTCTTAGGTTCTCGGGTGCACTAGTTGGTTTATTTTGGTTAGTCGTAGTTTAGTTGGCTAGTTAGGTCAGTTAGTTACAGTATAGAGTTATTTAGGGAGTTAGGCCCCATATGGAGGGAGCCGTTCGCATTCTGCCCGTAACCGTCCTAACGTAATTCGGTTAGGTGGTTCGCGTGGTCCCCTCCTTGGCCGGTTACACATGTGCATGCACATGTGATTGAACATGTGTTTATTGAACTTTCCTAACTAACTATTCTTGATGGCTCATTTGAAATGTTTAATTATTGTCAAAAGGATCCTCACTATGTCCTTGGGCACTGCTTAATTACATGATCATTTTAATTGATCATGTGCTATGGTATCTAGGCTTGACACTTGAATGCCTCATACCCAATGGGTTGATATGGTTGAATACAGAATTTTAGCTTAGGGTTTTTTTGCAGATACAATTCTTAAACAATACTTTTTCATACTTAGAAAAATTGGCTAACACCCTAAGCCAATATTTTCTAATATGCCCAATATTTTGCTTATTTGGGTATTATATTGAAATTGGTTAATACCCCTTAGCCAATTTTCTATACTATGCCCAATATTTCTCAATATTGGGCATTGGGATGCCTATGTACCCGCATTACACATTTTTAAAGACCTATTGGGCTATTCACTAGAAATGTAGTTTTCCAGAATGTTAAACTATCCCTCACTTAGGAACATTCGTCCCGGAATGTCACTACAAATCATCTTAAAATAAAGAGGGTGATTTTCGAAAACACTTTAGCATACTAGAAACTTTACTCTCTGTGAATATCTGATTCACACTTACTCCTGATGATGCATATTACTCAAAGCTTATCTGAAGATTCACATTTGAGATTGAGGAACTTCCTTCTCAATCACACTTAACTTAATGCACATCACAACTGATGATACACAAAAATCATGTCTACTCTATAAAAAACGGCAACATGAATGCAACATGAACTCATTTTAACTCATATTGTGCAAGTATTGAAAACATGATTATTTACTTACAATACAAAAATCGTCTAATGCACTAAAAACTTAGTGTTTCTTAGCAAAATCCTTTTTTAGGAAGAGTATATCTAACCTCGAGAACTGAACAAGTGAGGGTAACAGGATCTCATATCGGCCTCGGCCTCCTCTGTTTCTCCCTCGACAAGGTGGTTCCGACATAATATTATCACGGTCGCAACCTCCTTGTTCCTCAGTCGCTTAACTTGGCGATCTAAAATTTCAACTAGAACCTCTTCATAATAAAGGTTCTCATCAAAACCTAACCCCTCAATAGGTAGGATGGATGATGGAGCGCCTGGACACTTATTAAGCATTGAAACGTGGAACACTTGAAGTAACAGAAGCCAAGTCTTGTGGTAACCTCAGTTTGTAGGCAATATTTCCTACTCTCTACAAGAACTCATAAGGACCTATATACCTCAGACTCAACTTCCATTTGTTACCAACCCTCCTCACCCCTTTCATGGGTTATATCTTAAGGTAGACTTGATCACCCACCTCAAATTCAAGAGCTCTCTTTTTGTTATATGCATAGGATTTTGACGACTGTAAGCAGTAGACAATCTATCCATGATTATTATCACCTTTTCCACAACCTCGTGTGTGATCTCAGGGCCAAGGATGGAAGAATATCCTACCTCAAACCACCCAACTAGAGACCTACATATCCTTCCATATAGTGCTTCAAAAGGAGCAATCCCTATACTGGAATGGTAGCTATTATTATAAGAGAAATCAATCAGCACAAAGTGATCATCCTAACTCCCCTTGAAGTCAATAACACATGATATCATCATTTCATCAAGGTTCTGAATAGTATGCTATGCTTTTCCATCCATCTGGGGACAAAAGGCAGTACTGAGTTTCACCTGTGTATCAAAGCTCTTTTGGAAAGTCTCCGAAAGTGAGAAGTGAACTGGGCTCCCCTATCTGAAATGATATTTAAAGGAATCCCATGCCACCTCACTATCTCATAAATATACCGCTTGGCATAATCTTCGGCCCAGTAAGTAGACTTCACAAGAATGAAGTGAGAAGACATAGTCATGCTGTCATAAATAACCCAAAAGTAATCAGGTAGTATCCTTGTCTTTGGAATAGCAATAACAAAATACATATTGATAGGCTCCGTCTTCCAAGTTTGGATCTCCATCGACTGGGTGAGACCCCCTGGCTTATGGTGTCCGTCCTTAACCTGTTGGAAATTGGGGCACTCCTCCACAAACATCCAAATATCTCTATTCATACCTTCCCACCAATAGACCTCTTTAAGGTCATTGTACATTTTGGTGGCACCTATATAAATGGAATACCTAGATCCATGAGCTTCTGCAATAATATTAGACCTCAAATCATCAATATTGGGCAGACATAATCTGCTCTAGTATGTAGGCACACCAACCCCCTCTAGGGAGAATGATTCATTAAGCTTGCTCAACACTGAGTCTTTGAACTCCATGAGTACTGGGTCGAGATGCTTCTTAGGTTTGACATGTACAACAAATGATGATTCATAATTGGAATGAACTGAAACACCCCCACTTGGTGTATCTACCATCCGTACACCTAATCTAGCCAATTATTGTACCTTTTAACGAACTACTTGTTGTCATCATCAATATGAGACACACTGCCCATGCTCAATCGGCTCAAAACATCAGCCACTACATTGGCCTTCTCTGGGTGATAGCGAACACTCATGTCATAATCTTTGAGCAGCTCCAGCCAACTTCTCTGACAATGATTTAATTCTCTCTGTGTAAAAACATACTGATGACTTTTATGGTCAATAAATACATCAACATGTACACCATATAAGTAATGTCTACAAAGTTTTAATCCAAAGACCACAACAGCTAACTCAAGATCATTGGTAGGGTAATTGTTCTCGTGGATTTTCAACTATCTTGATGCATATGCAATAACCGTGAAATTTTTCATAAGAACACATCCCAAAACTACTCAAGAAGCATCACAGTACACCACATATCCTGCACCACTCCTCGACAATATGAGAACTGGGGCTGAAGTGAGTCGGTCTTTTAGCTCTTGGAATATCTTCTCACATTTTTAAGACCACTCAAACTTCACCTTCTTTTTTGTCAAGGCTATCAACAGAGCATCAATAGTGGAAAAACCTTCCAAAAACCTACGATAGTAATTATCAAAACCCAAGAAACTCCATATATCTGTAGGAGTGAGGGGTCTCGGTTAATTTTTCACTGCTTCAACCTTTTCCGAATCAACTTCAACACCCTAGTCTGTCACAACATGACTAAGGAAGGTTACTAATCTCAAGCAAAATTTACATTTACTAACCTTTGCATACAGCTGATGTTCTCTGAGTACTTGAAATGTCTTTGTTAAGTGTTCTTCATGCTCTTCTCTTGTCTTAGAGTATATGAGGATGTCATCTATGAATAGTATTACAAAAGAATCAATATATTCACGGAAAGCCCTATTCATAAGGTCCATAAATGCAGCTGGTGCGTTGATGAGACCAAATGACATTACAAGAAACAGATCATGGCCATATCTAGTTCAGAAAGGCGTCTTAAGAATGTGTTCTTGTCTTACACTCAATTGGTGATAACCCGACAGAAGATCTATCTTTGAATAGAAGCTTGAACTTGAAGTAGATCAAAGAGATCATTGATTCTGGGAAGATGATACTTGTTCTTTATAGTGACATTGTTGAGTTACCGATAATTGATACACATTCTAAGGGTTCCATCCTTTTTCTTAACGAACAACACTGGAGCACCCCATTGGGATATGCTCGGCTGGATGAAGCCCTTATGAAGTAAATATTTTAACTGCAACTTCAACTCTTTGAGTTCGGCTGTTGCCATCCTATATGGGGAATAGTAATTGGCTTTGTGTTGGGATATAAGTCAAAACCAAAATCAATTTTGTGTTCAGAAGGAATTCCTGGTAAATCCTTCGGAAAGACATGTTGAAACAAATTCACTATCGACGCAGAGTCTACGGAAGAAACCTCATGCTCTAAGTCATTGAGTTTGACTAAGTGGTATAAATACCCCTTATATAATATCTTATTGGCCTTAAGGTTGGAAACTATTTGGCCTGTTTGATTTGAACCACGCCCTTCCCATTTAACTCTGACTCATTTGGAAATTGAAAACTTACTACATTGTTTCGACAGTCTATGGTAGCATAACACTTATGGAGCCAATACATTCAAAAAATTATATAAAAAGCATGGTTAATTCTATTAGGTCAGCATGAGTAACTCTATCAAGGACATTAATTGATCAATCTTTATATACTCTTTCTATTCTAATACTGTCTTTTGTGTGAGTACTTACTAGAAAAGGCTCATGCAGGATCTCATGAAAGCAAGTCAAACTTACTATCTACCAAAGTAGTAATAAATGACAAAGTAGATTCTGGATCTAATAATGCATACACAGGAAAAGAAAATACATGCAACGTACCAGTGACCACATCAGCTAACTTCTCTTGCTCTTCTCTACCTTTCAGAGCATAGAATTTTTTCCTCGTAGGAGTCTCGGCTGCAATATTAGTATTAGGCCGAGGCTGAGCATCTGACCTGGCCTTATTCCTCAAATGTGGGCAGTCCTTGACCATATGCCCGCTCTTGCTGCACCCATACCAGATATTTGTACCTACCAGGCACTCACCTCCATACAAACACCCATATTTACCACACGACTTGCTATTACGCTGGGAATTTATATCATTTCCCTTTTTGGGGCAAGAATTTTACACTTTGGCATTCAAATTCCTGGAAGGAGTAGGGTTACCTGAGTGCTTCTTGATCTTAGGCCTGTTCTGGACTCCAAAATGTACCACTACAAGAGCTAGAACCAGTCTGATCCACCAGCGTAGGCTTCTTGCCTTCGTGACCTCTCCTTTTCCGGCAACTCTCCTCCACATGTAGCCCATGTACCATCAATCTGCCTAGGTCCATGTTATCATGCAACATGGATTCCCGAAAATCCACTACTAGATCCTCTTACACGCCAGTCACAAACCTGCTCATCACATCCCTACACTTGGGCACCAGAGAAGAAGCATATTTCGAGAGCTTAACAAATTTCAATGAATACTCCTTGACTTACATGCCTTCCTTTCGTAGGTTGATGAACTCTTCAACCTTTGCCTCCCTTTGTTCTCTGGGAAAGAACATCTCAACGAATGCAGACTTGAGTATGTCCCAAGTGATGGGGACTTCTACTTGTCCTCGGCCATCTGCCCATATTTTGTGCCACACACATGAGCCACATCTTTGATTTAATAAGCACCCAACTAAGCCTTCTCCTTTTCATAAACACCCATGGCACGGAGAATCTTATCACCTCATCCACAAACTCTTACGGATCTTTATTGGTTTTTGACCCAATGTAGACTGGAGGATTCATTCTAGTGAAATCCCTCAGGCTGCTAGCAATAGCTCTAGCATGTGGGTTCTCCCTGGGAGCACCATCTCTGGTGTGTTGGGGCTGTGATAACATGTGCCTAAGTAGTAATGGCTTGGGCCATTTGAAGTAGTGCTTCTCTTACATGTCCATTCGTCAACGCACCTGGTTTAACATACACTCGCACTCCAGGAGCTGGGGTTTGAGGAGGAGCTTGTTTCCCCCCAGCAGCTGCTCATTCAACTATCCTGCTTGCGTTTCTCCTCGTGTTCATTTTTCTACACGCACACACAAGAAGGATGTTAGATGATAAAATGATACATAATGTCGCAACTCTCATAGATCACATACAAGCCTCTTCTTAGATTTCATCACATTCATATAGTTAAATTTGTGGAAAATTTAAAAACTTTGTAAACATAATGAAGTGTACATTGACTTCATATAAAATTTACATGTATTCGTATACTATAAGCTCAAACTAAACAACCATCTACAATCGATTAAGCAATTCAAATGAAGGAATTATTAATATATCATAATAGTTCGCCAAAATGGCCATAGTACAAAGCTTCGAATAAAGGTCTTGAAAGAAACGCTAGGGATAAAATGCACTATCTATGATAAAGTACTAATTCTATAAAGATAGATGTAGCATCCTCGAAATCAGAGGACCTACCAAGGGTCTGGAGATCGCTATGTCCAAACCGCTGTGATGAGTCTTCAATCCCCTCTCTAACTTGCACCTATAAAAATAGTAATAGCATAGGGTTAGTACACACCTGTACTTAGTATGGGTGTGTATGCACAAATACACATAAGGCTATGCATGATCAAGGAATGCTCTTCCTAAACAACATGTGATTTCAGGAAAGTGAAATCACTAGACGTTCCTAATTCGTTATTTACGATTCATGGTGCGAATATGACATATTTTCATGAACTCAAAACACAGAACTCAATTTCTATATGAACACAAGACCTTAGAATCATGAATATAATTTTAGAACAACTAGAACGAAAAATTTGAAATTTGATCTCCCCTAACCCGAGAGCTCCCTTTTCAACGCTTACTTTATTTTTCAGTCTTTTTCTTCTTCTTTTTGTGTAATTCAATAATCTACTTTCATCCTTTGTTTTACTTACAAGTGCAATGATTCATTGTAGTCCCATGCCTACATGAATCAAGAAATTAATCTGAAGGACTAAGGAAACGATTTAACTACAAATTGGAATGAGATCTTATTAATCCAATCATTATTTGTTATGCCTATCATTTGATTCCTTGCATATTATAAGAAATCATTATAAGCCAATATTGTTTGGATATGATAATTTTCATAATAAAAGTTCTTTTTTACGTTCTTAAAGATATCTTTAGCATTAAGATCATGTTAGCTAACATGAAAGCCAGTGTCTGCCCCACACCGAAAAGGGGTGGTTCAACGGCTAAAGTGAAACCAAGTCCTGTTTCCTCCCTACACTGAAATAGGTGGTTCACGGCTAAAGTGAACCAAATACTTTCTTTGTGTATTTAACCGATATAGATCATGTGAGCTAACCATGAAATACAGTGTCTGCCCCACACCGAAAAGGGGTGATTTCACCACCCAAAGTGAAATCACATCATACCTAGCTCTCGTAGGTGGAATCCACTGGCTAGTTCCTATGCTGGAAGAATAGTTTGAAGGCTAGGAGATATATGAAGACTACTTATCCCCCTTTGTGGTATCCTCATCTCATCAGGCTTACATGTGCTGGCACAAACACATTGCTAGTCAATCGGTGCTTTGCTCAACTTCTTTTTCATTAAATCTTTCAAAGTAGACTGAAACATTATCGAAGCTTGCTTCTAGTTATAAGGTTTACTTAACTCTTGGGATAACACGTCATCCCTTGATTTACTGGATGAAATGTGAATTTAACCTTACATTATCATCTTGGTGTTAATGAGACTTGTCTCACGATTATTGATACCATCTTATGTGAGTATCTTTAACATGGTTGTCTTAGGTGTAAATGAGACTTTTCTCACTTACTTTAACATTCTATTCTGGTAACTTTCATAATTCAAAGACTTTTAATTATTTTATTACTCACCTTAACTCGTTTCATGTCTTTTGGTTGCTTTATACCCTTCTTTATAAACGTTAAGAACTTTGTTCAATGTAGTTACCATGTTTACAGTTCATTTGGAAAGGGTATGTTGGGACTTGTCCCAGTGATTGACATACCCTTGGTTATGAATTCAAGGGTACATTAGTCATGTTTAATTTTTTTTACATTAGTCATTAGCCAATCTTTCCTTCATAATTTGAAAGCAATATTCTAACCCAATTCCATTCAACTTTTTGGGCAAAACATTGTTAGCAAATTTATGTCCATGAACCAAACTTTACTTAATCTTTTTTATTATGTTATCACTAATCAAATAAATTAGTTACATGAATGTAATATAGCAATTCCTCAACATAAACAATTAGACACTTTAACATTTAACAGTAACTAAACTTCATAGCCGATTCACAGTAACTTCATATTCTCGAATACAGAAAGCATTAAACCATTCCTTAATACGTGTAACTAACACTCAAATCATTCGAATCCAATCTATTGACCCCATTAGTCATTACCAAATAAAGAAACCTACACTTAAGGATCAGTTACTACCAAATACCAACAACATTTTCGAGATTTACATCTACATAGTTATTAGAATCGAAAACAAGGATAACTAGGGAGATGGACGTTCAACAATGTCATTGGTAACAACCCTAGCTTCGTTATTCATGAATTTGAAGCATTTGAAAAGCCTCTTGGAGAACGGATTCAAGTAGAGAAAACCCATACATTATGTAGAATTGAATCTACGAAGATCCCTTGCACGAAAACTTGACAAAAACCTTGAAATCGCCTAAAAGATTGGGATAAACATTCAATTATTTCCTTTTCGTTTGCTCACTGTTTTGCTTTATGAATTTCCTAGTATTTGAACATGAGTCTAAGTCTTAGGAACTGATATTGACTCATTCAACTCTGGCTAATTAAGTTAATTAAATAAATAAATTATTTAATTATTAAAATACCCCTCCTAAGTTGATTATACATAGGACAATGTTTGACTTATAGAAATCTTGAAATTGGCTACGGTCTCCGAAAAATTTTAAGTTTCTCATTAATTAATTAAGGGACATAGGGTAATTAAAAAATTACCCTAAGTCTTTGGGACCGTAACTAACCATTTTGGACCATCCTAGTTTCGGTACTAGGTTGTCTCTTTAACTAGTTACTAGGTTAGTGCCACCCAGTTAAGTCTTAGGTTGTCAGGTGCACTATTTGGTTTATTTTAGTTAGTAGTAGGTGCGTAAGCTAGTTAGCTAAGTTAGTGAGAGTCTAGATTTAGTTAGGGAGTTAGGCCCCACATGGAGGGACCCATTCGCATGCTGTCTCTCGCCTCCCTAACCGAATTCGGTTAGGTGATTCGCGTGGTCCCCTCCTTGGCCCGTTAGAAATGTGCTTCGCATGTACTTACACATGTGTTGCTTGTACTTTCCTAACTAACTATTTTTGATGGCTCATTTGAAATGCATACTTATTGTCCCAATGATCCTTACTATGTCCTTGGGCTTTGCTTAATTTACATGATCATTTTCTATTGTGTATAGGCTTGACACTTGAATGCCTCATACCCAATGTGTTGATATGGTTTGAATACAAAATTTTAGCTTTGGGTCTTCTTTTCAGGTACAATTCTTAAACAATGCTTATTCATACTTGGAAAAATTGGCTAACACCCATAACCAATAATTTTCTAATATTCCCAATATTTTGCTTATTTGGGTATTATATACAAATTGGTTAATGCCCCTTAGCCAATTTTATATACTATGCCCAATATTTGTCAATATTGGACATTGGGATGCCTATATACCCCCAATACACATTTTTAAAGACCTATTGGCGTCTTCACTAGAGACGTAATTTTCCAGAATGTTACATTCTCACTTGTGCTCACCTATGAACTAATATGATAGGATGCTTACATAAGGGTCTAGAAGAGACTAATGTGAACTTGTATGATGTCATGAGATGATTACGAAGGGGAATAATTGCTTAGCACCGAAAGGTCATGTAATACGTTCGTCCTCCCACATGGGTTCCTCATGTTAGGATGACCTGATTCCCGTAGCATGTGTTGTCTCATTAGATTGAAACCTCCACGTTAGTAAGTCAAGATTTCTAGAAACATTATCCTTTACCCTTAACTATGTGCCCACATAGGACTCTAGCTTAGTGGATTCACCTAGATAACTAGTATGAATGGTTACACGATAGGCAAGTGTTAACCCTCTCTTTTCTGTGAAGGAGTAGAACACCGGATTCCATGTACTGGAGCTGGCCTCGCAACGCGGGTATGACACGGACCCTACTTACTCAACTCAAAATTTAAAAATTAAATGGGGAAATAGCCTCGTGATGCGCACCTACTTCTCATGTCCGTAAAAAGTTGTATTTGGGTTTTTTGACTTCACAAATAACCCATTTAAGTAAGGGTTTTTTTGGGTAATTTAATGGGTGACTATATAATGTCTTAGGGTCAGTTTTAGGTCAATTTTATAACTCAAAAGTCCCAAAAGTTGAAATTAAAAATCTCTCGCTGTCCTAAATTCTCTCTTCCTTCAAAACTACATTGAGGACCCATAGATCTCCAATAACAAAATCGACCATTCAAGTTTTTCAAACTGATTTCGTGGATCTATCTTCTATAAGGTATGTTTTCTTGCACTCTTGAGATTCCTTCCCCGATATATTCTTCAAAAGATTATTTCTAAATCCCCCAAAAAATTGTTTTTCTCCTCACACAGGTATTCCTTCTATTGTGGATGAATTATGATGAATTAATATTGTTTAAGTGTGAATTAATGGTTAATCGATGAATTCATATGAGCTTTCACTTGACCCATGTCTTTCACCCCTAAGCCCAAATTTCATGGATTGATTAAGGTGAATTGATGAGGGTGATCAGCATGTTACTTATTTACTTTGATATTAGTTATGTTAATACTTCATGAATTGACATTTTTAATATTTTGGTTATGAGTTCTTTGTTATTGAAGTATGAAGTCCCAATAAGGGCAATGAGGTATGATCTTGATTCTCCTTTGATCTCAATTGTGCAAAGTGAAATATAATAATGTGATAGTGGTGATATAGCTAATTGTGTTGTTGCGATGATGGTGATAATAATCCCTCATCCCTAACCCTAGAATAATGTGAACTTGTATGATGTCATAAGATGATTACTAAATGGAATAATTTCTTAGCACCAAAATGGCATGTAAATGTGATGGAGGTCTCACGTTAGTAAGGTCGGCCTCCCACATGGTTTCCTTGCGGTAGTACGTCACGATTCACGAATCATGTGCTGTCTCATGAGATGGAAACCTCCACGTTAGTAAGTCAAGGTTTCAAGAAACAATCTCCCTGACCCTTAACTATGTGCTACGTATAGATGGTTAAACCTCAGGCAAGTTTTGACCCTCTCTTCTCGTTGTGGGAGTAAAACACCCGATTCCATGTAGATCACATGGTATCATGTTGGTTATTTAGTTTCATTCCTTAACATAAAAGTAAATTAATTAAGTTAAATATGTGACTTTTTATAAGAGTTGTCTTCTACATATGGTAAGGGAGGGTATGTGACTTCTCTTACTCATTGCACATGTGGGGTCCTATAGAATGATTCTAGTAGTGTTATTTTATGACTATGATTATGATTATGTTAATAAATTCTCACTAGTATTGATATATGAAGCATGTTATATATATTAGAATAAGTTGTAAATATGAAATGGGTTTCTTAAGATACTTAGCCTTTCGATAGGGTTATGGGGCTTTATTCTAGACATTGCACAAGTGTTTCTTGACTTACTTGTATGTGATATGATTATGATGTTCCTTATATGTGTATATTTAATTGTTGGTCAATTTGCATGGTTTTTACTAAATTGTGCTTTTTCTCATAAATTTGCAATTTTTATGCATAGGGTCCATACATAGTACATGTGTTTGTACTAACCCACATCTTTTCCCTTTTTTCCCCAAGATTGTATGTTCGGGCCGTTGAGGTATCATTTATTCTAAAGCAAGAAAGCTTGGACTAGAGTCTCCATGTTTTGGTATGCCCTCTAGTTCAATGATGGTACCCCACACTCTATCTTACTAGTACTTGTTTTCTCTGATATACATTCATTTGTTTCTTATTGTTGATGATATTGATGTAATCCCTATGTTAATATTATGAATTTGTGATGGCTTTGCCCTGAATGTTTTACTTTGTTTAGATTGTTGATATGAGACAAAGATTTAGACTAAATTCCAATATGATGTTGTGTTGTTTATGCAAGAAGACTATGTATGCTTCCTATGTAAAGGTCTATGTAAACCTCATTGCTACATAATTAAAATTTTTAAATAAATTTTCCTCCTTTTTGACCTATTATATGCTATGACGAATGGTAAGTGGCTTATCTTAGTCCGCTTCGAGGACGACGAAGCTGGTAACGAATAGGGTGTACTTTGTGTAAGGTCTCAAAATGACATAGGTGAAGCTATAGAATAGTGTGGTTTTAATGATGGTCTATGGTCCTAAATTGTTCTATATATGGTATAGAGGCAGTGTTTAAGAGTTTTGGTGCATTGGAAGTCAAACGTCAAGGGACGACCAAGACATTAGACGACTAAGTCTCCTATGTGCCTCATATGTGTTTTATGTGTTTATGTGTGATTCATGAGGTTATGAGATATTTAAATTAGTTATTATTGTGTATATAGACAGTTTGTCAAGTTTTGTGATGCTTGGAGGTTAATCGAAGAACGTCCTCGATTTTCGGAAGATGTGCCTTGGAATGACCTTGTGTGTCTAGGCATGTTTTGTCAAGTTTTATGTGTTTTTTTTGGTAAATTTCATATGAGAGGTCCCAAAAATGTATATGATCATATTTGGGTTTGAAACATCCGGGTACGAATCCACATAGGACCCACAAGGGCCCCTAGAAGGTGGAACCCAACTTGTAGCTCAACACTGCCAGAAAGTGGCAATCGACCGACCCAAACGACAGCCAGTCGACCAGGCGACGTCCCGTCAATGGGTGGCGTCATGGAGACATGTGGCCTGGAGATTTATAAGTTTCAGGTGAAACCAATGAGACCCCATAGATGGGGCGTGGGTGAGACCACAAACCGTCGATGTTGGGCTTCGATGGTGCTGAATCTGGCACCTTTTATTTTAAGACTTTGGGTTTTTGGGAAATTCACCCCAAGTATTATAAAATATTACAACGGTTTTTTTGGGTGTTTATGGGTATTTTAAGAGTATATAAGTCATTAAAATAGCAATTAAATCCTAGCATCTAAATCAAAACCCTTTCCCTTCTAATGTTTCTCCAAAAACCTCCATGACAGCTCAAGGTGAAGATGGAGCTTGAAAATAGATCTTCAATGGATTTTATTCTTAATTTATCATTGGGTTCTTCGATTAGGTATGGGAGTTCTTCATCTAAGGCTTTCTATCACCTTAGAGCCAATTTCAAAGATGATTTTCAAAGATTTCAAAAAGATGAAAAGTCCAATTTCTACTCTAAGTCTAGGTTCTTGCATGAAACGTTTTCAAACATTAAGATTTGATATTATTGATGTATAATTAATGTTTTCTAATTAAATTCTCTATTAACCATTGACCTTCTCTAATCTCTCAAGTTGATCAAAATACGGGTTAGGTGATCATGATTTGATATTGATGAATTCATGTATAGATTGTTATAGGCTTTTGATTCAAGTGTAGATTATGATTATATGGTTTATAGGATGTTTCCATTTGATCAACTGAGTATTGAATATTCTTAGATCTATTGTATATTAAGTTGATTGAATTGATATTGACTTAATTCTTATAGATTCTAGTGTAGTTTTCTATGGTCGATTGGATGATGTAAGAATTCTATTCAATTGATGTTTAGGTTGCATTAGATTAATAAATCTATATTGAATTGACCTATATATATTGAGTAATATTGTTATTGTATTGAATTGATGTTGATGGCCATGGGTAAGGGCCTTATGGTATTGAATTTGATGATTTAGCTTTGGATTGAAGGGATGAGATAAAGTTGGTTGTATGTTGCCCTAACTCTCTAAATATTATGAATAGATATTGTAATTTATCTTTTGAATTATGTTTGATTGGTATGGTCCACTTATGGTGGTAGTGTTATGAGATTAATGTGGCCTTGTCGGCGTTATTTTAAGTATTATGATGATCATGTCCTTGTGGGTACTACTTGAAGTATTATGATTATTTGTGTAGTTGATTATGTGAAGTTTGATCATATCTAACTATATGTGAATCAATGTGAAAGTATGTTTTCTTCTATTGATGTTAGGTGATCATGTTAGACTATGACTATGTCTTTATGTGTGTAGTCTTAGAGTTGATACATGATTATTCCTAATTGACTGTATGAGTCTATGATGGTTATATTGATTATGATATAGTAGTGTATAGGATGACTTAAAGATGATAATGGTTATTCATTTGTGCTTCTATAATGACATGTAATATATACTAAACGTCAAGTATGTTGTACGTTGTCTTGGTTTACTTGTATCCCTTACTTGATACATGTAAGAATTATAATATGAGATATTTTGACTTAGGGTGCTAAATCCTATTAGTCTTGTATGTATGAATGACATGAGAACTTGAATGATGTTAAGAGGGTCCTTTATGTGAAACCTTGAACCTAGTTGTAAGGTTATGAAACTTGAAGTAGAAATACGTAAGTTATCATTGTTGTAATGAGTGAGGGACTTAAGGTTGAGTGGCTGGAACGACATCTAATCAATCTTTAGGAAAGTCATGATGAGCTTCTTGTCTCCACTGTAAGGCAGCCCTAGGGACCTCTTTGGTTGGGTGAATGTAATTGGGTTATGAAGTTCATGTGGAACCCCTTTGTATGAACCTTAATGTGAATTAATCTATGAGAACATAGGCTAGCACCTAGTGAGTATAAAAGGGAAGTAGTTCTAGTTAAAGAATGTAGATAGAATGCAAACTAAGCCCTTCATATTCCTTAACAATGTTCCTACATAGGATGTGTCAAAGTTCTACCATTGGCCAGTAGAACAACCTCATCGGAGTAGGATAGAACTCTGGATTCAATTATTTGCTACCGTGGTCTAGGTTGTTATTGCCTATCCTCATCATGTGGGATACCTACTACTTCTGGAGAAGTTCTATGAAGTTTAGGTGTTTGTATGGGACACTATCTAGACATTGCACAATAGGCTTTGAATATGTTGGTGAGAGTCCCTAGGTCTTCTTCAAGACCATTACTTGAATGTCCTCATGTGATGAATGTCTCTTAAATGAACTAAGGACTGTAATAACTTAAGTTCAGAAAAAATATTAAATGAATAAGTACTTATCTAGAGTAGTTAAGGGTTGTCTAGTAAAGGTATGAAGGGGGTAAAGGAATGTTCACTTCATCTCTTACATTGATAAGTATGAATAATGATTCTAGTTAAGGAAATTGATTGATTATCTAGACATAATACAAACTTAGGTAATTCTTAAGGATTACATAGGTAATCTTGAAGAGGTCAATTATGGTCATTCTCTTCTTGAGTTACTCGAGTAGGTCTTTTGATAAACTTTCAAAGGAGAATGTCATATTCTATGAGTTCTATTGTATCAAGAGAGAATGATTCTATCTTAGGTAATCTATAGGATCCCTTCAATGAATGTGAAAGGGATTGTATGGTTGGTCGCTTCACAACTCACTCAAGTGAACCTTAGAATCATCTTTTGTAGGAGGATCTCATGTTCATGTTCTTGATGTATTGTAAGTGAATATATCTCAGTCAAAGTAGTCTTGAGGATCATTTAGGCATTCTTAGAGAGGGTGTATGTGCGATCTCTCTTTGTGTTGCTTAAGAGAGTCTTAGGATAGCTTTTACTCAGAGAATTATATGATAAAAAAAATGTTTAAGGCGGCATTATGGAACTTCGTTATAACAGTGAAGGAGTTCACTGTACAGTGAAGTGGTTCACTGGAAAGTGTTCTTTAAAATGTGATAATTTCTTAAATGCTATCTTATGTATTTCTAAAGATTTAAATGTTGTTTTTATGCTTATAGTATGATCTTTTTATCAAAATTAATGAAAATCATGATTTGTACTAAATGTCCCTTTCTCATGGTTTTTGCATGGCTTCCATACTTAGTACATGTAATGAGCTAATCCTTCTTTTCCTTTTTTGACTAATGTATAGTGAATTGGAAGTCTTTATGTTCCATGAAGGGTGTATAGTTTCTAAGAGTTGAATATGAAGTATTGGTGAGTCCTCATCGGTACGGGGACAATATCCATATATTCCTTTATGTATTTTATGGGTTTAGTCCCAAGTGTAGTAAACTCAAAAGTATAGATGGTATAATGGGATGTTGTAAAGGTTTAATGTTTTAAATATAAGTTTCCGTTTGCGTATTGATTATGCAAAGAGTTCTTCGTGTGTGAAGAAAGTTTTAAGTTCTTACTCATTTTAGAATGTTTATTATTCAATGAATGGTACGAGTTGCTCAAGTGAAACTTCTTGAAGTATCATTTTTCATGGGACGACTCAAGGATGCTATAACTTCTAGGGTGTATCTGAGGGTTGTTACACTTAAAGTCATTACACATTTCCTATTAGTATTGTATAGGATGATTTAGCTATGGTTGAAGTGGTGAGAGTGGATTGGTGTTACGCTATCCTAATTCTCTTTATTTTATGTAATGTAGCTCTTTAACTATATTGTGATTGGTCTGGTCAACTTATGGTGGCAGTACTATGTAATTAGATGGCCTTGTCGGCGTTACTTTATGTATTATGATTATCATGGCCTTTTCGGCAAATACTTTATGTATGATGATGATTTGTGTAGTTGATTATACAAAGTATGATCATATCTACCTACATTTTAATAATGTGCAATTATGTGGTTCTTCTATTGAAGTTGTTAGGTGATCATGTTAGACTATCACTATGTCTCAATGTGTGTAGTCTTAGAGTTGATGCATGGTTATCCTATTTGACTATATGAGTCTATGATGGTTATATGTTATAGTAGTGTATAGGATGACTTAAAGATGATAATGGTTATTCTTTGTTCTTCTAGAATTATATGTTATCTTTTATAGAGTGAAGTCCTTGGTGTGTCTTGTGTTGTAGACTTGTGTCCCTTACTATATACATATATGAATGTGAATATGAGATGTCTTGACTTAGGATGCTAAAGCCTTTTAGTCGTTTATGTATGAACTACATGAGAACTTTAATGATGCTAAGAAGGTCCTTTATGTGGATCCTTAAACCTAGTGGTAAGGTTATAAACCTTAAAGTCGAAATTCGTAATGGTATCATTCTTGTATGAATGATGGACTTAAGGTTGGTTAGCTCGAACGGCATGAAATCATTCTTTGAAAATTCATTACTCTATCCTCTTTGCCATTGTAAGGCAGCCCTAGGGGACCTCTTTGTTAGGGTGAATCTGATTGGGTTATTAACTAGATATGAAACCTCTTCATGTGATCCTTAATGTGAATTACTTTATGAGAACAAAGGCTAGCACCGGGTGATTATTGTAAGGGAAATAGCTGTAGTGAAAGATGAGACTTGAGTGCAACGAGAACCCTTCATATTCCTTAACCATGTGCCAACATGGGATGTATCCAAGTTATACCATTGTTAAGTAGAACACCCTCCATCGGAGTAGGTTACAACTCCGGATTCCATGCTTTGAGACCATGGTCTATGTCGATTATTTCCTATTCTCATCATATAGGATTCCTACTCGTATTGGAGAAGTTTTATGAAGTTTAGGTGGTGGTATGGGATTCTATCTAGACATTGCACAATAGGATTTGAAGATGTTAGTGAGAGTCCATAATTCGTCTTACTACAAGAAAATGGCTTTTTAGGGACCAAAATATAGAGACTAGTAAAAAAACTGGACTTTGAAAGTACACAAATAAGGACAACATTTTTTTACGGTGGTTAATATTTAATTTGTTAGACAACGGAGAAAATATTGTCCCTAAAGTAATCGAGATCTGTTCCTAAATCTAAATTGAGCGGAAAAAAGGCCCAATTCGACTTTTGGCATGAAAAAAAAGAAATAAAAATTCAAAACCCCTTTAGCTTTATTTCATCACGAATAACACTTCCTCACCAAAAAAATATATCGAAGAGCCGATCTCCATATCCTCTTCTCCAAAACCCTAATCTAAACTCTAGCCTTTCTCAACCATGATTTACTCTCTGAAAGCTCCTTTCATGGTTGAAATCGTAGTTCTTATTATTTTCATCTATTAGTCCAAGATCTTTGATATTTGTTGAATCAATTAGTACTTTTGGTGACACAGACCGTTGCATCAGTGATTTCTAAAACTAGATTAAATCTACGTATCATCAATTTCATAGCTATGCACTTCTGTATTTCATTATGGTAAGCTTGAACTTACATTAAGGTGTTTGATTAAATACATTTTAAGGTTGAATACCATTTTTCAGTTGCAATTTCGGAATTTCTTTTGTGATAATGGTGGAATTTCATGTTTAAGGGCATGGGTTAGTCTTTTTACAGTTGTTCTATAGTATAATTTTTTATTTTATTTTCGTTGTTATCTATTATGAATTTGTGGTTATCTTTATGGGTTTATGTAGTGGTTGATTGAAAACTGCCATCTGAGTGGTTAAATATAGATGGTAGAAGTATTAGAAAGAAAAAAATTTGATCTAGCCGTCAAAAAAGCTAGGGAGATTAGTTAGAATATTATACATTGCGTATAATTTGAATGTGATTTTTTTCTCTTAAATAATTGATCTTTAAAACCCTTGAAACAATAATGGAATGTGGAAGCACTAGACATGTATTCAAGATTGCTTTTAACTAGCGTCTTCGATTAATATCTATTGTGCCATTCTGTCTTTTTTTTTAAAGCACAACATTTCGTATTAAGGCTAAGCTGTTTCCGCAATAATATAGTGGAATCAACTTTGAATTTACATTGAAAGATTTTTAAACTTAATGAGTGTTCATACTTTGAATAGAATCATGTAACTAGCCATAACACTCGTTTATTCCAAATCTACTTAACGACACTAGAAGTTCCTTACCTTTTCTTCACATCAAGAGTTGTTATGACAAGCAACAAAGAGAACATCTACATTATTATTATATGAATTATAGGAATCATTGTATACAAACATAAATTTTATGAAAGGAACTCTTAATGGGATTGAGAGTTGTTATTAAATATGTGTCTTTCATTATGGATGAGAGAGTGTATGCTACGAAGCAACACTTAGAACAAATTTTGTGGAACTTGAGGCTGAAGAATAGGACAAGCATATTTTATGGACACTGATTGGAAATAGTTCTTGATATCATGAGGTGGACATTTTTGATGGATTGTAATTTGGAGAAGAACTGACATATTGAGGGGAATGAAAAGTTACAACTTTAAATCATTTAGAGAAATCGCGAAACAGACAAAACTTTTACTTTATTGGCTGCACAATGCATTTTTATCGATACTGAAGTGCCTAATTATGTAGAAAATGTAGATCTAAAAGAATTTATGTTGGGATCTCTTCTCGTTTAAGAAGAACAACATTTGTCCAGCATCCATAGAATTGTTGATAGAGACTTTAACTTGGCCAATGTAGAAAACATGTTGGCATAAAAATAATGTTGGGTTTTAGCAAGTGTGAATGGGAAAAGAAAAGAGAGAATATGAAAAGTGAGGGAACTACTTTGGAGGGAAAATGAAAAGTCATTTGCAAAGTGCAAATGAAAAGTCATTTCTCCCATATCGGCATAAGAAAGGGAAATTGTTGTCCTTATAGAAGGAAACACTTCCATTACTTCTTAAAGATCTAAGAAGAAGATGCCCCCTCGCGCCGTCGTCGTCGCTCGCTCGGCTTGGCTTTGGCTTTGGCTTTGGCTTTGGATTTGGCAAATGATGTGATTGATTGATTAAATTTTTGGATAAAATTTATTTAATCAATTTTGGTTAAATCAAATAAATCCTGTTAATATTATCTCTTATAAATATTCGGGTAACGGTAACATTCCGAAAAGTCGTTACTTTTCCGAAAAGTCGTTACTTTCCAAAAAGTAGTTATTTTCCTAACAGACACAATTTTTTGAAAAGTTGTTATTTTTTCCAAAAGACACAACTTCTGGATAAAATGGGTCTGAACAGATTTCACTGAACAGACATGTTCCTTGCTGAAAATGGCTATAAAAGGAAGTCAATTTTGGATTTTTTAAACACTGAAAATTTATTCTTTCTCTGCATTTATTTTTTCTCTCAAATAAAAATCAAAGTGTCGATCGACTGAGTCTGTGTGACTTGTTGCTGTTCTTAAGTTCGTTGAAGTTAAAGAAATTTGAGGTACCGCTATTTCTTTAACAGGTTTAATCCGTTTTATCTTGGGAGAAATTAATCCATAACCTTGGGTACAGTGAGGGGATTAAATTTCTTAAGGACACACAGTAGTTTCAGTGGACTCGGATTATTTCTTGTATTCTATATTATTTACTGCTTCATCTTATTTCTGTTTCTGTTTATTAACCATATAAATACAGGTTATTGTAAGAATAATAATCTTAAGAAATTTAACAGTTTCTGTATTTGAGGTTTCTGGAGATTAAAACCTTTATGGTTTTCTACTCTGCTTGAATTTTTAAAATTCATTCGATTAACGATTAAAAGAACATAAAAACTTTATCGTTAAATCAGAAACAGTTTGTGTAAAGATTTGTTCTTTACTATTAGTATTTTAAATACTTAATATATCTGCCATTTGTGAAAGAAAAAAAAATGACTAATTCAAGTCAAACAAATGTTGGAACAGTAAGTGCTGCAACAACAACGGTTGCACATAATCGTTCAAATGCTGCCTTAGCACCGGCTGAGAAACCTGAAAAGTTTTCTGGAGTCGACTTTAAGAGATGGCAGCAAAAGATGTTCTTCTATCTCACTACGTTGAGTCTGCAGAAATTCATCAATGAGAATGTTCCTGTTATGTCAGATGAAACTCCGGCTGATGAACGATTCTTGGTAGCAGAAGCATGGACACACTCAGATTTTTTGTGTAAAAATTCTATTTTGAGTGGTCTGCAAGATGATCTGTACAATGTGTACAGCAATGCCAAAACCTCAAAAGAACTCTGGGATGCTTTAGAAAAGAAGTACAAAACAGAAGATGCCGGAATGAAGAAATTCATTGTGGCAAAATTTCAAGACTATAAGATGATAGACAGTAAGATTGTCGTCATCCAAGTTCAAGAATTGCAGGTCATAATCCATGATCTCCTTGCTGAAGGTATAAATTTATTTAATGCCTATGTTAGAAATATTAAGTTTTCCCTTAATACTCACATAACCTTTAATGTAGGATTGATTGTGAATGATGCTTTTCAAGTGGCTGCAATTATTGAAAAGTTACCTCCATTGTGGAAGGACTTTAAAAACTACTTGAAACACAAACGCAAGGAGATGACTGTTGAAGATCTCATAGTAAGGTTGAGAATCGAAGAGGATAATAAGGCTGCAGAAAAGAGGTCACGTGGTAATTCAGCAATATCTGGAGTAAATTTTGTTGAAGAAGATCCCACAAAATTAAAGAAAAGAAAGAAAGCATCTGGTCCAAAAAGCAATCCTCCTAAGAAGAAATTCAATGGAAACTGCTTTAATTGTGGTAAACATGGTCATAGAGCTAATGAATGTCGAGGTCCTAAGAAGGACAAGAAAAAGAAGGATCAAGCAAACTTTGCTGAATCCAAAGGAGAAATGGACGATCTCTGTGCAATGCTTTCAGAATGTAACTTGGTTGGAAATCCAAGAGAATGGTGGATAGATTCTGGTGCCTCATGCCATATTTGTGCCAACAAAGAATTATTTTCATCATATACTCCAGCACTTATAGATGTAAAATTGTTTATGGCAAACTCCGCTGTTGCAAAGGTGGAAGGAACTGACAAAGTCCTATTAAAGATGACATCAGGCAAGGTGGTGACTTTGAATAGGGTCTCATATGTTCCAGAATTGAGAAAGAATTTAGTTTCAATTCCAGTTCTGACCAAGAATGGATTTAAATGTGTATTTGTTTCTGATAAAGTAGTAGTAAGCAAAAATGATATGTATGTAGGAAAAGGCTACCTTAGTGATGGCCTTTTCAAACTCAATGTAATTGCAGTTGATATGAATAAAGATTTTGCTTCTTCTTACTTGCTTGAGTCTAAATGTTTATGGCATGAACGTTTGGGACACGTTAATAACAATACGTTGCGAAAACTGATTAACTTAAATATTTTGCAAAAATTTGAGTGCAATAAATCAAAATGTCAAATTTGTGTTGAATCTAAGTATGCTAAGCATTCTTATAAATCTGTTGAAAGGAATTCAAATCCTTTAGCATTGATTCACACTGATATTTGTGACATGAAGTCAACACCATCACATGGTGGGAAAAAGTATTTCATAACTTTTATTGACGATTGCACTAGATATTGTTATGTCTATTTGGTAAATAGTAAGGATGAAGGAATAGATGCATTTAGGCAATATAAAAGTGAAGTTGAAAATCAGTTAGATAAAAAGATCAAAATGATCAGAAGTGATAGAGGTGGAGAATATGAATCTCCATTTGCAGAAATATGTTTAGAAAATGGAATAATCCATCAAACTACTGCTCCCTACACTCCTCAGTCTAATGTAATTGCAGAAAGACAAAACCGAACTCTAAAAGAAATGATGAATGCATTACTTATAAGTTCAGGTTTACCACAGAACTTGTGGGGGGAAGCTATCCTTACAGCAAATCAGATACTTAACAGAGTGCCTCACTCAAAGACAAATGTAATTCCATATAAGAAATGGAAAGGTAGAAAACCCAATTTGAAATATTTCAAAGTGTGGGGGTGTTTAGCAAAAGTCCAAGTTCCTATACCTAAGAGGGTAAAAATAGGACCTAAGACTGTGGATTGTGTATTCATTGGAAATGCCACAAACAGTAAGGAATGTCAATTTTTGGTTCATAAGTCCGAACATCCGGATATTCATGATAATACGGTAATGGAATCAGATAGTGCTGAATTTTTTGAACATATCTATCCGTATAAAACTAGACTTGAGTCATCTAGTGGGGGATCTAAACAACCCAGAGAAGAACCAAAAGAGAATGAACAAAATGAAGAAAGTCCAAGATGCAGTAAACGTCAAAAGACATCTACTTCATTTGTATCAGATTTTGTAACATTTCTTCTTGAAAGTGAACCTTAAACATTCAAGGAAGCAATGTTGTCTAGCGACTCAACCTCTTGGAAGGAGGATGTTAATAGTGAAATTGAATCAATTTTAAGCAATCATACTTGGGAGTTGGTTGATCTTCCTCCAGGGAACAAACCCTTGGGTTCAAAATGGATCTTTAAAAGGAAGATGAAAGA